>NC_057795.1:3110168-3426050 GCF_018294505.1 Triticum aestivum
GACCATGACATTCCTTCACTTCCTTGCAGTTGAGAGTTGAGACAGCCTGTTCTGGCCTTCGCACCTAAGCTGTTCAACGAAATGCTATGCACGATGATGATGCCCACTAGTATTTTCCATGCCTAGGGAACTTGATATATCCCCAGGCTCGGGTATTTTGCCCTTCCTGGTCATTTACACCCCTGTTGCTCTCCGTTGCTCACAACTCCGGTGCGTCCTTTGCTGCCTTGCCACTGAGATCGTCTGTTCTGGTCTTTGGTCCTGAGCTGTTTGATGAAATGCCATCCACGATGGTGTTGTCCAAAAATTTATTTTGAAATGTCCAAATGCGACTTTGATGTCCAAATCCGATATTGGTAGTATTCTCCATGCCTAGGGAACTTGTATCCTTAGGCCCTGCTAAATCTTGCTCATGATGATGCAAAAAAAACTTATTTCCGAGTTTCTTTTTTGAAAATGTCACATGGATAGTTTCATTGCCAGATATTTTTTTTTCAAGTTGGTTCATATACTGTATTTCATATGCATGACTTCCGTTATATCCTCAGGTTCAGACGTCCTAGCGCTAACAAATTGAGTTTCCCCCCTCAATTATGATTCCGTTGCACAATTAATTTTTTTAGGGGAAAAATTAACTGTTCATTGCCATTTGTCATATCTTGTTACATACTACTCCTACGCGATGCAACATAAATAACTAGAGTACCATGCACATCGAGAGCCTACAAACAATGGACAGAGATACGTAATGTTTTGAACTGATGGCAATACAGAAATATCTCTGACATCTTCTTCTCTCGGAACCGCTAGCGCCTTTTAGGTGCTGTCTTGGAGTCTCTTTTTCTCGGGCAAATGAGAAATATAGAATTTTTCTGCTTTAAATCTCAAAGCGAGCCAATGGTGCTGATTTGGGTGACGCCAGAATCAGTTGTTCACAAGGGCTTGCTTCGGTAGGACCCCCCCCCCCCCCCCAAACAAAACGTAGAAGGGCAGAACTGTCATACGAAAGAAACGTATATCCACCTCGTATTGTACAGTTGTGCCGGGCATACGTATACCCTGCGCATGCAAAAAAAAAGAAACTACCAGTTGCACGATCTACGCCCGCCCCATGTTCTCGCCCGCCCCATCTGGTCGCCCGCCTGCCGTTCCAAGTGGCCGATCGCCGCCGCCGCAGATCACCGCCGTCCTTACCCCGTCCAACGCCACCCTCGCCGTCCCAACGTCGTCCGTCGCCGCATCTCACCGTCGTCGTCCGACGCCGCGAACGTGAAGGGCCCGACGTCTGACGCCGCCCTCGCCGTCCGAACCCCGTCCGACGCCGCCCTCGCCGTCCCAACGTCGTCGCCGCATCTCACCGTCGTCGTCCGACGCCGCAGACGTGAAGGGCCCGACGTCTGACGCCGCCTCCGCACCACTGTCGCCCCCCACCGCGGATCCTGCCAAGCATCCGCCTGGTTGCTCGTCATGCACGTCGCCGCCTGAAGTCCGTCGTCGAACGCCAGCGACGTCTACACCGCGGGCCAAGGTTTGTCATCTAAAACCTAGCAGGCATGCGGCGGGCATGATGGATAGAAGTGAGGGCTAGTTCGTGCATGTACTGATTTAGGGTTTAGGGTTCATCAAAACCTCCCGCCGCAGCGCCTCCTCTACGGACTAGCGCATGATTTAGAGAACTAGCGTTGCTTTGGGCATGATGAAGTGTACTAAACCTAACACACGATGTTTTGCAGTTCTGTGAGTTAGGCGTGTTGACATGGACGAAGAATCCGCATTCGGGAGGGATGAGAATGATGCTGATAAGGTGACTAAGACTGATAACGATAATTTGAATGAAGATGATGACAGCAGCGACAACGATTCCGTCTCGTCATATGATATCTTACCTCCGGAGGATTTTGATAATAATGAACATGGCACACATAGTGAAAATGTAAGTGGCGTATATTTTGATTTTATTTTTTAATTTGCAAAGTATGTCATGGCTAACTATATACCTTTGTGTAAAAATTTGCATGAAGATGTGGATGTTGACAATGTGCAAAATAGTTTCTAGGAATCATTTGCAGATAACTTGAGCCAGGTTAGTTGATAGATGTTGTACATCGATCAATAGTATGAATTAAATCTTATATCTTATCTTATATCTTATATCTTATATCTTATCTTATATTTATATTTACTAATTGGAGGCACCATACGAGACACCACGCTAATCCTTGAAATTAACGAATTTCAACCATCGGATGAATATATGATGTGTATGTAGCCCTTGGATGAAATAAGAGACCCGCTCTTCTGTCCCACGTAATTATGTGAATCGTCCTCCTCTTGGTCTCTCTCCCTTTCTCTAGAAAAAACTGAGTGTCGTCTCAATATTGATCTATATGTAGCCCTGAGATGGAATAAGAGACCTGCTCTTCTATCCCACGTACGTATGTGAATCATCCTCCTCTTGGTCTCTCACCCTTTTATCTACAAAAAAGAAAAACTCAGCGTCATCTCCTCATAGATTTGACGAACAGATACTCCCCATCTTCTATCTCCGTTTCCCTTGAAAAAAAAATCGCGACTTGCATCCAATTGAATCAGGCAGCGCATGATGGGAAAGCCTCCTCTTCCTTCCACGGGCTATCTGCTGCATCATATAGATTGTGCGGCTGTGCAGGTCCACCAAAATTCACAAGTAGCAGCAATGGCCGAAGTTTGTATTAGTCACGTCAGATTTGATCAGTAGTAGCGTTGGCGAGAACCATGTACTCTCTTTGAAATCAAGTTTCGTTGGCTCAGGTAAACAACACAATCTTTTCTTTCCCGTCTGATCCATGTGCCATTAAGCTGTAAGAGCATTGGTCGTCGAGAAAATTTTAAGGGACCTCCTAGGTTTCGTTTTGATGTAGAATAAATATTGTTTCTACCTCCTCCCGTAATCTACTAGGCCCTATGTTGTTTCAACAGAAGAATCCAAAGCCGAAGCCTAGGTCTGTTCTCCTGAGAAATACGCATATCCTTGCCGTAAAAAGAACCCATCATGTGGGCGATCTTCTCATCACACTCCTTTTGCATGGCCGTCCTTTGACTCCTCTCAAGCTGCAAAGATGAAGATGGGCGGGGGAAACATGATGGAGGCCTGTTGCCTCACGTGTTCTCCTGCTGAGGAAGAAACATGGCCAAGTGCTGATGGATGCAATGCACATCTCAAATTATAATGTCTACCACACACTATATCAATTAGGAGATGAGAAGGAAAAGCGTTTGGGCCTGGTGTGGCGTCGTAGTCGGCCACGCCATGAAGCATCTGTCGGTCCAGCATGTGATTAGACTCAGCTGTCGAATGCTCTGGCTTGGTCTAATTATAATTTAACATATTTCCTATTTAGATATTACAGTTTTCTTTGAGCTGATTTAGATCTTACTTAATGATGCATACGTACGAATGAGGATAGTTGAAAGAAAGGGACGTTGTGGGTGTAGGCTGCCAGAAAAAAATCAATCACAGTCGTTCAATCCGAAGGAACAGGCAAGCCACGTTCCAATCTGTGATATACCCATTAAAGCGTCGATTGCTTGATTTCATTCAGCATAGTCAATATGTCCTTACATATTCTGTGATAAACTACAGACACCAGCATGTACAGCCCTTAAACAAATTGCATAATACATCCATATTCGGTAATAACATGCACATAGCAACATTTATGTCCCTCAAGCTAATTGATCTACTCATGTAACTGCATTCAGAACCGAGAAACTGTTACCTCTCAAAACATGCATACTCTTTTTCTGCTACTATTATAGCTATCACATATTAGCAGTTGTGAGCATGCGCCATTGAATAAATTAACATTGTAATTACTAATCCATTGCACAATAGTAAATGTATATTTATGAAGATGTACACCGTATATCCCCCTCAGGGCATCTCCAGCCGTTGGCCCCCAGGAGGGGCAAAAAATCGCCCCCTGGGGGCGCACCGGCGCTAACGGCGCACTGGAGGCGTGATGTCCCCCAGTCGCGGCGCCCACGGTATTTTAAAAAATTTAAACACGGCACAAACATAGCAAACTTCGGCGAGTTCGTTCAAACATAAACATATTTTACAAAAAAAAACCCGGCGGGCTACTCCCGCCGTCTCCCTCGCCGCCCGCCTCGCCGCCCTCCTCGTCGCCCGCCTCGCCGCCCGCCCAACGCGTCTACATGCCGAGGAGGCTGTAGAACCGCGTGTAGTCGCCGCCGCCGCCGTCGTCGTCGTCGTCGTCGTCGTCGCGGCTGCCGCCCCCGCCTGAACCTCCGCCGTCCCTGCTGCATCCCTCCCCCGGTTGGCGCGGCGGGTTGGAAGGCCCAGGGGCGTCGTCGTCGTCGCTGTCGAGGATCACAACGCCGTGCTCGTCCTCGCGCCCGCGCTTGCGGGCGGCGATCTCCTCCAGGGCCCAACACTGCCGGACCGTCTCCTCGCGGAGGTAGTCCTCCCGCGCCCATCGCATGGCGTCCTCGTCGGAGAAGCCGCGCCAGGCTATCTCCTCGTACTCCGCGGGGAGGCCGGGCTCCTTCTTGGGCTCGACGAGGCCGGGCTCCGGCTTGGGCTCGACGAGGACAAAACGGCCGGCGGGGCTCCGGCTTGACGGGGCGCCGATACGGACGCCGGAGCTGCGGGTGCGCGCGGCCACAGGCGTGTCCTGGGGCTCCGGCTTGACGGGACGGAGGCAGGGCGAGCCGCCGGACGAAGAGGAGGACCCCCCGGTCTCCATGCGCCTCAGGGTCCAGGAGCTTCCCTGGCGGCGTGAAAAGGAAGGGGGAGCAGGGTAGTCGAGGCGCGGCGTGTTTCCGCCCTCGATGTACTCGAGGACGGCGTCCAGCGTGCGCCCTGGCACGCCCCACCATCGACGCCGGCCGGCGGAGTTTTGCCTGCCGGAGGGCACGACGCCGTTGGTGGCCTCGAGCTGCTGGGCGTGACGGCGGCGGAAGTAGGGCTCCCACAGCGGGCTGTCGGGGGCGTACCACGGCGCCTCCCTCGCCGCAGGCGGCAGGTTCGACCGGATGCGGGCGATCTCCGCGCGCCGCACCGCGCCGGAGGGTACCGGTGGCACAGGCACGCCGCCCGCGCTGATCCTCCACGCCCCGGGCACCCGCATGTCCGGCGGGACCGGGTACTCGGCCTCGTAAAGGAGGCAAGCCTTGTCTTCATGGAGATGGCGGCGGCCGAAGCCGTTCGCCGCTGCGCCGTCGTCTGGGAAACGTTCGGCCATTGGAAGGCGGCGAAAAGGTGGAGAGGAGAGGGAGGAAGGAGCAACGGCGGAGGGGAAGTGTGACGAACGAGCGCGCTGGGGCGCGGCATATATAGGCCGACGAGCCGCCCACACGCGTGGCACCGTGCGTACGCGTGGCGGGCGAGGCGAGGGCGAGGGACGCGTGTCGTCCGGCCTTCACTGCGCCGCCCGTGAAGCATCAATGGCGCAGGCTGACCGGCGCGGCAGCGCGGCAGCTTTGGCATTGATTCGCCGCGGGAAACGAGGCGATGAGGACGACGAAAGGCCGAGAAGTAACCCGGTCGCTGACGCGTCGGGCCCGCGGTTTCTTCGCGCCAAAAAACTTCGCCCGGCGCCCCCGAGCGCCCCCAGCGCGCCGGGTTCGGGCTGGGTCCGCCGGCGCTGTTTTCGGCCCAAGCCGGCGAAAATCGGGCTCCTGGGGCGCGACTGGGCCATTTTTTCGGCGCCGGCGCGAAAAAATCGCCTAGGGAGGCCTTCTTGGGTGCGCGGCTGGAGATGCCCTCACTAGGAAAATCTAATAACATTTCGGAGAGATGGCAGGTAAAGTTTTTGTACAAGATCTCGAGCTCAAGATCTGCTAAGAAATTCAGAAGTCAACAAAGTATTTCAACTCCGTAGTTTATTTCTGCTGCTGCAGTATAATTATTTATCCTATAAGTTCAGATTCTAGAATATATAATTTACAAAAGGTAGTCTTACCTATTCGTCCAAATACAACATGTTGGATAAATGAAAAAGAGTCCGGCGCTCCTCTTTCTTTTATGCTAGCACAGATGGCAATGTACCATGATTGACAAATCTTTCTGCTGCAGTATTGTATGATGTACTGCATTGCATTTTTCTCTTATTTATTTCGAGCGATCTAGCAAGCTAGATTAATGTCACCTTCTGATCTAATGATTTTGCTAGGGTTTGGAATATTGACATATTCATTTTACTACCAGTGCATTTGTTGGGCAGCTTAAGTAGTCGATCAATCTGTGTCCTACTCATTCATGTGAAAGGATAAAAGTGTACACATGAGATCTTGGTCTAAATACACAAGTCACAAATATGGATACAATCAAAAGATCCGTTATTCTGCTAACTAATCTTATTTACTAATACGTCTATTCTGAAATACATGATGTGTTAGTATGCGTGCAATCAATCTTTACAAACTTCGACTATGATGTGCATAGAAAAGAAGAAGATACGATATAGGTGAAAATAATATCAGTAGATTTGTTTTGGAATATAATAATGTTCTCAAACACATTCAGTTTGAGATGTGTGTGTGAAGTCTGCATAGTCTCCATTACAAATATGTAATTACACACACTTAAGTGACCATAAATAAATAAATGGTACTGTTAGGGGTGGGTCCACAACGTTACAGAAACTAAGTGAATGAGCTATAGTTAGGAAAGTTTATTTTGGATCTGCTATCCCACAACACTGCCTAGGATTTCTTTGTGCCGTCCCTAGATAGTGTTGCCATTCCCTGGGTAATTTGTTTACATAGTTCTTTGGTATTACACAGACATGCATTCTGTAGTGCAAGAGAATGATGGTACATTCTCACTAAGAACTATTCAGATGTTTTGTCACCATCTAGACCCTATTCGATGTCATTGTATATACATTGCAGATAAAGAGTAATTATGATGTGTAACATAAGTAGGCCTTTGTTTGCGGATAACGAATGGTGTCACATTGTGCTTATTTTGTATTAACTAAAGGAATAGCCATAATAGTAGTGAAAACCGGGCACAAACAAACACCAGCAAATATAAAAACTGGTGGGACAAACAGCATTATGATAATCCACCTTAATGCCAGATACATCCTTATTAGACTTACATGGCGGCTACATATACTATAATTTCATACGAGTTGATTTCAATAACGATCTGTAAAGATTTACTCAAGCTTATTATGCATCGTTATTTTTGGATAGTGAGGTTATCGAGGTTATTATGCATAATGATATTTTCATATTGGGGAGGTGTTGTCCAAATTTTCTGTATGGTCATGTGTTTGAGGTGCAAATAGCCAAGTACAAACCAGTGCTTCATTTCACCGGCTAGATTCTATCGGATGTTTCTCTTCGCATATGCCTATTTTTCAAAAATATATGGTGTTGACATTGTAACATAGTATCATTCAAAATTTGATGTTGAAAATAAAGTTCCAAAAAAGGAAAAATATTAGAAATAATTGATGGAAAGGGTTCACAAAGGAAAATCGATGACATGAATATAATATTTATTTGTCCAATAGATCCAAGAGATTATACATCATGTTCCAAATATGTTGGTTTGCACATATTTAAGTCAACTAATATTTGTCGAAGTCCCTGCTCATTCAGCAAAATTCAACTGTGCTTAAATGAAAAAAATGCAGGTTGGGATGCATACATAAGAAAATCTTAGTCACTTATGGATTAACAAAAGAATTTTATATATTTCAAAAGTATGTTAGAGACGTATTTCAAATATGTTTGAGACCCCTACAAATATTTGTAGGTTTGCTTTCATAAGTGATGCGCATTTCAATATTGCTAGCCCGTGCAGCTGCACGGGTTGCTGACTAGTGATAGTAATTGACATATATATTTTCAAATGAATGTTGTAGGAGGAGCCAGATGGTCCTTGCGGTGATCACGATGAGGGAGAGATCGATATTGAGGAGGCTCAAAGGCAACAGAAGATGTTGGAGACACATTGGAAGGTCATGGCTATGACCTTTCGGTCACAAGGAGATGCATACATATTCTACAACAATAATGCCAAAGAGCACGGGTTTAGCATCAGGAAACAGAGGGTGAAACGAGGTGCTTTAGGAATGATATGGTACCGGCTGTTTCTTTGCTCCAGGGCAGGGAGAAGGCAGAGTAAGTTCATAACCATGGAGGGCCGCAAGCGCAGGCCTAGACCGGAGACTCGTTGCGACTGCGGTGGCATAAACGTGGCATTTGGTTCATCGCATCATTCATGGATGATCACAACCATGCGATGGCTCGCCCTGACGAGGGTTTGTTTTTTGTGGTCACACAGACGGATAGGAGATGGCAAGAGGGCCGAGATATTGGCAATGGAAGCGGCCGGGATAAGAAAGCATATAATAATGGACAACTTCATCAGCAGATATGGTTCGTACGATAAGTGCGGGCTTATCAGGAGGGACATTTACAATCTTTGTTGCAGAGAAAAAATGAAGCTCATTGCAAAGGGTGATGCAGAGACAACAGTTGGCATTATGAGGAGCAGGAAGGAGAAGGACCCTGAGTTTTTTTTGAGTATGTGCTTTACAAGGAAGGGCGACTGAAGAGTATATTCTGGTGTGATGCACAGTCGCAGAGTTACTATCAGGACTACGGAGATGTGGTCATGTTTGATAGCACATATAAGATGAACAGATATGGTATGCCGTTCATCCCTTTGTCAGAGTTAACAACCACCATTGCACCACAGTGTTTGGTTGTGCCATCATTGCTGACGAGACGGAAGGGACATACGTGTGGCTGCTGCAGACATTTATGAAGGCAAACTGTCAGGTGAAGCCAAAGTCAATAATCACATACAGTGACGCTGCAATGATCTGGGCTATTCGGACTGTCCTTTCAGATGTTTTCCATCGTCTTTGCTCCTGGCATATCGAAAAAAATATGCAGAGGCACCTGCATTACAAGTCACTGGATGAGTTCAGATCGCTCCTGTACTATGCCACCTCTCAAGTGAACTTTGAGCAGAGATGGACCGCTTTCTATGATAAGTGGAAGACGGATAGAACTCAAGAGTGGCTTGACAGGATGTACATGAAGAGGAGACTTTGGGCAGCTTTATATCTTACCGATGGTTTTTTTCTTGGTATGCGAAGTAACCAGAGGAGTGAAAGCCTCAACTCCTGCCTTTACCTTCACTTGGACTATGGTATGGAAATTGTTGATTTGGTGGTGCATTATGAGAACTATATAGTTCGCCTGCGTGAGAACGAGGCGTACGATGACTGCAAGGCACACCAGACGGAACCACCGTCGATTACTGAATATAAGGCCCTTGAGGAGCATGGCGCCAAAGTATTCACTCCTGCTAATTTCTACATCCTGCAAGATGATTTGCACAAGATGGGTCAGCTGGAGATATTTGAGACGCTTGTGGGAATTTGACGTCAGACATTCATGGTGACATGAAAGGATAACCACAAGTTCAGGTACAATGTTGTTTATGAACCAGGTAACTCAGAGAAACTATCACATGCAGTTGTCTTAGGATGGTTCGGAAAGGTCTGTCATGCAAACACATTCTCTTTGTTCCCCATCATCTGAACTTAACTGAAATACCAAAGTGTTGTGCCCCGCATCGGTTGTCTAATCATGCAAGAGATGGGTTGCCTGTGCAGCGGAAAAGTGATATGTTTGGATGGGGTTGGTCACGGCCATTGGAGAGAGAACGGTATAGTGCAATAACCATTAAAACCGCAGAAGCTGCTCATGTTGCAGCAAATGATCCCTTCTTGTTCGACGAGTTGATGAAGTGTCTAGACAACATAATAGCGCAGAAAAAGATTTCAGAGGAATAACTTATAGGAAGTAGAAGGTATGCTATGCTTAAGAAGGAGGCAAGTCAGGCTCAACAAGTTGAGCCTGGTATTGGTGATCCTCAGAAAGTTTCGAGCTAGGGTGCACCTAAGAAGGGGCGATCCAAGGGTGGCCCCGACGTTACAAAGAATGGTAGGCCAAAAGATTTTACAGAGAACAAAAGTGGTCCTTTGTGCAGGCTGTGTGTTCTCCCAGGTCATAACAAGGCTACATGTAGTTGGAACGAGAAGTGAGTTGCAACCTTCTTATTTTTGTTATGTTGCCAATTTGATTTCACCCACTATACTTTCTCACCCATGTTGTTTATATTTTGTTCAGGAATTGGGCGTAGAGAAGCAGCTTGGTAGGTTGGAAGAATAAAAGTGGTCGCCCGAGTCTTGTCTGAATAACCTATGCTGTTTTTTATTCGTACGTGTGTGCCAGAAAACTTGATAAGTAATTTGTTTATATTTCCTCAAAATATTTATGTAATAAATTTGTATTTTGTATTGTCCTATGTGAAATAGTCTGTAGTTTCAAAATTCTGTTTATTTTGTTTGCTGTCATTTCATGATGATGATGCCATTGTATGTGCTATACTACCTGGGCTGACCGACCTGGTGAAAAAACGTACCCGGCCGTGTTATTGTCTCATGCCATGTTTTGTATCCGTTTTTGTTCCAACCTTGCGTGAGGCCCTACGTCGGCCGTGCCCATACGTATGCACACTTTGGTGCAATTGCATGCATGCGATCACGTACACCTAGTTCAACCAGCTCCGGTTCGTTCTGTCGGAGGGGGAGGGTTACCAACTACGTTTTTTTCGCTCCGCCGAATGGCACGAAACTTTTTCCACGCATTGGCATCACCGTCGACAGGACACACGCCGATTTGCATATTTTTCCAACGCTCGATGCATTTCCTAGAATTTTCCCAGAAAAAAACCACTAAAACACTGGCCGAACGTGACATAACGTTCGTTTTGTGTCCGTTTTCGTTCCAACCTTGCATGGGGCCCTACGTCGGTTGTGCCCACATGTATGCACACTTTAGTGCAATTGCATTCATGCGATCACGTACAACCTAGTGCAACCAGCTTCGTTCGGGTCAGTTGGTCGGGCTACTCTCTAAGACGTTTTTTTTCACCTCCACCGTATGACCCCCGACCTTTTTCTACGTACTCCAGGCACCATGGGGAGCAAGCACGACGATTTTCAGAATTTTTGACGTTCGAGGCTTTTTCTAGGGTTTTTCCGATGAAAAACACTAAAAACTGTCCGGACTTGACGCGACGTATGTTTAGTGTCTGATTTCGAACATATCTTACGTGGGGGCCTACATTGGCCATGCACACACCCACGCAAAACGCGATCACGTACCCCTAGTGCAACAATCACCGTTCAGGTCTGCCGGCATTTCATGTGTTTACTTCACCTTTATACAATATCAATCGAAATATCCCATTAATAACTAAAACATTATCAATAACTGATACATTATACAAACATTTTACTCATTAAAGCAATATAATTTTGTTCATATTTAGGATATTTTACATTCGGACGAAATTTTACATGAAAAAAGATTAACACTAAAACAAATCTAACTACTCCTCCTCGTTACTCAGAAGATCAACCACTACGGTTTGGCCGCCGTCTTCACCATCGTCTTCGCCGCCGTATCTGAAAAATTCCTCCGCAGTAGCCGACTGCTGCGCTAGTGTATCGGTCGACTCTCTGATCGCTTGGCAGTATCTCGGCTCGTCTGCCGGGTCCCTCGGGTCACCAACATCCGCTGCAACATCCAACTGGTCTCCGACGTGGAGTTCCTGATCGCGCGGACCCGGCGACTCCAACGGGTTGCCCTCCTCTTGCATCACCGCCAGTTCCTGCGGGATGTGAAACTCAGGGGCGGCCGCTGGAGCGGCGGGCGCGGGGACGGAAGCGACCGACGCACCTGCGCGAGCGCGCCGACCGACACGGGCTTGCACAACCGGGACGGCTGGCGGCGCGAGGGGCGCATTTGGAGCGTCCGCGCGGATGCCTCGAGACTTGTAGAAGGCGACGACGGTGTCGAAGTCGCGGCCTTCCCAAAAGTCCCGGTGACCTTGGTGGTTCCATGGACCGGGTTGTGCGGGCCATGGCGTGGCATAGCCATCGCTTGTGACGTGCCAGCCGTTTGCTAGGTGACACGACGGCCGCATAGGGATGCCGTACCGGTAGATATCTTCGGTCTGCGGCCCGGTGAGGCTAGAGGCCACTGACCGCCCGGTGTGGCGCCGCGACCACCACCTCTGCCACCGCCTCCATCGCCGCTGCCAGAGCCTCCCGCCCGACGACTGCTCCCTGCGCCTCCACTACAGCCCCCACCCGAAACATCCGCGTCGACGAGGCATCGTGCCAGAGAGAGCCGCGCCACCGGCAGGCCCGATCTAGGTTTCACTGGGGCGGGGGCAGTTTTTTTTGAGAGGGGTGGTTTGTATGACGAGAAGGGCTCGGGGTAGGTTGTGTGAGGAGAGCGCGGTCAGGCGGTTTGGGCGTGATTTAAGCATGGAAAGCGGGGGGCGTTGGACGGCGCGGCAAACGAGGGCGTCGGGGGCGGCCGAGACGAGGTGAGGCCACAACGGAGCAGTGATGCGCGGCGTCCGAGGCGGAAGCGGGCGCCGCGGCAGGCGGCAGCAGGGCGGCAGCCAATGCCCGGCGGCCGAGGCTGCATTGGGCCGGCAGAGCGGCAGGCATCAGCGGGACAGCGGGGCAGTGCGGCAGCGGGGGGAGGGCAGGCGGCAGTGGGAGGAGGGCAGGCGATGCGCGGCGGCCGAGGCGATAACCGCGCCATGCATGCATGCATGCATCTCCGCGACGTGTAATTAGCGCGCGGTTTGACTCGTGTTGTAGGGGGTGGGGGCGCGTCGAGACGACGTGTGCGGGCTGGCGGGACGACCGGATCAAAAAAAAAAAACAATACCGTATTCGTATACGTACAGGATTTCGGGCGAGACTGTGGGTGGGCGGCCTCTTTTCCTCATTATACCCATCGTGCCCTTCATTATGAAAGGGTATGGAACAATGTTAGACGTCTTTGTGTTGGAGGGGGTCTACCCAAGCTGAAGTATGTTCACAAATTCAGTAGTAATTGGCAGCGATTATGGGCAGCAGCAAGGGCTTTTCGCGGGCGCCGATCAGCAGCATCCCCATCAGCCGACCACCATCTTCAACACCGGGCCAGTTATCAACTCGGCCACCGGAGGTCCTGTCACAGCGCGCCCTCGCAAGCCGATGGCCGCCCAAAAAATCATCAGGGGGCAGTGCAGCCAACTTCTGCTCCTATGCAATTGGCTGCTGGACCTTCAATGCCACCTCTGGCTCATGTGCCCGTCCCAGCCTCTTCATCAACAATGGCTGCGGGTCATGGGAAGGTTATTTTGGTGCAGTTGGGTGCTTAGTACCATCACGCATCGGCTTTGTCTGCACGTAAATTTGAGGCTGCAGCGGCATCAACAAATATGTGGTGTTCTGATGACTGTGACACGCAACAGTACTGCTTTATTTGTAACAAAACGACCATCCTTTGACCATGTGTCGGTGCCCCGCTCTCAAGTTGCCGAAGCCGACGGTGATGCTTTGAGGCTATGGAACTGAAAACACGGCTTTTTTGTCAGATGCCTGATAATGTTTGTAGGGAGAATCTCTCGCCTCACGATTCACCAACTGCTCTTGTATCAATTTCTGGCGGCTGCGTGCTTTGTCTTGTACTCCCTCGTCGCCAGGAGGGGCTGCGGTGTCCAGGTCCTCAAGGCCGCTGCTACTTGTAATCTGCGTTGTTCCTTGTCTCCAAAGAGGAAAGGAGGATGCAGCACATTAGAGTAAGTATTTTTCTCTGTTATTAAACCAATGTTATCAATTCAGTAGAAGAATCAAGCAACACCATGTAAACAACACCTGCACACAACACACAAACCCTCACACCCAATGCAAACAAGGGGTTATCAATCCCTTGGCGGTTGATTTGCAAGATTAAATTGTATTTAATAGATTGATAGATCGGAACAAAAATACGAAATAAAAAAGGTAAAAGTATGCAACAAATATTTTTGGTATTTGTGGGTATAAGAACAGGTATAAGATCGTACGATCAAAGTAGACCCCGGGGCAGACTAAGGCCTAGCCTAGTGGTGGGAAGGGGCTGATGCATTCCCACCATCCAGGTTCAAGGCATGGTACTTGCTATTTGGGTTTGTTTCACCAATTATATTGTAGGGGGTTCCCTTACAGTCTTTCTGTTAAAAAAAGTAGACCCCGGGGCCATAGTGTTTACTAGAGGCTTCTCTCATAGAAAATAGCATACAATCGGTAGACAAATTACTGTTGGGCAATTGATAAAAAAATTAGACCGAAACGATTCTGCATATACTACTTGTTGGAGCAGCCGGAGGAGGAAGACTCACACACACGCAAGATAGAAGAACACACACAGGAGCTTGGCACCGCACACAACTTGTGCCACTTTTCTATATTTCTTCTCACACACAAATGAAGTGGATTACAAAGTCTTAAGTAGCCGGACTAAACACAACACACACGCACCCACTAAGCCACGCACACACACACTCACTTTTGCATGCAACCCCACGGTCAAGCCACACACATCGGCTGAACCAGGACCAAGGATTTGGATCCCAAGTGCACATTTTTTCTCGCGGGCCACCGAAATTCCCGGCTATCGCGGTTACCGCGAAATCCCAGAAAAAATTCGGACCAAATTTGAATTCGAATTCAATTTTTTTAATCTTGTGTAGATTAGCTCTGGACTCAATTGTGTTGCAGTGGTTAGGTCGTATATGTATTACTATTTCCTCAAGGTTGCAAGATCGAATCGCCACAACAACAATTAGTTTCACAACATCTTTCTTTTTATCATAAAAATTGTGTAGAAAGTCCAGCAGCAATGGGACTCGAGCTCAAGACCTCAGAAAAGTTAGGACAGGCACGCTTACCAGTACGCCACAGCTCGCTGCCTGTTCTGCAAGAGTTCCTGAAATATCTAACCTAAGTACCAGAGTTTAAATTTATAAAATTCAAAAAAATTCAAAAGAATCCGCTCGGTATGTAGGTTTCTCGTGGGGTGGCGAGAAACGCGGTAACCGGGCGGTATCCGAATATTCCGCCCGGTACCCAAAACCATGACCACGACTAGCTCCACTAGCCGGTAGAAACGGCAACTGATAACCATCTCTCTGGCCACTCGGTTTTGGCCGATCTCCTCTCTGGTGGAGATAACAACGCTGCTGATTACTAGGTCCACAACTAAGCCGTTCTAACTAATTAATCTTATCCATGCAATACGTGCATGCTAGTAACCTCACGGACGCCCACACATGCATCCATTTGTTCTAAGAATCACTCAACTAACAGACCACTATCTAGCTTGCATGTTTACACATACCCACATTTCTACATTCACAAACTGCCGCAGCCAGAAGTCTTCAACTTAACTACATGCTTGCATGAACGAAATTAATGCGACGAAATAAACATGATGACTACCTAGACAACAAGGTAAACTCTATCAATAGCCTAATTTTCTTCTTGGTTAAGAGTGCGTGGTGTGTGTTTTCTTCCCTGGTGGGTGCCTTGTGTTCTGGTGAGAAGAAGATAGAAACCACAAAAGAGTTGTGAGAGGAGGAAGAAGAGTGGAGCTGCGAGGAGACGGCGCCAATAATTCTACTATTATTTCACACATCGATCGCTATACATCATGCATCTAGTGTATTAAGTTCGTGAAGAACGAAGTAATGCCTTAAGAATGATGACATGATGTAGATAAGATAAACACTAACAAGAATCTATCCCATCTTTTTATCCATAATGGCAACGATACGTGTGTGCCATGTCGCTTTCTGTCACTGGGATTGAGCACCGCAAGAACGAACCCATCACAAAGCAACTCTTCCCATTGCAAGAAAATCCAATCTAGTCGGCAAAACGAAACCAAATCTTCGGAGAAGAAATAAGAGGCTATTACAATCATGCATAAAAGAGATCAGAGAAGACTCAAATATTTTCACATATAGATCTGATCATAAAGTCACAATTCATCTGACAAACACACCGCGAAAAGTCATTACGTCGAATAGATCTCCAAGAACATTGAGAGGAACATTGTATTGAGAATCAAAGAGATATAAGAAGCCATCTATCTACTAACTATGGACCTGAAGGTCTGTGGTGAACTACTCACGCATAATTGGAGAGGCATCAAGGATGATGAAGACCCCCTCCGTGATCGACTCCCCCTCCGGTGGAGTACCGGAGAAGGCCTCCAGATGTGATCTCTGTGGAACAGAAGCTTGGGGCGGCAGGAATTTTTTTTTTGTGGACTCCCTGGTTGGTTTCCCAAAATTAGCGAATTTATCATGCAGGAATTATGTCAAACGGAGCCAGGATGGGCCCACAAGACACCAGGGCACGCCCTGGTGGCTTATGGCCTACTCTTCCTTCTTCCGACTTACTTCGCAAGTTCATAGGATCTTTTTTGTCAAAAAAATGTCGAAAAAGTTTCATTGCATTTGGACTTCGTTTGGTACTGATTTCCGGGAAACCCCAAAACAGGCCAAAAAAACAGCAACCGACACTGGGCACTAAGTTAATAGATTGGTCTCAAAAACTGATATAAAGTTGCTTAGAAACTTGTATAAAATAGCCAAGATTGATATTATAATAGAATGGAATAATAAAAAATAATATATATGTTGGTGACGTATCAAGCATCCCCAATCTTAACTCCTGCTCGTCCTCGAGTAGGAAAGTGATAGAACAGATTTTCGATGTGGAATGCTACCCAACATATTTCATCATATAATATTTTCTTTGTAGCATGGACATTTGGACTTAGATGATCCAAAGCAATAGTCGATATTTTGACATGATGACATAAATACTCAAGCATGCTAAAACGCAATTAAGGCTTTCAAAATATCAATGCTAAAGAAAGTTATTCTTAGCCCATTATGCTCAATCATTGATCCATTCATGATACACAATCATATATTAACTACATCCAATGCACAAGTATGACAATAGTGCTCTCTGATTGGTGCTTTGTAAGAGAAGATGTACACTCAAAAAACAAAAATTGCATAAAAATAAATAGAAAGGCCCTTCGCAGAGGGAAGTAGGGATTTGCTTATGTGCCAGAGCTAAAGGTTTTAAAATTTAGAGAGAAAACATTTTGAGAGACATGCTTTTTCTGTCAATGAAAATGATCGAAGGCTCCCAATACTTTCCATGCTAGATACATCAAAGGCGGTTCCCAAACAGAAAATATGTTTTCTTTCATTCCTTTCCACCATTATTTTCAAAATCAATGGCTAGCCGTATCCATGGGTGCCTTTCAGTACTAACATTTCTAAATGTAGGAAGAAAATTTGTCTTGATAGTATCAAGATCCGCAAGCCATGAAACATAATGACTGAGCTCCTCGCGGTTGAGTTCAGCCCCGGCATAGTATAAGGTTCTGTCTACCAAGCGCTGGACATGTTTGCTTGCACCGAAATAAGCTGACAATGCAAATTAGTTGTCAACTATTTTTAAATAAACAATAACAAAGACATAAATATGGTTGAGAAACTTACATAATGATATAACTGGAGGCCATAGTACGTCGGGACAGCGTACATGGCAACTTCGCCGGCGACCGCGCGGCCAGGGCCAGGCGGCGGCGGCAACGTCAGGGACGACGCCCTAGAGACGCCCTACGTACGGCAAGTACACGAAGGTGGCCTCCATCACCGTACTAGGCGCAGTGCTAATGATGCACCAAGTGGCCATGCTCATCGAGCAGAAGCCTGCCCTCATATGTGATTTCCCGCCCAGCGCAGCTGCGTCCACCTTGGTGTTGGGTGATTTCATCAGATATTCAGAGCCAATAGGGTGGAACACAGGATAGATATGGAGAGGCACATCGAGGAGTCTAAGGCAGCCATTCATGGCCTTATCATCCACACGGCTCTGATCCTGAGGACTCTCATAGGGGACATGCTGTTCTCTACATATGGGGCCAGTACCTTGTATGGATGAAAAGAATCAATTTCGGAGGTCAAGAATATGTACTGAGGCTTCTTTCGTTTGGTATTCTCGCAAAAAAAAGACCCAAGACAGCACCTAAAAGGCGTTAGTGATCATGAGAGAACAAGACATCAGAGATTGATGAGCTGTTCCTAGATAGCCATCATTTGGAAGTTAAACATTAGATATCTCTGCTCATTGTCCGGAGGCCCCTAGATATGCATTGTACTCTAGTTATTTGTGTTGCATGCTAGAAACAACCCCTGTCCTAAATATAAGATGTTTTGGCAGTTTAAATCAAACTGCCAAAACATCTCATATCTAGGAATGGAGGCAGTAGTACGTACAGGCTGTGAGAAATGGTAATAAGCAGTTGTCATTTTTCTAAAAAAAAATGTATAATTGTATAACTGAAATAATTATTCAGGGGAAAACGTCAATTCGCTAGTGCTAGGACATCTAAGCGCAAGGATACAATGGAAGTCATTCATATGAAATACAACATCCATACCGAATAAATTGACTCAGATTTGTCTAAATACGGATGTATCTAGGGGATAGTAGTGTCTGAACCCCACCTCGGTGCACCCACGCAAGAAAACATATCAAAATATTTCTAAAAAATCTCAAACTTTGGGGAAATGATCATCAAGAAAGGTTAGAGAGGCTTGCCAAGTTTGATGGTCAAATGACATCTGAGTAGAACTGTACAAAAAAACAAAATTACAAATTTTTGTCAAATAGTGCATGTACATTTTGAGTAATTTTTAGTATTTTTTTCTTTCTTTTATAGAGCTCCTCGGATGTCATTTGATAACGAAAATTTGCAAGCCTCTCTAACATCTGTTGATGATCATTCCCACAAAGTTTCACATTTTTTCAAAATATTTTGATATGTTTTCTTGCCGTGGGTGCACCAAGGGTGTTTGTAGGAAAACCACTCTCATCTATCTAGACACGTTTTACCGTTAGATACATCCATATCTAGAAAAATTTAAGCCAACTAATTTGGAGTGGAGGGAATGTATACTGTGCGGTAGCTTTGCCTCCTATCTGCCTGACATGAGCCAAATCGGAAATAAATTATTTGGCAATGAAATTATTCAGATGAAAGTTTTTAAAAAGAAACTCAAAAATAAGTTAGTTGGCAATCATCAGGGAGCAAGATGAGAGAATAAGAGGGATGGAGTTTATCAGTACCTGGGCGGAGGATTCAAGTTCCTTAGGCATGGCGAACACTACCCATCTCGTATTCGGACATGATGATTGTCGGGCATAACGTTTCATTGAACAGCTCAGGTGCAAAGGCTAGAAAAGACAGTCTCAACGGCAAAGGAAGCATCAGAGCTAGTTGCGAGTTGGAGTTTATCAGGAGGGATAAAGCACCTGATCCTGAGGATACCACAAGTTTCCATAGACATGGCGAACACTAGCGACATCGTATTCGGACATCCCTGTCATGCACGGCATTTCATGGAACAGCTCAGCTGCAGAGGACAGAGCAGACGGCCGCCTTGATTGCAAGGCAGGGAAAGCGGATCACGGTCGAGCTGTAGTACGGTACCTGATTTGCAAGTCCGCCAGTTCGTATCGTATGAGGTTGGTGGCCTTCATCTGTCCCGTGATCTACTTGCAATCACGGTCGAGCTACAGAGTGCTGACTCTGAAGTGCTCACCTGCAAAAAAGTAAAAAAAAAAAAAAAAAATGAAGTGCAAAGAAAAAAAGTGAAGACTCTTTCTACTTAGCTTGGCTTCTGTGTAATGTAATCAGAAGAGTATGCGTTTGTACCTAGCTTGGCTTCACATTCATAAGCTTGCGGCTTCCTACCGCGCACAGGTGGCGGGCGTCGCAGGGCGCCCTCCCCTGCTCGGTGGCGTCGGTCACCGGTCGGCGGCTGCTCCAGCTTCCTTCCTCCTCCTGGCATCCTAGTGGACTGCCGGCGCCTCGTCCTCCCCTGCTCCCCCCCCCCCGGGGGGCTGGAGTCCCATGGGCATGCTGGTGGCGGATCTGGCAGCCCCTGCCCAGATCCAACTGGTGGTGGCTGGCGCCCCTTCCAATGTGGTGGCCCTGCTGCTGGTGTTCGCTCTCCTCCGGTGGGGTGGCGGGGCACCGGTTGGACCTGGCCAGGGCGTGAAGACGCTGGTGGTGTGGTGGTGGTTGATGCTCCTCTGGAGGCCTTCTTCGGCGACAGGGTGCAGTCACTCTAGGGGCCCTTGCCGGTGGATTGGTGGCCGCGTCTTCATTGCGTGGTTCTGGGAGGAGGCCGTGGTAGGGCATCAGGGGTGATGAAGGGGAGGCTGCTGGAGGGTTGGGTAGACCGACTATCTGCTGCGCTAGTCCGGACGAGCTCCACGCCTCCCTCCCCTTTTCCTGGCCTAGTGCCTCCTTGTCGCTAACCGTTGTTCAGGGCCAGTGGGTACCGGCAGTTCCGATGGTGCTAGGAGTCTGCCGGTCGGCTCAAAGCGCGTGCCTTTGATGGTCTCCGGAGTGTCTAGATGCAAGGCAGCGGCCTTGGTGGCGGGACCCGCGGGGTCGTGGGCGGAGCTCGTGGCTCGGGCACTGACGGTGACCATTGCGGTGACCTGAGGTCTACAAAAATATGCAGTTGAAAATATATTTTGCTTTAAAAAAATGAATAGCAACAACCCCGTGATATATTTTACATGTTCTTCCTTCCAAGTTCACAATGCACATTTCTTCCCCCAGGTCTACAAAAAGACAGCAAAAGAAAAGCAACATCCCCAGCTTCACTAACTTGAAAGCATAATATCCCCAGTCGATCATTCAAATGAATGAGTTTCAATCAAGCGAAATACAACACCATTCGTCGTTCAAGGGAACACAGGGAAAGATCCTTCTGGCCCCTTCCTTCATACTGAATAGTACAAATATTACTACTGAAAAATCAAATTAATTAAACAGTACTCCCTCCGATTCAAAAAAACAGCCGTGGCTTTAGTTCAGCTTTAGTTCAAATTTGAACTAGAGTCACGCCACTTTTTTTGGATCAGAGAGAGTATTGTCTTGTTTCTTCTGGATAGGTCACATGCTGTCATATTTGGTTCTTATGGTTTTTGGAAACTAAAAAGGAAAATAGAAAATAGAGGAGAGAGGATACAGGGTGCATGGAAAACTAGTTGTAAAACTTATTTTCCGGCATTTCTAGTCAATGGCCTCCCGTTCGAGAAGATGATGTGACCATGCACCCAAAGTAAGAATTTATACTCACGATCCTCTAATACAGTTAAAAGGTGTGTTAAATTTTTTTTGATAAAGAAAAGGTGTGTTAAATAAAACAGTTATAGTGTCAAGGGGAAAAAATCATTTTGCACTAGCAGGATCAGTATTTTTCTAGAGATCAATGTCATCATCTTCTCCTTTAGTGTCAACCTGGGCAGGGCTCATGCCTAGCAGGATAGGTCCGGTCCTAAAGCCTGGTGTCTGGGCAGGGCTCATGCCTGCAAGCTAAAAAACAGATTATTGGATTTTTTTTAGAAAATTAAGTACGTGAAAAAGTATATTAATTCATTTTATGAGTCCCAGAAAATAATATATTTGATATTCTCAATACAGAAATATGAATTTGACGGACCCAGGCCCAAGAAAGGAGGACAAAGAAAAACATCAAGACATAACATTTTCATATCAGCTGAGGAAAAACAAAGTAGCTAGAACGGTGTGGTTTCAGACTAAAGAGGACAGTTTATTATACTAATATAGTATCAGTGAGTGATCATCACCAACAAGCAAGGAATACGTGTAAGCAGAAAAAGTAAAGTAGGGAATTCTCTAAAGGAATGAAGATGTACCAACATCACCAGGAGCACGTTAGCTATCACCACCACGCAAGGCACACAACACCCTTTTCTTTTCTTTTCTTTTCTTTTCCTCTTGGTTTCGAGGGCATGCATCTCTCTTGTCTACCTATTGATCCATCGGAGTCGAAAGAAGAAGAGGAAGGCTACATCTCTTGCTGCACATTATACACAAGACCAAGAGAGAGAGACACACACACACACACAAAGTATGAGTTTCTCTGGCGCTGTGCAATGGTGGGATGAGTGGCAGCTGCGTATTCTGGTGCTGGGCAGCCTCTTCATCCAGTGCTTCCTCTTCTTCTCCTCCGTGGTGCGCAGGTGTGCTCTTCCATCTTGGCTCAGACTGTTTATGTGGCTTGCCTACCTAGGCGGGGATGCTCTGGCAATATACGCCCTGGCCACCCTCTTCAACCGCCACAAGCAGCTGCCCGCCAATGGGAGCGGCCTCGAGGTCCTGTGGACGCCTATCCTCCACATCCACCTCTGGGGCCAGCACCCGATGACTGCCTACAACATCGAAGACAACGAGCTGTGGGCGCGGCATGCCATAACCGTGGTGTCCCAGGTCACGGTGGCCCTCTATGTGTTCTGCAAGTCGTGGTCCGGGGAGAAGAGGTTACTGCAGGCCGCAATCTTGTTGTTCGTCGTTGGGATCATTAGATCCATCCAGAAGCCATGGGCTCTGAAGAACGCCAGTATCAGTGGCATGGTCGCCTCTTCCTTCCCATCCGCGCGAAGGGAACAAGGTCAGGTTGCACTTTTGTGTGGATGCTGCACTTCCATCATTGGCACTGGTTTATCAAAAAGCAGTAGACAAGAAGCATCAGCTGAAGAGGGGGACATTCCGCTAGAAGAATTTGTACAAGAAGCAAGCAGGTGTGTACTGCTCTCAGAGTTAGCATGTGATCAAAAGAAAACAGAAAAACTAGCTTCAAACTTCTTGACCATATATTTCCATAGGCCACTGGTAGACATATCAACTCCATACTCTAGTCGGATTAAAATCCTACGGCTTTTAACGACCCTTGATTACCGATATGCAGATAGGTTGTTGAAACACATGCTCCGTATGTCATTTGGGATCCTCTACACAAAAATGACGATGATATTCAGTGGCCTTGGCTGTTGTTTGCATCTCTTGCTTCCATTCCTGACCTTAGCTTCTGCCATCCTCTTCTTCACAAGCCAGAAATATCATGACTACAAGGCAACAGATGTCAAGATAACTTACATCTTGTTCTTTTGTACCATGTTGCTGGATTTCCTATTGCTATTGCTCGGTCCTTGGGTCGCATTCTTTGGATTTGTTAAGGTTCCCCAATATAGTTTCTGGTCGTTCTGTGCTCGTAAAAAGAAGCCCACTATTTTGATGAAGCTTGCCACAGCTGTCTGCTGCAAGGACTATGTTAACATGCATTGTTATATAGAACAAGAACCAGCGGGATCCTTAGCAGTTACAGAGTTGATTATTGGATATGTGACGGATGGGTGGAAACAATACATCCACGACGCTGCCAGCTA
Source organism: Triticum aestivum (assembly GCF_018294505.1). Lineage (NCBI taxonomy): Eukaryota > Viridiplantae > Streptophyta > Magnoliopsida > Poales > Poaceae > Triticum > Triticum aestivum. Next base: position 3,133,400 of record NC_057795.1, read on the forward strand.
CAGGAGGTTCAATAGCCGCAGGGGCCACTGGACTCTGCGGACGCATCGTCATCTGGGGTGGAGCTTGAACATGGCGTTCGACAGAAGCGTCCTCCTCTGGCACATCGCCACAAACCTCTGCTTTCACCACCAAAGAACAACCCCTTACGGCCAACGTCGCGCCGCTCGAAGCAGAGTGATATCCCACCACATGGCTTACCTGCTTTCCATCAGTCCTGAGATGTTGATGCTCGGAACTAGGAACAGTATCTTCACTGTTGCCTGTGATGATGTCGAGATCATGATGGGTGGCATGTTAGTACCGGACGTAAGAGGACTTGCACAGGGAATTCTTCACAGGGCTCAACAACCTCCCTCGTCACACACCAGCAAGATAGGAGCTTTGGTTCCCAATGCATGCAGGCTTGCTGAAGCGTTGATGGAGCTGCGCGATGAAGGGGAGAGGTGGAAGGTGGTCCAGGGGGTATGGGTGGAGATGCTATGCTACTCTGCCGGTAGGTGCAGGGGGTACTTGCATGCCAAGAACATGAGTGAAGGCCCGGAGCTGCTCTCTCAAGTTTGGCTCCTCTTGTCATTCATGGGGATGGAGACGTCCGTCGACAGGTATCAGAAGCCGGAGCCTCCCGAAACCAAGGAAGAACAAGAAGAAGGTGGTGAAGGCAGATCCGTCGAGCACGAGATCCATATATCTGTTTAAATTATTTTCTGAATCATTCCTTTGTTTGTTGATGATGTTCCAGTATTGTAATCTAACGGCCAAAATCGCTGATGGCGTGAGAGAGCTCGATTTAGGATCGGTTATACTGTCCCAAATGTTATCGCTTTGTTTTTCCATTTATATGGTCAGTTGAACAGACTGTCTGTCTCTGTTGGTATATAACAAATAATACTAATATTATCTCGAGTTTCTGAGGATGTGTATTGACTACACCATAGAATATGATGCGTATGTGAGTTTCTTGAGTTTCTGAGGATGTGTGTCACAAGTTAAAATATCTCATCTCCAAGAGATATCTTTGTGTGTTTGTTAATTCATTTGGCACGTTTCAGTATAGCAATGCTTTCGTGGTTGATTCCATGTTATTTCTGCTACACTGGTGGGCGTCAAACTCTCGGAAGTTTTGTGTTGCTGTGATTTGTGAAAGGCGGTGATTCTGTTTTGTTGTAATGTTGGCATGCAGTAGCGTTGAATTTGGTTACTTACTGCGATCTATTCAGTGCAAATTGTAATGTATGTATGCACAACTGAGATGTCCCTACTGTTAAACTTCATCTGTCATTAGTATTCAGTATTCCGTGTGAAGCAATTTCATGTTGGTCAACTTTTGCCTATCACTATCTAGTACTACAAATGTACTGTGTCACTGTGTGTGTGGTTGTATTTCTGCGTCTTGATTGATTTCTGCTTGCGTTCCTGCAAGTTGCTGGCTTGCTGCTGCTGTGAGCAGTGCTCCATTTCAAGCGCCTTTGTCGAAAAACTGAAGTCAGCTCGCTGGTATTTTGCACACATAGCCTAAGTGTTCCCTTTGGGAAGGAGCAAGAGAGGACGTTTTTCAGCTATCCTATGCAAAAATGCTACACCAAGCCTTCTCACTAATCTAATACTACTGGGTGGATGTATATTAAATTAATACACTTAATCAGATCCTAAGAACGGACATTGAATAAACCAGTAGTCCAATACTACTCTAATATGATTAGGAAGGGATAATATGTCATCTAATTAGTAGTCACCAGACCACCACCCTTCAGTAACTAGCACTATCAGCACAATAATCTCATATCAACATTCATCGTTTTGATCCAACTCCAACCTTGACTTGCTCAGAGAGCTGTCCTGATGGCATAGCATTAGTAAGTCCCGGCCGAACCGAAGTTCACCGATCACCAAAGTTGCTCTCATGGCACTAATTATAGTCCAGCCGGTAGCACGCAGGCTGTTTATCAAGCACTCTGGTAGTTACTTCCATCACATAGTCCTCACAAATTTAAATTTGAACGTCAGCACCCTCCACCTGCGTCACCGCAGTCTTAGAGGACCGTTGATTGCGACCGACGTCATGCCAACTAGCGGACGTGCACATCAGGTACCACACTACAGCTTCGACCATGACATTCCTTCACTTCCTTGCAGTTGAGAGTTGAGACAGCCTGTTCTGGCCTTCGCACCTAAGCTGTTCAACGAAATGCTATGCACGATGATGATGCCCACTAGTATTTTCCATGCCTAGGGAACTTGATATATCCCCAGGCTCGGGTATTTTGCCCTTCCTGGTCATTTACACCCCTGTTGCTCTCCGTTGCTCACAACTCCGGTGCGTCCTTTGCTGCCTTGCCACTGAGATCGTCTGTTCTGGTCTTTGGTCCTGAGCTGTTTGATGAAATGCCATCCACGATGGTGTTGTCCAAAAATTTATTTTGAAATGTCCAAATGCGACTTTGATGTCCAAATCCGATATTGGTAGTATTCTCCATGCCTAGGGAACTTGTATCCTTAGGCCCTGCTAAATCTTGCTCATGATGATGCAAAAAAAACTTATTTCCGAGTTTCTTTTTTGAAAATGTCACATGGATAGTTTCATTGCCAGATATTTTTTTTTCAAGTTGGTTCATATACTGTATTTCATATGCATGACTTCCGTTATATCCTCAGGTTCAGACGTCCTAGCGCTAACAAATTGAGTTTCCCCCCTCAATTATGATTCCGTTGCACAATTAATTTTTTTAGGGGAAAAATTAACTGTTCATTGCCATTTGTCATATCTTGTTACATACTACTCCTACGCGATGCAACATAAATAACTAGAGTACCATGCACATCGAGAGCCTACAAACAATGGACAGAGATACGTAATGTTTTGAACTGATGGCAATACAGAAATATCTCTGACATCTTCTTCTCTCGGAACCGCTAGCGCCTTTTAGGTGCTGTCTTGGAGTCTCTTTTTCTCGGGCAAATGAGAAATATAGAATTTTTCTGCTTTAAATCTCAAAGCGAGCCAATGGTGCTGATTTGGGTGACGCCAGAATCAGTTGTTCACAAGGGCTTGCTTCGGTAGGACCCCCCCCCCCCCCCCAAACAAAACGTAGAAGGGCAGAACTGTCATACGAAAGAAACGTATATCCACCTCGTATTGTACAGTTGTGCCGGGCATACGTATACCCTGCGCATGCAAAAAAAAAGAAACTACCAGTTGCACGATCTACGCCCGCCCCATGTTCTCGCCCGCCCCATCTGGTCGCCCGCCTGCCGTTCCAAGTGGCCGATCGCCGCCGCCGCAGATCACCGCCGTCCTTACCCCGTCCAACGCCACCCTCGCCGTCCCAACGTCGTCCGTCGCCGCATCTCACCGTCGTCGTCCGACGCCGCGAACGTGAAGGGCCCGACGTCTGACGCCGCCCTCGCCGTCCGAACCCCGTCCGACGCCGCCCTCGCCGTCCCAACGTCGTCGCCGCATCTCACCGTCGTCGTCCGACGCCGCAGACGTGAAGGGCCCGACGTCTGACGCCGCCTCCGCACCACTGTCGCCCCCCACCGCGGATCCTGCCAAGCATCCGCCTGGTTGCTCGTCATGCACGTCGCCGCCTGAAGTCCGTCGTCGAACGCCAGCGACGTCTACACCGCGGGCCAAGGTTTGTCATCTAAAACCTAGCAGGCATGCGGCGGGCATGATGGATAGAAGTGAGGGCTAGTTCGTGCATGTCCTGATTTAGGGTTTAGGGTTCATCAAAACCTCCCGCCGCAGCGCCTCCTCTACGGACTAGCGCATGATTTAGAGAACTAGCGTTGCTTTGGGCATGATGAAGTGTACTAAACCTAACACATGATGTTTTGCAGTTCTGTGAGTTAGGCGTGTTGACATGGACGAAGAATCCGCATTCGGGAGGGATGAGAATGATGCTGATAAGGTGACTAAGACTGATAACGATAATTTGAATGAAGATGATGACAGCAGCGACAACGATTCCGTCTCGTCATATGATATCTTACCTCCGGAGGATTTTGATAATAATGAACATGGCACACATAGTGAAAATGTAAGTGGCGTATATTTTGATTTTATTTTTTAATTTGCAAAGTATGTCATGGCTAACTATATACCTTTGTGTAAAAATTTGCATGAAGATGTGGATGTTGACAATGTGCAAAATAGTTTCTAGGAATCATTTGCAGATAACTTGAGCCAGGTTAGTTGATAGATGTTGTACATCGATCAATAGTATGAATTAAATCTTATATCTTATCTTATATCTTATATCTTATATCTTATCTTATATTTATATTTACTAATTGGAGGCACCATACGAGACACCACGCTAATCCTTGAAATTAACGAATTTCAACCATCGGATGAATATATGATGTGTATGTAGCCCTTGGATGAAATAAGAGACCCGCTCTTCTGTCCCACGTAATTATGTGAATCGTCCTCCTCTTGGTCTCTCTCCCTTTCTCTAGAAAAAACTGAGTGTCGTCTCAATATTGATCTATATGTAGCCCTGAGATGGAATAAGAGACCTGCTCTTCTATCCCACGTACGTATGTGAATCATCCTCCTCTTGGTCTCTCACCCTTTTATCTACAAAAAAGAAAAACTCAGCGTCATCTCCTCATAGATTTGACGAACAGATACTCCCCATCTTCTATCTCCGTTTCCCTTGAAAAAAAAATCGCGACTTGCATCCAATTGAATCAGGCAGCGCATGATGGGAAAGCCTCCTCTTCCTTCCACGGGCTATCTGCTGCATCATATAGATTGTGCGGCTGTGCAGGTCCACCAAAATTCACAAGTAGCAGCAATGGCCGAAGTTTGTATTAGTCACGTCAGATTTGATCAGTAGTAGCGTTGGCGAGAACCATGTACTCTCTTTGAAATCAAGTTTCGTTGGCTCAGGTAAACAACACAATCTTTTCTTTCCCGTCTGATCCATGTGCCATTAAGCTGTAAGAGCATTGGTCGTCGAGAAAATTTTAAGGGACCTCCTAGGTTTCGTTTTGATGTAGAATAAATATTGTTTCTACCTCCTCCCGTAATCTACTAGGCCCTATGTTGTTTCAACAGAAGAATCCAAAGCCGAAGCCTAGGTCTGTTCTCCTGAGAAATACGCATATCCTTGCCGTAAAAAGAACCCATCATGTGGGCGATCTTCTCATCACACTCCTTTTGCATGGCCGTCCTTTGACTCCTCTCAAGCTGCAAAGATGAAGATGGGCGGGGGAAACATGATGGAGGCCTGTTGCCTCACGTGTTCTCCTGCTGAGGAAGAAACATGGCCAAGTGCTGATGGATGCAATGCACATCTCAAATTATAATGTCTACCACACACTATATCAATTAGGAGATGAGAAGGAAAAGCGTTTGGGCCTGGTGTGGCGTCGTAGTCGGCCACGCCATGAAGCATCTGTCGGTCCAGCATGTGATTAGACTCAGCTGTCGAATGCTCTGGCTTGGTCTAATTATAATTTAACATATTTCCTATTTAGATATTACAGTTTTCTTTGAGCTGATTTAGATCTTACTTAATGATGCATACGTACGAATGAGGATAGTTGAAAGAAAGGGACGTTGTGGGTGTAGGCTGCCAGAAAAAAATCAATCACAGTCGTTCAATCCGAAGGAACAGGCAAGCCACGTTCCAATCTGTGATATACCCATTAAAGCGTCGATTGCTTGATTTCATTCAGCATAGTCAATATGTCCTTACATATTCTGTGATAAACTACAGACACCAGCATGTACAGCCCTTAAACAAATTGCATAATACATCCATATTCGGTAATAACATGCACATAGCAACATTTATGTCCCTCAAGCTAATTGATCTACTCATGTAACTGCATTCAGAACCGAGAAACTGTTACCTCTCAAAACATGCATACTCTTTTTCTGCTACTATTATAGCTATCACATATTAGCAGTTGTGAGCATGCGCCATTGAATAAATTAACATTGTAATTACTAATCCATTGCACAATAGTAAATGTATATTTATGAAGATGTACACCGTATATCCCCCTCAGGGCATCTCCAGCCGTTGGCCCCCCAGGAGGGGCAAAAAATCGCCCCCTGGGGGCGCACCGGCGCTAACGGCGCACTGGAGGCGTGATGTCCCCCAGTCGCGGCGCCCACGGTATTTTAAAAAATTTAAACACGGCACAAACATAGCAAACTTCGGCGAGTTCGTTCAAACATAAACATATTTTACAAAAAAAAAACCCGGCGGGCTACTCCCGCCGTCTCCCTCGCCGCCCGCCTCGCCGCCCTCCTCGTCGCCCGCCTCGCCGCCCGCCCAACGCGTCTACATGCCGAGGAGGCTGTAGAACCGCGTGTAGTCGCCGCCGCCGCCGTCGTCGTCGTCGTCGTCGTCGTCGCGGCTGCCGCCCCCGCCTGAACCTCCGCCGTCCCTGCTGCATCCCTCCCCCGGTTGGCGCGGCGGGTTGGAAGGCCCAGGGGCGTCGTCGTCGTCGCTGTCGAGGATCACAACGCCGTGCTCGTCCTCGCGCCCGCGCTTGCGGGCGGCGATCTCCTCCAGGGCCCAACACTGCCGGACCGTCTCCTCGCGGAGGTAGTCCTCCCGCGCCCATCGCATGGCGTCCTCGTCGGAGAAGCCGCGCCAGGCTATCTCCTCGTACTCCGCGGGGAGGCCGGGCTCCTTCTTGGGCTCGACGAGGCCGGGCTCCGGCTTGGGCTCGACGAGGACAAAACGGCCGGCGGGGCTCCGGCTTGACGGGGCGCCGATACGGACGCCGGAGCTGCGGGTGCGCGCGGCCACAGGCGTGTCCTGGGGCTCCGGCTTGACGGGACGGAGGCAGGGCGAGCCGCCGGACGAAGAGGAGGACCCCCCGGTCTCCATGCGCCTCAGGGTCCAGGAGCTTCCCTGGCGGCGTGAAAAGGAAGGGGGAGCGGGGTAGTCGAGGCGCGGCGTGTTTCCGCCCTCGATGTACTCGAGGACGGCGTCCAGCGTGCGCCCTGGCACGCCCCACCATCGACGCCGGCCGGCGGAGTTTTGCCTGCCGGAGGGCACGACGCCGTTGGTGGCCTCGAGCTGCTGGGCGTGACGGCGGCGGAAGTAGGGCTCCCACAGCGGGCTGTCGGGGGCGTACCACGGCGCCTCCCTCGCCGCAGGCGGCAGGTTCGACCGGATGCGGGCGATCTCCGCGCGCCGCACCGCGCCGGAGGGTACCGGTGGCACAGGCACGCCGCCCGCGCTGATCCTCCACGCCCCGGGCACCCGCATGTCCGGCGGGACCGGGTACTCGGCCTCGTAAAGGAGGCAAGCCTTGTCTTCATGGAGATGGCGGCGGCCGAAGCCGTTCGCCGCTGCGCCGTCGTCTGGGAAACGTTCGGCCATTGGAAGGCGGCGAAAAGGTGGAGAGGAGAGGGAGGAAGGAGCAACGGCGGAGGGGAAGTGTGACGAACGAGCGCGCTGGGGCGCGGCATATATAGGCCGACGAGCCGCCCACACGCGTGGCACCGTGCGTACGCGTGGCGGGCGAGGCGAGGGCGAGGGACGCGTGTCGTCCGGCCTTCACTGCGCCGCCCGTGAAGCATCAATGGCGCAGGCTGACCGGCGCGGCAGCGCGGCAGCTTTGGCATTGATTCGCCGCGGGAAACGAGGCGATGAGGACGACGAAAGGCCGAGAAGTAACCCGGTCGCTGACGCGTCGGGCCCGCGGTTTCTTCGCGCCAAAAAACTTCGCCCGGCGCCCCCGAGCGCCCCCAGCGCGCCGGGTTCGGGCTGGGTCCGCCGGCGCTGTTTTCGGCCCAAGCCGGCGAAAATCGGGCTCCTGGGGCGCGACTGGGCCATTTTTTCGGCGCCGGCGCGAAAAAATCGCCTAGGGAGGCCTTCTTGGGTGCGCGGCTGGAGATGCCCTCACTAGGAAAATCTAATAACATTTCGGAGAGATGGCAGGTAAAGTTTTTGTACAAGATCTCGAGCTCAAGATCTGCTAAGAAATTCAGAAGTCAACAAAGTATTTCAACTCCGTAGTTTATTTCTGCTGCTGCAGTATAATTATTTATCCTATAAGTTCAGATTCTAGAATATATAATTTACAAAAGGTAGTCTTACCTATTCGTCCAAATACAACATGTTGGATAAATGAAAAAAGAGTCCGGCGCTCCTCTTTCTTTTATGCTAGCACAGATGGCAATGTACCATGATTGACAAATCTTTCTGCTGCAGTATTGTATGATGTACTGCATTGCATTTTTCTCTTATTTATTTCGAGCGATCTAGCAAGCTAGATTAATGTCACCTTCTGATCTAATGATTTTGCTAGGGTTTGGAATATTGACATATTCATTTTACTACCAGTGCATTTGTTGGGCAGCTTAAGTAGTCGATCAATCTGTGTCCTACTCATTCATGTGAAAGGATAAAAGTGTACACATGAGATCTTGGTCTAAATACACAAGTCACAAATATGGATACAATCAAAAGATCCGTTATTCTGCTAACTAATCTTATTTACTAATACGTCTATTCTGAAATACATGATGTGTTAGTATGCGTGCAATCAATCTTTACAAACTTCGACTATGATGTGCATAGAAAAGAAGAAGATACGATATAGGTGAAAATAATATCAGTAGATTTGTTTTGGAATATAATAATGTTCTCAAACACATTCAGTTTGAGATGTGTGTGTGAAGTCTGCATAGTCTCCATTACAAATATGTAATTACACACACTTAAGTGACCATAAATAAATAAATGGTACTGTTAGGGGTGGGTCCACAACGTTACAGAAACTAAGTGAATGAGCTATAGTTAGGAAAGTTTATTTTGGATCTGCTATCCCACAACACTGCCTAGGATTTCTTTGTGCCGTCCCTAGATAGTGTTGCCATTCCCTGGGTAATTTGTTTACATAGTTCTTTGGTATTACACAGACATGCATTCTGTAGTGCAAGAGAATGATGGTACATTCTCACTAAGAACTATTCAGATGTTTTGTCACCATCTAGACCCTATTCGATGTCATTGTATATACATTGCAGATAAAGAGTAATTATGATGTGTAACATAAGTAGGCCTTTGTTTGCGGATAACGAATGGTGTCACATTGTGCTTATTTTGTATTAACTAAAGGAATAGCCATAATAGTAGTGAAAACCGGGCACAAACAAACACCAGCAAATATAAAAACTGGTGGGACAAACAGCATTATGATAATCCACCTTAATGCCAGATACATCCTTATTAGACTTACATGGCGGCTACATATACTATAATTTCATACGAGTTGATTTCAATAACGATCTGTAAAGATTTACTCAAGCTTATTATGCATCGTTATTTTTGGATAGTGAGGTTATCGAGGTTATTATGCATAATGATATTTTCATATTGGGGAGGTGTTGTCCAAATTTTCTGTATGGTCATGTGTTTGAGGTGCAAATAGCCAAGTACAAACCAGTGCTTCATTTCACCGGCTAGATTCTATCGGATGTTTCTCTTCGCATATGCCTATTTTTCAAAAATATATGGTGTTGACATTGTAACATAGTATCATTCAAAATTTGATGTTGAAAATAAAGTTCCAAAAAAGGAAAAATATTAGAAATAATTGATGGAAAGGGTTCACAAAGGAAAATCGATGACATGAATATAATATTTATTTGTCCAATAGATCCAAGAGATTATACATCATGTTCCAAATATGTTGGTTTGCACATATTTAAGTCAACTAATATTTGTCGAAGTCCCTGCTCATTCAGCAAAATTCAACTGTGCTTAAATGAAAAAAATGCAGGTTGGGATGCATACATAAGAAAATCTTAGTCACTTATGGATTAACAAAAGAATTTTATATATTTCAAAAGTATGTTAGAGACGTATTTCAAATATGTTTGAGACCCCTACAAATATTTGTAGGTTTGCTTTCATAAGTGATGCGCATTTCAATATTGCTAGCCCGTGCAGCTGCACGGGTTGCTGACTAGTGATAGTAATTGACATATATATTTTCAAATGAATGTTGTAGGAGGAGCCAGATGGTCCTTGCGGTGATCACGATGAGGGAGAGATCGATATTGAGGAGGCTCAAAGGCAACAGAAGATGTTGGAGACACATTGGAAGGTCATGGCTATGACCTTTCGGTCACAAGGAGATGCATACATATTCTACAACAATAATGCCAAAGAGCACGGGTTTAGCATCAGGAAACAGAGGGTGAAACGAGGTGCTTTAGGAATGATATGGTACCGGCTGTTTCTTTGCTCCAGGGCAGGGAGAAGGCAGAGTAAGTTCATAACCATGGAGGGCCGCAAGCGCAGGCCTAGACCGGAGACTCGTTGCGACTGCGGTGGCATAAACGTGGCATTTGGTTCATCGCATCATTCATGGATGATCACAACCATGCGATGGCTCGCCCTGACGAGGGTTTGTTTTTTGTGGTCACACAGACGGATAGGAGATGGCAAGAGGGCCGAGATATTGGCAATGGAAGCGGCCGGGATAAGAAAGCATATAATAATGGACAACTTCATCAGCAGATATGGTTCGTACGATAAGTGCGGGCTTATCAGGAGGGACATTTACAATCTTTGTTGCAGAGAAAAAATGAAGCTCATTGCAAAGGGTGATGCAGAGACAACAGTTGGCATTATGAGGAGCAGGAAGGAGAAGGACCCTGAGTTTTTTTTGAGTATGTGCTTTACAAGGAAGGGCGACTGAAGAGTATATTCTGGTGTGATGCACAGTCGCAGAGTTACTATCAGGACTACGGAGATGTGGTCATGTTTGATAGCACATATAAGATGAACAGATATGGTATGCCGTTCATCCCTTTGTCAGAGTTAACAACCACCATTGCACCACAGTGTTTGGTTGTGCCATCATTGCTGACGAGACGGAAGGGACATACGTGTGGCTGCTGCAGACATTTATGAAGGCAAACTGTCAGGTGAAGCCAAAGTCAATAATCACATACAGTGACGCTGCAATGATCTGGGCTATTCGGACTGTCCTTTCAGATGTTTTCCATCGTCTTTGCTCCTGGCATATCGAAAAAAATATGCAGAGGCACCTGCATTACAAGTCACTGGATGAGTTCAGATCGCTCCTGTACTATGCCACCTCTCAAGTGAACTTTGAGCAGAGATGGACCGCTTTCTATGATAAGTGGAAGACGGATAGAACTCAAGAGTGGCTTGACAGGATGTACATGAAGAGGAGACTTTGGGCAGCTTTATATCTTACCGATGGTTTTTTTCTTGGTATGCGAAGTAACCAGAGGAGTGAAAGCCTCAACTCCTGCCTTTACCTTCACTTGGACTATGGTATGGAAATTGTTGATTTGGTGGTGCATTATGAGAACTATATAGTTCGCCTGCGTGAGAACGAGGCGTACGATGACTGCAAGGCACACCAGACGGAACCACCGTCGATTACTGAATATAAGGCCCTTGAGGAGCATGGCGCCAAAGTATTCACTCCTGCTAATTTCTACATCCTGCAAGATGATTTGCACAAGATGGGTCAGCTGGAGATATTTGAGACGCTTGTGGGAATTTGACGTCAGACATTCATGGTGACATGAAAGGATAACCACAAGTTCAGGTACAATGTTGTTTATGAACCAGGTAACTCAGAGAAACTATCACATGCAGTTGTCTTAGGATGGTTCGGAAAGGTCTGTCATGCAAACACATTCTCTTTGTTCCCCATCATCTGAACTTAACTGAAATACCAAAGTGTTGTGCCCCGCATCGGTTGTCTAATCATGCAAGAGATGGGTTGCCTGTGCAGCGGAAAAGTGATATGTTTGGATGGGGTTGGTCACGGCCATTGGAGAGAGAACGGTATAGTGCAATAACCATTAAAACCGCAGAAGCTGCTCATGTTGCAGCAAATGATCCCTTCTTGTTCGACGAGTTGATGAAGTGTCTAGACAACATAATAGCGCAGAAAAAGATTTCAGAGGAATAACTTATAGGAAGTAGAAGGTATGCTATGCTTAAGAAGGAGGCAAGTCAGGCTCAACAAGTTGAGCCTGGTATTGGTGATCCTCAGAAAGTTTCGAGCTAGGGTGCACCTAAGAAGGGGCGATCCAAGGGTGGCCCCGACGTTACAAAGAATGGTAGGCCAAAAGATTTTACAGAGAACAAAAGTGGTCCTTTGTGCAGGCTGTGTGTTCTCCCAGGTCATAACAAGGCTACATGTAGTTGGAACGAGAAGTGAGTTGCAACCTTCTTATTTTTGTTATGTTGCCAATTTGATTTCACCCACTATACTTTCTCACCCATGTTGTTTATATTTTGTTCAGGAATTGGGCGTAGAGAAGCAGCTTGGTAGGTTGGAAGAATAAAAGTGGTCGCCCGAGTCTTGTCTGAATAACCTATGCTGTTTTTTATTCGTACGTGTGTGCCAGAAAACTTGATAAGTAATTTGTTTATATTTCCTCAAAATATTTATGTAATAAATTTGTATTTTGTATTGTCCTATGTGAAATAGTCTGTAGTTTCAAAATTCTGTTTATTTTGTTTGCTGTCATTTCATGATGATGATGCCATTGTATGTGCTATACTACCTGGGCTGACCGACCTGGTGAAAAACGTACCCGGCCGTGTTATTGTCTCATGCCATGTTTTGTATCCGTTTTTGTTCCAACCTTGCGTGAGGCCCTACGTCGGCCGTGCCCATACGTATGCACACTTTGGTGCAATTGCATGCATGCGATCACGTACACCTAGTTCAACCAGCTCCGGTTCGTTCTGTCGGAGGGGGAGGGTTACCAACTACGTTTTTTTCGCTCCGCCGAATGGCACGAAACTTTTTCCACGCATTGGCATCACCGTCGACAGGACACACGCCGATTTGCATATTTTTCCAACGCTCGATGCATTTCCTAGAATTTTCCCAGAAAAAAACCACTAAAACACTGGCCGAACGTGACATAACGTTCGTTTTGTGTCCGTTTTCGTTCCAACCTTGCATGGGGCCCTACGTCGGTTGTGCCCACATGTATGCACACTTTAGTGCAATTGCATTCATGCGATCACGTACAACCTAGTGCAACCAGCTTCGTTCGGGTCAGTTGGTCGGGCTACTCTCTAAGACGTTTTTTTTCACCTCCACCGTATGACCCCCGACCTTTTTCTACGTACTCCAGGCACCATGGGGAGCAAGCACGACGATTTTCAGAATTTTTTGACGTTCGAAGCTTTTTCTAGGGTTTTTCCGATGAAAAACACTAAAAACTGTCCGGACTTGACGCGACGTGTGTTTAGTGTCTGATTTCGAACATATCTTACGTGGGGGCCTACATTGGCCATGCACACACCCACGCAAAACGCGATCACGTACCCCTAGTGCAACAATCACCGTTCAGGTCTGCCGGCATTTCATGTGTTTACTTCACCTTTATACAATATCAATCGAAATATCCCATTAATAACTAAAACATTATCAATAACTGATACATTATACAAACATTTTACTCATTAAAGCAATATAATTTTGTTCATATTTAGGATATTTTACATTCGGACGAAATTTTACATGAAAAAAGATTAACACTAAAACAAATCTAACTACTCCTCCTCGTTACTCAGAAGATCAACCACTACGGTTTGGCCGCCGTCTTCACCATCGTCTTCGCCGCCGTATCTGAAAAATTCCTCCGCAGTAGCCGACTGCTGCGCTAGTGTATCGGTCGACTCTCTGATCGCTTGGCAGTATCTCGGCTCGTCTGCCGGGTCCCTCGGGTCACCAACATCCGCTGCAACATCCAACTGGTCTCCGACGTGGAGTTCCTGATCGCGCGGACCCGGCGACTCCAACGGGTTGCCCTCCTCTTGCATCACCGCCAGTTCCTGCGGGATGTGAAACTCAGGGGCGGCCGCTGGAGCGGCGGGCGCGGGGACGGAAGCGACCGACGCACCTGCGCGAGCGCGCCGACCGACACGGGCTTGCACAACCGGGACGGCTGGCGGCGCGAGGGGCGCATTTGGAGCGTCCGCGCGGATGCCTCGAGACTTGTAGAAGGCGACGACGGTGTCGAAGTCGCGGCCTTCCCAAAAGTCCCGGTGACCTTGGTGGTTCCATGGACCGGGTTGTGCGGGCCATGGCGTGGCATAGCCATCGCTTGTGACGTGCCAGCCGTTTGCTAGGTGACACGACGGCCGCATAGGGATGCCGTACCGGTAGATATCTTCGGTCTGCGGCCCGGTGAGGCTAGAGGCCACTGACCGCCCGGTGTGGCGCCGCGACCACCACCTCTGCCACCGCCTCCATCGCCGCTGCCAGAGCCTCCCGCCCGACGACTGCTCCCTGCGCCTCCACTACAGCCCCCACCCGAAACATCCGCGTCGACGAGGCATCGTGCCAGAGAGAGCCGCGCCACCGGCAGGCCGATCTAGGTTTCACTGGGGCGGGGGCAGTTTTTTTTGAGAGGGGTGGTTTGTATGACGAGAAGGGCTCGGGGTAGGTTGTGTGAGGAGAGCGCGGTCAGGCGGTTTGGGCGTGATTTAAGCATGGAAAGCGGGGGGCGTTGGACGGCGCGGCAAACGAGGGCGTCGGGGGCGGCCGAGACGAGGTGAGGCCACAACGGAGCAGTGATGCGCGGCGTCCGAGGCGGAAGCGGGCGCCGCGGCAGGCGGCAGCAGGGCGGCAGCCAATGCCCGGCGGCCGAGGCTGCATTGGGCCGGCAGAGCGGCAGGCATCAGCGGGACAGCGGGGCAGTGCGGCAGCGGGGGGAGGGCAGGCGGCAGTGGGAGGAGGGCAGGCGATGCGCGGCGGCCGAGGCGATAACCGCGCCATGCATGCATGCATGCATCTCCGCGACGTGTAATTAGCGCGCGGTTTGACTCGTGTTGTAGGGGGTGGGGGCGCGTCGAGACGACGTGTGCGGGCTGGCGGGACGACCGGATCAAAAAAAAAAAACAATACCGTATTCGTATACGTACAGGATTTCGGGCGAGACTGTGGGTGGGCGGCCTCTTTTCCTCATTATACCCATCGTGCCCTTCATTATGAAAGGGTATGGAACAATGTTAGACGTCTTTGTGTTGGAGGGGGTCTACCCAAGCTGAAGTATGTTCACAAATTCAGTAGTAATTGGCAGCGATTATGGGCAGCAGCAAGGGCTTTTCGCGGGCGCCGATCAGCAGCATCCCCATCAGCCGACCACCATCTTCAACACCGGGCCAGTTATCAACTCGGCCACCGGAGGTCCTGTCACAGCGCGCCCTCGCAAGCCGATGGCCGCCCAAAAAATCATCAGGGGGCAGTGCAGCCAACTTCTGCTCCTATGCAATTGGCTGCTGGACCTTCAATGCCACCTCTGGCTCATGTGCCCGTCCCAGCCTCTTCATCAACAATGGCTGCGGGTCATGGGAAGGTTATTTTGGTGCAGTTGGGTGCTTAGTACCATCACGCATCGGCTTTGTCTGCACGTAAATTTGAGGCTGCAGCGGCATCAACAAATATGTGGTGTTCTGATGACTGTGACACGCAACAGTACTGCTTTATTTGTAACAAAACGACCATCCTTTGACCATGTGTCGGTGCCCCGCTCTCAAGTTGCCGAAGCCGACGGTGATGCTTTGAGGCTATGGAACTGAAAACACGGCTTTTTTGTCAGATGCCTGATAATGTTTGTAGGGAGAATCTCTCGCCTCACGATTCACCAACTGCTCTTGTATCAATTTCTGGCGGCTGCGTGCTTTGTCTTGTACTCCCTCGTCGCCAGGAGGGGCTGCGGTGTCCAGGTCCTCAAGGCCGCTGCTACTTGTAATCTGCGTTGTTCCTTGTCTCCAAAGAGGAAAGGAGGATGCAGCACATTAGAGTAAGTATTTTTCTCTGTTATTAAACCAATGTTATCAATTCAGTAGAAGAATCAAGCAACACCATGTAAACAACACCTGCACACAACACACAAACCCTCACACCCAATGCAAACAAGGGGTTATCAATCCCTTGGCGGTTGATTTGCAAGATTAAATTGTATTTAATAGATTGATAGATCGGAACAAAAATACGAAATAAAAAAGGTAAAAGTATGCAACAAATATTTTTGGTATTTGTGGGTATAAGAACAGGTATAAGATCGTACGATCAAAGTAGACCCCGGGGCAGACTAAGGCCTAGCCTAGTGGTGGGAAGGGGCTGATGCATTCCCACCATCCAGGTTCAAGGCATGGTACTTGCTATTTGGGTTTGTTTCACCAATTATATTGTAGGGGGTTCCCTTACAGTCTTTCTGTTAAAAAAAGTAGACCCCGGGGCCATAGTGTTTACTAGAGGCTTCTCTCATAGAAAATAGCATACAATCGGTAGACAAATTACTGTTGGGCAATTGATAAAAAAATTAGACCGAAACGATTCTGCATATACTACTTGTTGGAGCAGCCGGAGGAGGAAGACTCACACACACGCAAGATAGAAGAACACACACAGGAGCTTGGCACCGCACACAACTTGTGCCACTTTTCTATATTTCTTCTCACACACAAATGAAGTGGATTACAAAGTCTTAAGTAGCCGGACTAAACACAACACACACGCACCCACTAAGCCACGCACACACACACTCACTTTTGCATGCAACCCCACGGTCAAGCCACACACATCGGCTGAACCAGGACCAAGGATTTGGATCCCAAGTGCACATTTTTTCTCGCGGGCCACCGAAATTCCCGGCTATCGCGGTTACCGCGAAATCCCAGAAAAAATTCGGACCAAATTTGAATTCGAATTCAATTTTTTTAATCTTGTGTAGATTAGCTCTGGACTCAATTGTGTTGCAGTGGTTAGGTCGTATATGTATTACTATTTCCTCAAGGTTGCAAGATCGAATCGCCACAACAACAATTAGTTTCACAACATCTTTCTTTTTATCATAAAAATTGTGTAGAAAGTCCAGCAGCAATGGGACTCGAGCTCAAGACCTCAGAAAAGTTAGGACAGGCACGCTTACCAGTACGCCACAGCTCGCTGCCTGTTCTGCAAGAGTTCCTGAAATATCTAACCTAAGTACCAGAGTTTAAATTTATAAAATTCAAAAAAATTCAAAAGAATCCGCTCGGTATGTAGGTTTCTCGTGGGGTGGCGAGAAACGCGGTAACCGGGCGGTATCCGAATATTCCGCCCGGTACCCAAAACCATGACCACGACTAGCTCCACTAGCCGGTAGAAACGGCAACTGATAACCATCTCTCTGGCCACTCGGTTTTGGCCGATCTCCTCTCTGGTGGAGATAACAACGCTGCTGATTACTAGGTCCACAACTAAGCCGTTCTAACTAATTAATCTTATCCATGCAATACGTGCATGCTAGTAACCTCACGGACGCCCACACATGCATCCATTTGTTCTAAGAATCACTCAACTAACAGACCACTATCTAGCTTGCATGTTTACACATACCCACATTTCTACATTCACAAACTGCCGCAGCCAGAAGTCTTCAACTTAACTACATGCTTGCATGAACGAAATTAATGCGACGAAATAAACATGATGACTACCTAGACAACAAGGTAAACTCTATCAATAGCCTAATTTTCTTCTTGGTTAAGAGTGCGTGGTGTGTGTTTTCTTCCCTGGTGGGTGCCTTGTGTTCTGGTGAGAAGAAGATAGAAACCACAAAAGAGTTGTGAGAGGAGGAAGAAGAGTGGAGCTGCGAGGAGACGGCGCCAATAATTCTACTATTATTTCACACATCGATCGCTATACATCATGCATCTAGTGTATTAAGTTCGTGAAGAACGAAGTAATGCCTTAAGAATGATGACATGATGTAGATAAGATAAACACTAACAAGAATCTATCCCATCTTTTTATCCATAATGGCAACGATACGTGTGTGCCATGTCGCTTTCTGTCACTGGGATTGAGCACCGCAAGAACGAACCCATCACAAAGCAACTCTTCCCATTGCAAGAAAATCCAATCTAGTCGGCAAAACGAAACCAAATCTTCGGAGAAGAAATAAGAGGCTATTACAATCATGCATAAAAGAGATCAGAGAAGACTCAAATATTTTCACATATAGATCTGATCATAAAGTCACAATTCATCTGACAAACACACCGCGAAAAGTCATTACGTCGAATAGATCTCCAAGAACATTGAGAGGAACATTGTATTGAGAATCAAAGAGATATAAGAAGCCATCTATCTACTAACTATGGACCTGAAGGTCTGTGGTGAACTACTCACGCATAATTGGAGAGGCATCAAGGATGATGAAGACCCCCTCCGTGATCGACTCCCCCTCCGGTGGAGTACCGGAGAAGGCCTCCAGATGTGATCTCTGTGGAACAGAAGCTTGGGGCGGCAGGAATTTTTTTTTTGTGGACTCCCTGGTTGGTTTCCCAAAATTAGCGAATTTATCATGCAGGAATTATGTCAAACGGAGCCAGGATGGGCCCACAAGACACCAGGGCACGCCCTGGTGGCTTATGGCCTACTCTTCCTTCTTCCGACTTACTTCGCAAGTTCATAGGATCTTTTTTGTCAAAAAAATGTCGAAAAAGTTTCATTGCATTTGGACTTCGTTTGGTACTGATTTCCGGGAAACCCCAAAACAGGCCAAAAAAACAGCAACCGACACTGGGCACTAAGTTAATAGATTGGTCTCAAAAACTGATATAAAGTTGCTTAGAAACTTGTATAAAATAGCCAAGATTGATATTATAATAGAATGGAATAATAAAAAATAATATATATGTTGGTGACGTATCAAGCATCCCCAATCTTAACTCCTGCTCGTCCTCGAGTAGGAAAGTGATAGAACAGATTTTCGATGTGGAATGCTACCCAACATATTTCATCATATAATATTTTCTTTGTAGCATGGACATTTGGACTTAGATGATCCAAAGCAATAGTCGATATTTTGACATGATGACATAAATACTCAAGCATGCTAAAACGCAATTAAGGCTTTCAAAATATCAATGCTAAAGAAAGTTATTCTTAGCCCATTATGCTCAATCATTGATCCATTCATGATACACAATCATATATTAACTACATCCAATGCACAAGTATGACAATAGTGCTCTCTGATTGGTGCTTTGTAAGAGAAGATGTACACTCAAAAAACAAAAATTGCATAAAAATAAATAGAAAGGCCCTTCGCAGAGGGAAGTAGGGATTTGCTTATGTGCCAGAGCTAAAGGTTTTAAAATTTAGAGAGAAAACATTTTGAGAGACATGCTTTTTCTGTCAATGAAAATGATCGAAGGCTCCCAATACTTTCCATGCTAGATACATCAAAGGCGGTTCCCAAACAGAAAATATGTTTTCTTTCATTCCTTTCCACCATTATTTTCAAAATCAATGGCTAGCCGTATCCATGGGTGCCTTCCATACCGTCACATTCCAAGATATTATGATTCATTGCAATTCGGGACTTGGCATTCCTATTACGAGCCACTCTCTCGTGCAATGACAAGTGAATAAACACTTATCATGGGAATAACACATCTAGCATGGAAAATACTGGCTACCCACTACCACTTCATGAGTGGTACGGGCACACAAAACGGAAAAATTATTTTGAAATTTATAGATGGCACGCGCAAATTTTCTTGGAACAACATTGAAATACCGTATATATCTAGGTATGGTGGACACAAATGGCATGACTAGGTTTAATGAGTTTGGATGCACAATTAGTATTTCCGATTAGTGCAGGTGGAGGCTAGCAAATAGATTAAGGAGCAACCAACCAAAAAACAAAAACGGTCATAAACATGCATTAAACATAACCAACACTGAACAGTGCACCACAAGATGGATATAACTTCGCTGCATAACTATTTACTTTCGTGCATGCAAAGGGAATCCCAAACCTTAACACTACAGGAATCAGACACTTTGCTATCTGCCATGGCTGACGGCAAAGGCATGCCTGGAGGACGGCAAAGGCCTTTGCTGTCGGCCAGTAGACGGCAACAGGTCCAGCTGAATAAGCTACGGCAAACGCCTCTTTGCCGTCTGCTGGCGGACGGCAAAGATGAAATGGTCTTTGCCGTCAGGCAGCAGATGGCAAAGAGCCTGGACGACACACATGGCAGGTTAGGTCCGTTAGGGGGTTAACGGCGTGCTTTGCCGTCCGCTGGCTGACGACAATGTCCTTTGCAACTTTGCCGTCTGCCAGCCGACGAAAAAGTGCCCACATAGGCCAGCCCAGGTTGCTGCCACATGGCATGCTATGTCGTCTGCTGGCTAATGCAAAGATGCAAAGGTCTTTGCCATTTGCCAGCGGACGACAAAGCAACCATATCGGCCAGCAGAGACGGTGAGATGCGTCGTTCCTGTTCCACTCCAATAGACTAGCCGTCCTCTCCTCTAGCTCGATCTCCCTCTACTTAGCCCGTGTGTTTGCTTGCTCCAGAAGCTCCTGGGCCCTAGCCTCGATGGCGAGCTCCACTGGCCGTGGTCGAGGCGGTATCTCACGAAGAGCCTTGCATGGCGCTTCTTGATCTCCGGATACTTCTAGTACAACGTATCAGTCCATCCCCAATGCCTACCGAGCCATGTTTCCTCCCTTCACCAGATGGCATCACGAGCTCTGGATCAAAAGGACTCTGGCTCGGGTTGAAGTCATCCCCTTTCGTCGCCTTACCAAAGTCTCTGTACCTCATGATCTTGTTATGGGAGGAGATGTTGGTGAAGCTCACAGGATGATCGTCAGAGAATGCCTTGGCCTTCTTGAACGGGGCAGTATGGGCCATGGCATAGAGGTCGTACAGCGGTGGCACGTCCTTCTTGTTGTGTTTCGCCTAAAAGAGAGGAACAACATATTAGTTAAGGGCTCAAGCTAGCATGGAGAATGACATTGCATGAATTGTTAACGGCTCAAACCACATACCCAGCGATCCCCGTACTCAAACAAGTTGGAGCTCCCTTGATGGTGTGGCACACCTCGCATTTGGGCACGCTTATCCCTGGCCTTGTTGTGTTTGGCTAGCCATTGAGGTGAGCACCACTCATCCACCAACGCCTCCCAACAGTCCATCCTATCCGCACACCATCTCTGCGGAACCTAAGTTTGGCAAAGAGAAATTTCAGCGCTACGCCTATGAACGAAGTCAAGGAAACTAAGCACAAGGCCTTAAGAATAGGTAATTACCTTCAGGTACTTCTCCTTACTCAGATACTTGCCGCGGTACTTCTTCTTGGCCCTCCTAATGTTGGTCGAGGCGTAGTAGTCTGGAACAGCCTGCACCCTAGCCTCATGACGTAAGTTCTGAAGTAGGCGCTTGCACTCGGCTTCGAGAACCCTAGCCGCCTTCGCCTCGTGTTCTGCAGAACACATGTAGCAGGTCTGCAATCGGACAAGACAACACTGATTAGTACCATCACTAGGTAATGTTGAACTTTAATTTTGTAAAGGAGAAATTACCCAAAACTGCCGCCTCACAATGTCGGCCACCATCTCGCACAACACATCATCGACTCTCTCCTCCGGTGGGGCCCGGGCAGCCACGTACAACTCCCAGCTCAGTGCTAGCTGTGGAACCTGACCCTCACCAGGCAACGTGACCCACCCCGGGAAGTGGTGCCGTCAAAGCACACGAAGGATATGGTTGGGCCTGCGGACACCATCGGTGTATACCCAGCACCTACAGTATGACAAGGGCAACACATTAGTTATTAATTTGAAGAAACATGAAGGACAAATGTTATAAAAGAGCAAATGCACTTACTATCTCCCTGTTAGCCTCAATCAAAGACCTTTGATCGCGGGTCGCCGGCACGGCCATGAGCTTCATACCACCACATTGGTAGACCTTCTTGCCCTCCTCAACCAACTCGCCATCGCTAAAACTATGGTCAGACCAGCTCTCCTCGCCATCAGCGTGGCCACTAGTCTACGGAGTCATGTGGGACAAAGACTCCACGGCCTGAGTCTCCTGGGATGAAGACTCCGGGTCCCGAGTCTCCTGGGACGAAGACTCTGGGGCTTGAGTCTCCTGGGATGAAGGCCCGACGACCCGAGGCTCGTTAGCCTGAGGCTGGTGGACTGGAGTCCGAGACGGAGTACTCTGGTGGTACGGAGAAACAGCTGGGGGTGGCGGCAAGGAAGGCGCCACAGGCTTCCTACCTCTCCTGCCGCAACGTCCACCTCTAGCTGCACCCCTCTTTGTCTTCCCCAGACCTCTCCCGGCAGAAGAAAAAGTGCCGGTCTGTGTCGTCATCCTGTCTACGAGAGCTCTGCGAAGTTGCCGGGGTGGAATATAGACACCCCTGATACGTCTCCAACGTATCTATAATTTTTGATTGTTCCATGCTATTATATTACCCATTTTGGATGTTTATTGGCTTTACTTTACACATTTATATCATTTTTGGGACTAACCTACTAACCGGAGGCCCAGCCAGTATTGCTGTTTTTTTTTGCCTATTTAAGTGTTTCGAAGAAAAGGAATATCAAACGGAGTCCAAACGGATTGAAACCTTCGGGGGTGTGATTTTTGGAACGAACGTGATCCACAAGACTTGGAGTGCAAGTCAAGAAGTAGTCGAGGCGGCCACGAGGGTGGAGGGCGCGCCCACACCTACAGGGTGCGCTCCCTATCTCGTGGGCCCCTCGTGCGGCCACTGACCTACTTCTTCCTACTATATATACCCACGTACCCCGAGAACATCAGAACAAGCCATGAAAACCTAATTCCACCGCCGCAACCTTCTGTATCCGCGAGATACCATCTTGGAGCCTTCGTCGGCGCTCCGTCGGAGGGGGAATCGACCATGGAGGGCTTCTACATCAACACCATAGCCCCTCTGATGAGTTGTGAGTAGTTTACCACAGACCTTCGGGTCCATGGTTATTAGCTAGATGTCTTCTTCTCTCTTTTTGGATCTCAATACCATGTTCTCCTCGATCTTCTTGGAGATCTATTCGATGTAACTCTTTTTGCGGTGTGTTTGTCGAGATCCGATAAATTGTGGGTTTATGATCAAGTTTATCTATGAAAAATATTTGAATCTCCTCTGAATTCTTTTATGTGTGATTAAGTTATCTTTGCAAGTCTCTTCGAATTATCAGTTTGGTTTGGCCTACTAGATTGATCTTTCTTGCAATGGGAGAAGTGCTTAGCTTTGGGTTCAATCTTGCGGTGTCCTTTCCCAGTGACAGCAGGGGCAGCAAGGTGAAGGAAATATGCCCTAGAGGCAATAATAAAGTTATTATTTATTTCCTTAATTCATGATAAATGTTTATTATTCATGCTAGAATTGTATTAACCGGAAACATAATACATGTGTGAATACATAGACAAACATAGTGTCACTAGTATGCCTCTACTTGACTAGCTCGTTTATCAGAGATGGTTATGTTTCCTAGCCATGGACAAAAGAGTTGTTATTTGATTAACGGGATCACATCATTAGGATTATGATGTGGTTGACTTGACCCATTCCGTTAGCTTAGCACTTGATCGTTTAGTATGTTGCTATTGCTTTCTTCATGACTTATACATGTTCCTGTAACTATGAGATTATGCAACTCCCGTTTACCGGAGGAACACTTTGGGTACTACCAAACGTCACAACGTAACTGGGTGATTATAGAGGAGTACTACAGGTGTCTCCGAAGGTACATGTTGAGTTGGCGTATTTCGAGATTAGGTTTTGTCACTCTGATTCTCGGAGAGGTATCTCTGGGCCCTCTCGGTAATGCACATCATTATAAGCCTTGCAAGCAATGTAACCAATGAGTTCGTTACGGGATGATGCATTACAGAACGAGTAAAGAGACTTGCCAGTGACGAGATTGAACTAGGTATTGGATACCGACAATCGAATCTCAGGCAAGTAACATACCGATGATAAAGGGAACAACGTATGTTGTTATGCGGTTTGACCGATAAAGATCTTCGTAGAATATGTAGGAGCCAATATGGGCATCCAGGTCCCGCTATTGGTTATTGACCGAGAATAGTTCTAGGTCATGTCTACATAGTTCTCGAACCCGTAGGGTCCGCACGCTTAAGGTTTCGATGACAGTTATATTATGAGTTTATGAGTTTTGATGTACCGATGGAGTTCGGAGTCCCGGATGAGATCGGGGACATGACGAGGAGTCTCAAAATGGTCGAGACGTAAAGATCGATATATTGGACGACTATATTCGGAGTTCGGAAAGGTTCCGAGTGATTCGGGTATTTTTCGGAGTACCGGAGAGTTACGGGAATTCGCCGGGGAGAAGTATTGGGCCTTATTGGGCCCTGCGGGAAAGAGAGAGGGGCTGCCTAGGGCAGGCCGCGCGCCCCCCCAAGGCCTAGTCCGAATTGGACTAGGGGGAGGGGCCGCACCCTCTCCTTCCTTCCCTTCTCTCTTCCCCTTCCTTGTCTCCTACTCCTACTACATGGAAGGATTCCTAGTTGGACTAGGAAAGGGGGAATCCTACTCCCGGTTGGAGTAGGACTCCCCATGGCGCGCCCCTCCTAGGGCCGGCCTCCTCTTCCCTCCCTCCTTTATATACGGGGGCAGGGGGCACCCCATAGACACACAAGTTGATCTACGGATCGTTCCTTAGCCGTGTGCGGTGCCCCCTTCCACCATATTCCACCTCGGTCATATCGTCGCGAAGCTTAGGCGAAGCCCTGCGGCGGTAGAACATCAAGATCGTCACCACGCCGTCGTGCTGACGGAACTCCTCCTCGACACTCGGCTGGATCGGAGTTCGAGGGACGTCATCGAGCTGAACATGTGCTGAACTCGGAGGCTCCATACGTTCGGTGCTTGGATCGGTCGGATCGTGAAGACGTACGACTACATCAACCGCGTTGTTATAACGCTTCCGCTTACAGTCTACGAGGGTACGTGGACGAACACTCTCCCCTCTTGTTGCTATGCCATCACCATGATCTTGCGTGTGCGTAGGAATTTTTTTGAAATTACTACGTTCCCCAACACAAGGCACGTATTGTATTGTTGCCATCGATGATAAAAAGATGAGGTTTATATCATATTGCATGAGTTTATCCCTCTACATCATGTCATCTTTCTTAATGTGTTACTCTATTCTTTATGAACTTAATACTCTAGATGCATGCTGGAGAGCGGTCGATGTGTGGAGTAATAGTAGTAGATGCAGGCAGGATTCGGTCTACTTGTCACGGACGTGATGCCTTTATACATGATCATGCCTAGATAATATCATAATTATTCGCTTTTCTATCAATTGCTCGACAGTAATTTGTTCACCCACCGTAATACTTATGATATCTTGAGAGAAGCCACTAGTGAAACCTATGGCCCCCGGGTCTATCTTTTATCATATAAGCTTTCAATCTACTTTTATTTGCATCTTTACTTTTCAAATCTATATCATAAAATACCAAAAATGTATTTATCTTATCATACTATCTCTATCAGATCTCACTTTTGCAAGTGGCCGTGAAGGGATTGACAACCCCTTTATTGCGTTGTTTGGGAGTTCTTTGTTTCTTTGTGTAGGTGCGTGGGACTTTTGAGGAGCCTCCTACTGGATTGATACCTTGGTTCTCAAAACTGAGGGAAATACTTACGCTACTATTGCTGCATCACCCTTTCCTCTTCAAGGAAAACCAACGCAAGCTCAATACGTATCAACCCCTCCCGGCACCCCCGAGGAAGGAGGCTCGGAGCGCTCTCGACCCGCGCCCATCATCTGTCAACACCTACAATGAAAAAGAGTAAACGAAATTAGTACAACATAAACATAATAAAATATTTAAGTGTGTACCATTATCATGAACATAATAAAAAATTGAATACCTAATAACACGAACTAATTAATAATATATATATGTACATAATAATAATACATATGTCGGGGGTTGGGGTGTCGTGTCAGGGTGTTGAGGCGGGGTCGGGATCTCTTGTCGGGGTGTCAAGGCGGGGTCGGGTGTCGTGTCAGGGGTCAGGGTGTCGTGTCGGGGGTCAGGGTGTCGTGTCAGGGGTCGGGGTGTCGGTGGTGTCATGTTGGGGTGTCAAGGCGGTATCGGTGTGCCGTGTAGGGGTCGGGGTGCTGTGTCGTGGTCGCAGTGTCGAGGCGGGGTGGGGGTGTCGTGTCGGGGGTCGGGGTGTCATGCTGGGGTGTCATGTCGGGGGTCGGGGTGTCGGGGGTGTCGTGTCGGGGTGTCGAGGTGGTCTCGGGGTGTCGTGTTGGGGTCGGGGTGTCGGTGGTGTCTTCTCAGGGTGTGGCATTGTGTAATAATTTTATGGCCAATCATAGCCTCTTTGTTTTCGTCTTCTCCTCCCACTCCTCTTCTTCTTATTCTTCTTCTTTTCTTGTCCTAATAAATTTTTTCAAGAACTAACCTAACTAACCTACGAACTAACCTAAGTAACCTAGAAACTAACCTAACTAACCTAGTCTAAAGAAAACTAACCTAACTAACCTAGAAAATCAAACTAACTAACCTAGAAGCAGGTTTATATTTCCTCCAAATGATCTGTTGTCATTGTTGCAATATTAACAAAATATACAACCTAAATGGGTCGGACTAAGGTTATCACAACCACAAGCTTTGCAAGAAAACTAACACAAAAGGTTGTCACATGAAAACTAACATAACAGATAGGTTCAGAACAAACAAAAATGCTACAAGGATTTAAGGGATTATCAAGGGATCATTATGTCAAAATCCAAAAGTAAACTAACAACTGGAACAGGTTCCCAATTCCATACCAAACCAAGTTTTATGCATCATTATTACCATCGGGAATTACCCATTGAGGCCTAACTTAGGATAGAGTTTGGACATCTCCACGCAGGAAACAAGTTTCTATATCTCTGCTATGTTACAATGAAGGTGGGATGGATAGTAATAGCACTAGTTTGATTCAACCCAAATGGATTGGGCTTAATTGACTTGACAGATTACCACAGCCGTAACACAGTACACGTCGCGCGGATTTGCAAACAAAATTAGCACAGCAGAAGGGTTCAAATCAAAATAGGCTACATATTCTAAATCAAACCATGCAATCTACACCAGACACAACAATTAAGGGACCACCAAGCCAAAATCTATGAGTAAACTAACATCCTAAACATTCTAGGCAGCCCAATCACAAACAAAAAGAAAAAAACAGGGGGGCTCACCGGAGTGGGTCGGCCGGGCACTCGGGCGGCAGGGTGTTGGGGCGGCTAGGGTGTCGGGACGGCGGGGCGCCTGGTTGTCGAGGCGGCGGGGCGGCGGGGCGGCGGGGGTGACGGGGGCAGCTCGGGCGGGGTGGCGGGTGGTGGACCGGTGCGGCGGGGCGGCAGGGGGGTCAGGGATGGCGTGGGCGGTGGGGGTCGGGAGCGGCGGCAAGGGCGGTGGGGGTCGGCGGTGGTGGGGGCGGCTCAGGCACGGGGACGGCGCGGTGACGGGAGAGAGACAGAGGGGAGAGAAAGAGGATGGCACCGGCGTTGACCTTTTTTGTTAGGTCAAATCTCTTTGTCGTCTGCTAGCAGACGACAAAGAGCCTAGGTAGTGGGGTGGGGCTAGGGGGAACGGCCGTTAGGTGGGCCACTTTCTTTGCCATTTGCTAGCTGACGAAAAAAAAAGCTTTGTTGTCTGATCGTTAGTGGGCCACCCACCCTCTTTGCCGTCACCTGGCTGATGACAAAGCTTCTATGACGTCCGCTAGCAGACGACAAACAGACAGCTGACGGCAAACATGATATTTGCCGTCCGCTCTTTCTTTGCCGTCAGTTTTCTGTAAGCTTATGGCAAAGACTATCTTTGCCATCAGCTAGCTGAAGGCAAAGATCCTGATTCAAGTAGTGTAACACTAATATTCTTAGTAAACAAAATTACTCATGAACATGACGCACATATTATCATATCCATATCGCAAAACTATTGCAAGGAATCGAACTTTATCGTGTTATAGTTGCAACTAAGCGGTCCAATCCTTTTTGTTATAGTTGCTACTTCTCCCCTGACATGCAACATGACGTGTCTTTTTTGTCATACTAGCAAGTCCACCCTCGATGTGTAACTGGGGTCTAACCAATAATCTTGTCCTGGTTGTGTAGCGACCCGACCTCAAACGGTCAAGTCTCTGTGCCTTAGTGTCATCCCTGGATCAGTAATGCTGACACGCACAGTACTCGAAGGATTTATAACAGAGTAGCAATCACACACTTATTACATCGAATGTCTCAAAAGACAACTTATTACAAAAATATGGCTTAAGGCCATCTAACGCGAGAACAGCGGAAGGCTTGGAAGATAAAGTGAGTCCATCAACTCCAACGGCATAGCTGAGCTGCACGGCAACGACCTAACAAACCTTAGTCCTCGTCTGAAAAGTTTGTAACATAATACGTTGCAGCCCGAAAACGGGTCAGCACATGCAATATGCTGGCAATATAACACTGTAGAGCAAGAACAGAATAATGCTATCACTACATGCATATTTGGCTGGTGGAAAGCTCTATGGTTATAGTTTTGCGAAAAGCAAATTTTTCCCTACAAAAAAGGAATACATTTAATTTAACTATCATGGTGGTTGAAACATTGAGAAGGTATAACCCCAACTCAATCCCAAATTTAAGTAATTGTCAACCCAACAATATTAATTATGAGTGATGAGATACATGTGATAACCCAAGTACTAGATACTCAAGACTGTCCATAACCGGGGACACAGCTAACCATGATTAGATCGTACACTCTGTAGAGGTTTGCGCACTTTTCCCCACAAGACTCAATCGCTTCCGTTGGATTTCTCACACTGCATGGTGTTTGAGAAATGGATGACCGAGACATAGTCTTTCAGAAACATTAACTCCCTACTCCGGGTAGACCATACCAAACCTACAAAACCCACTACCTGCTGATCTACCACTTCAGGAGCTTCACGTAACTTACTCAACTATGCTAGAGCCCATAGTAGCTTGTGGCTGCACACAGAAGTTTCTAGCATGAATCATCTCAGTTCCCTTTAAGCCTAGGTGGCGGTCCATAGGAAGATCACACGGGTACCCCGGGATTTCCAAAAAAATACAGACAACACATGGTTCCCCAGGTGCCTCAATCCACCCAGATGTGAATTTTA
Source organism: Triticum aestivum (assembly GCF_018294505.1). Taxonomy (NCBI): domain Eukaryota; kingdom Viridiplantae; phylum Streptophyta; class Magnoliopsida; order Poales; family Poaceae; genus Triticum; species Triticum aestivum. Next base: position 3,162,408 of record NC_057795.1, read on the forward strand.
AGTTGCCACCTTAAGTAAACCATTAATTAACAATCTCACATCTATCATGGATACACTCAAACCCAAACCACGTCTATGAGCATAGCATGGCAATATAAGCAACGTGTAGAAGTAACTCCCAAGGGTTTGATAATAAGCAGGGCAATAGGTTCTACCTCATCAACTACTTCCCAATACCCTCAAGTTAAAGACATCCTAATCATGCAATGTTTGAGGATTGAACTAATGCAATGAAAACTGGGTATGAAAAGAGTATGATCAAAGTGTTACTTGCCTTGCTGACGATCCGTGAATCCTAGAGACTCGTAGTAACATGCTTCGCACTCCGAGAATTCTATCGCAAACAAACAATAACATACATAAGCAACTAGCAAAGATGCACGAGCAAATCTTCAAATAAAAGAGATTGACCAGAAAGTTCAACTTAAGAATTCCGGTTTGCAAAAACAATCAAATCAAACGAAGCAACAAAACTCAAACGGCAAAGGAAACAAGATCTGTTTACTAATCTGGACTAAAGTCAAAATTTTCAGTATTAAAATCTTGTTTAAGTTGATTAAACAGAAAGAGGGTCTCGAGATGAAACACTAGGCATTTGAATCACCTGATTCCGACTAACGAGCGAAGAGATAAACAGAAACTAAGATCGGATCAGAAATCACGACTAAAAATAATCGCAAATAAATCTGATAAAAGAAAACTGACGAACAGGCTAACGAACGAGCGTTCATTATCTGTAACTAACGGAAGAAACCAGTCGTTTAAATGAACATACAGACGAACGTCCGCTAATTAGAAGAATTGAGAAAAACCGGCGAACCGATCTAAAAAAACGAACTAGGGTTTCTAAAAAAACCGAAAGGTTTTTAAAAAAAACGGTGGCTCGGATCCGGCGGGGTACCACCGACGAGGTGGCTCCGGCGAGGCGGGGTTGGGCGGCGGGGCTCGGCAGCGGTGCGGGCGGCAAGCGGCGGCGGCGGCGGCGGCGGCAGCTGCAGCGGCGGCGGCGAGGCGCGGCGGCAAGCGGCGGCGCAGGCGGCTGCAGGCGGCGGGGAGGGCGAGGGCTGTGGCGGCGGCAACTTGGGGCTCCAGGGGTGTCCCGGGGTGGTATTTAAAGGGGGGAGGCGGCGGCCGCTCTGACTTGCGGAGGGGGTCGGGTGGCGGCGGCGGCTGGGACTCTCCCAAGTCCGGCGGCGGCACAGGACGGGGAGGCGGTGGCGTGGGCGGGCCGGGCTGGCTCAGCTGGGCTTCGGCCCATTCGGGCGCGGGGAGTTTTATTTTTTAAATAATTTCGTCGACAGAAATAAAATCCTAGAAAATAAAATAAAAACTTAAAAATGCCAAAACAAAATTTCACCGTCTAAATAAAATATTTAGAACGAGATGAACATTTTCTTGGTCCTAAAATGCAATTTTAAAAATGTGCAATTTTTCTAATGCAAATAAACTCAAATAAAAACAAATAAATGATTTTAACACTTTTCCTCCAATATTTCAATTGTTTTGGAGAAGTCATATTATCTCCTCTCATATATTTTTTTAATAAGAAATATTTTCCGGAGAGAAAAATAATTAAAATCGAAAATCCTCGTTTCACTATTTGATAGGTATCAAATATGAAAAAGGGGAAATCCCCAACTCTCTCCGAGGGTCCTTGAGTTGCTTAGGATTTCGAGGATTGCGGAGCGGAAATGCAATAAAATATGATATGCATGGATGAGCTATGTATAACATTCCAAATAGAAAATTTGGAATGTTACAAACCTACCCCCTTAAGATGTGGGTTGGTCAGAAAATAGGTGTGGGTGGTCCTTGCAAAGATCATCCTCTCGTTCCTAGGTGGCTTCATCCTCGGTATGGTGGCTCGGCTGGCAAACTCAAGAATCTTTACTGGCTTCTCTTCATAAGTCAAATCACTGTCCAGCTGAATTGCTTCCAAGGGTATTGTATCTCTTAACGGTATATCGGCCATCTCAGCATGACACTTCTTCAGTTGTGAGACGTGGAACACATCGTGAACTCCTGACAGTCCTTCAGGTAATTCTAGCTTGTAGGCAACTTCTCCCATCCGTTCCAAAACACGATACGGTCCTACAAATGTCGGGGCTAATTTTCCCTTAACTCCAAAACGTTTCACTCCTCGCAAGGGTGATACTCGCAGATATGGTCTATCTCCAATTTCATAAGTTACCTCCTTGCGTTTCGAGTCTGCATAACTTTTCTGCCTGGACTGAGCTACCTTCAGTCTATCCCGAATCAACTTAACCTTCTCCTCAGACTCTTTGATCAAGTCTGGTCCAAACAGATGTCGGTCTCCTACCTCATCCCACATCAATGGTGTTCTGCATTTGCGTCCATACAGAGCTTCGAACGGTGCCATCTTCAAACTGGCTTGGTAGCTATTGTTTTATGAAAACTCTGCGTAAGGAAAATTGTCATCCCAACTAGATCCATAATCCAGCGCACAGGCTCTCAACATATCCTCCAGTATCTGGTTGACTCTCTCGGTCTGTCCATCTGTCTGCGGGTGGAATGCTGTACTAAACTCCAATCTCGTACCCAAGGTCTGGTGTAACTGATGCCAAAACTGTGAAGTAAATTGTGTCTCTCTATCTGATACGATGCTCCTCGGAACTCCATGCAGACATACGATCCTGGACATATATATCTTGGCCAACTTTGCACTTGTATAAGTGGTTTTCACCGGGATAAAGTGAGCCACTTTGGTCAAATGATCCACTACTACCCATATTGAGTCATACCCTACTTTGGTCCTGGGTAGTCCGGTGATAAAGTCCATGCCAAGTTTATCCCACTTCCATTCGGGTATTGGCATAGGCTGTAACAGTCCTGCTGGCTTCTGATGCTCTGCCTTCACTCTTTGACATACATCACATACGGCCACATACTCGGCGATATCCTTCTTCATACCAGTCCACCAGAAACGTTCTTTTAAATCCCAATACATCTTGGTGTTTCCGGGGTGTATCGAGTATGGTGAGTCATGAGCCTCCTAAAGTATCAACTTCCTGATCTCTGGGTTATTGGGTACATAAACTCGGTCCTCAAACCATAAGGTATCGTGCTCATCCTCGCAAAAACCTTTGGCCTTTCCTTTGCTCATCTTCTCCTTTATCTCGGCAATCTCCTTGTCCTCCTTCTGAGCTTCTCGAATTTTGTTCAACATGGTCGACTGAACCTCCATTGTCGCAAGGAAACCTCTGGAAACAATCTCTACTCAAAGTTCCATGAGATCCTCAGCTAACTCCTTTGACAATCCCTTACCTTCAAGTATATTGGCATAACTCTTCCGGCTCAAAGCGTCTGCTGCAACATTGGCCTTTCCTGGATGATAGTGTAGCTTCATACCATAATCATTTATAAGTTCCAACCATCTCCTCTGTCTAAGGTTCAGCTCCTTTTGCGTGAAAATATACTTCAAACTCTTATGATCCGTGTACACATCACAACGGTTTCCAATAAGGTAATGTCTCCAAGTCTTTAATGCATGCACTACAGCTGCTAACTCCAAATCATGTGTGGCATAGTTCAACTCATGGGGCTTCAGTTGCCGTGAGGCATACGAAACAACTTTTCCGTCCTGCATAAGCACAGATCCCAGTCCCAAGTGAGAGGCGTTGCAATACACTTGAAACTCCTTATATATATCTGGCAATGTTAGCACTGGGCTGTAGTCAAGCGTTTCTTCAACTCCTGAAAACTTGCCTCGCAATCTTTTGTCCATTTAAACTTAGTATCCTTCTTCAATAGTTCAGTCATTGGCTTTGCAAGCTTGGAAAAATTCTCAATGAATCTCCGATAATATCCCGCGAGTCCAAGGAAACTACGGATCTCACCAACTGAAGTGGGTGCCAACCATTCAGTGACCAACTGAACCTTGCTGGGGTCTACTGCTATACCTTCTCCTGATATAACATGCCCAAGAAATCCAACTTCCTTCAACCAAAATTCGCACTTGCTGAACTTGGCGTATAACTGGTGTTCCCTGAGTTTCTCGAGAACTAATCGCAAATGCTCCTTGTGGTCCTCTTCATTCTTTGAATATACCATAATATCATCGATAAACACCACAACGAATTTGTCCAAATACTCCATGAACACTTTGTTCATCATACTCATGAAATAGGCAGGGGCGTTTGTCAGTCCAAACGACATGACCGTATACTCGTATAATCCATAGCGTGGGGTGAACGCTGTCTTAGGTATATCCTTCTCTCGGATCTTCAACTGATGGTATCCTGATCGTAGATCAATCTTCGAAAACACGTTAGCTCCTTGCAGCTGATCAAACAGATCATTGATCATCGGTAGTGGATACTTGTTCTTAATCATTACTTCGTTCAAGGCTCGATAATCCACAACCATCCTCAGGGATTTATCCTTCTTCTCGACCAAAAGTACTGGAGCTCCCCAAGGTGATGAACTCCTTCGAATATAACCTTTCTCCAACAACTCCTTGATCTGCTTCTTAATTTCCTCCAGATCACTTGCGGGCATCCAATAGGGTCTCTGGGATATTGGCCCTGTACCTGGCAGTAGCTCTATCAAAAACTCAATGTCTCGATCCGGTGGCATGCCTGGTAACTCTTCTGGAAAAACATCCGGGTAATCCTTTATTACAGGCACTGCCTCCCGCACAACTCCTGTGAGGGCATTTACTTGGGTCCTCCTAGGCACATGCCTAGATACGTACTTAATCCTTTTCCCCTCCGGGGTGGTGAGATAAATTGACTTACTAGCACAGTCAATACTTCCTCCATACTTTGACATCCAGTCCATACCTAATATCACATCCAATCCTTGTGACTCCAAGATAATTAGGTCAGACAGAAAAAAATGCGTCCCAATGGTTAGGGGTATCTGGTTGCACCATCGGCTAGCCATATACTCTGCTCCAGGCGAGCACACTAAAAGAGGGGTCCTCAGGGTTTGGATTGGTAGGTTAAACTTATCCACGAAACCCCTTGATATGTATGAATGCGATGCACCAGTATCGAAAAGAATAAGAGTGGTAAATGACTTAACCAAAAACTTACCTATTACCGCGTCCAGCTGCTCTTCAACCTCCTCCACGTTAACGTGGTTCACTTGTCCTTTGTTGAGTGGATTAGGCTTCTTCCCGGCGCTCCCGTTTCCGTTTCCATTCCTTCCTTCACACTACTAGGGAAAATCCTAGCAGCAGCGCGGGTTTTGGCCCTCTCAGTAGCGCGGGTACCGGCGCTACTAATAAGGCGCTACAGCTAACGTATAGCAGTAGCGCCTGTTGACCCACGCTACTGCTACACATGAATAGCTGCAGCGCTCTTTAGAAAAGGGCGCTACTGATATTATCCGCAGTGCTGTTTACAGGGAAGCGCTACTGGTAAGGCGGCGCTACTACTAAATTTCCACCACCCCTCGCTACTACTAGTTTTATTAGTTTTTTTTCCTGCATATTTGTTTTTTATTTGTTTTGTATTTGAATAGGCTTTATACAATAATCTTTAGCATATCATCCACATACAAATGTAATCATAGCATATACATACAATTAGTCTCATCAAATCATGTCATCATCATAATCATCATCCAACACAAAGTGGTCTCTCGTCATCAATCTCGAAAATAGCGATACAAGTCTTGATTACTTGCAAATACATCGTCATCCATCTAAACAATGATATACGCGAGAATAGCTATCACTTTGAGTACATGAGTTCATATCCCTCTCTCGCATTAGCGTGAACCTAAACTAACTACTGTGTGTCGCTCGGAAACCGAAAACCGGTACACCTGGGCCTGACACTCCGACCACTTGTCGTATATATACTCCTGGCATAGCACTTCTTCACCATCTATGATCTATGCACCTGCATCGTCACATGAGTCGATGATATGCAACATATATAGTTGAGCAACAGAAAGAGACAGACTTGGCAAAAATAGAAACAACATATCATAAGCATAAATAACAAAGTTCATCGTACCCAAAATGCCCTAACTAGAGTGATTTTCGCTAGTCGAGGAGGAGGACGGTTTAATTACATCACAAATAAAGTTTCACCGTGCATAACTCAAAGTTTTGTCATAAAAGAAAGTATGGACTAAACAGACACATTTTCATATATCGAAAATCACTCCATCATGTCATGCCATCCATCCATGTCAGGGAGATAGTCCTCAAGCTTAGTGAAAGGATTCGTGTCGAGACGCTGATAGGCTATCCATGTTTGGACGTCTTCCCGCGACATTTGCCCTTCTACGTAGAACATCCCTGTTTTTCCGACGACCTCATTCATGATGATTTGGGCAAGTTCGCGCTGGATGTTATAGAACTCAGCTCGAAGTCGATGATCCTCGATAACTCCTATGTCCTTTGCCCATTGCAGAATATGGGCATCGCCAGATCTAGGTGACATGTGAAGGTTCTGGTGATCCCGTCTGTACTCCAGCATGTGGTGTAGGACATAGAATCCATCATTAAGAGAATCGTTCGGTTGCTGGATGCATCACAAGTCGGTCTTATGGCTGAAGGAGGCCCTGCCGCCCCTTCTCTTCTTGTCCCTAACCTCTCCACCCCTTGCTTGGTAGTGAATAATAGCACTGTCGAGAACATCTTTGATGTGGGTGTAATCCTTTTTGTGAATGTTCTTCGACGAGTCCAAGTAAAGAGCGTGGGAGAATCGGGGGTAGAGCATGATGAGGACGGCGCGCCCGCCGCTGCGCAAAATAAGTACACCTCAAATTAATTAGCCTCCACCGTGCAAATGAATTATTGAAATCGAAGGAAGGATAGCAGCACGGATGACTTACACGGGATGATAAGGCACGAGAATCGCCTCCTTGTCCTTATTGGCGAGCATGAAACTGACGATGTAATCCCTCGCGTATTCATGCTGCTCTGCATAGACTCCCAAGAAGCCCTCGTGCATGTAGTACGGGTTAGCGACACAGATATGACATATCTGTTCAACCCCAATGATGTAGTTCATGTGCAAGGCATAAAGGCGGACAAATGTAAAATCCAGCTTCTTCACATGAAAAATGTCGAATATGTAATCAAATCGGAGGAAGAACTTATCCGCGGGGAAGCTGTCGACGTACGACATTTTCCGCGGAACGTTAACCACGTAGAGTGGGCATCCTGGATCTTTCGAGGCGATGAGGCCTTTCTCTACCCGCAGCACATCGTCATGAAGTCTCCTTAGATTGCCGAATCTGGCCCGTAGCGCTGTTTCAGGTAGGAGTGGTTGACCGGGGATATGCCATTTATCCACATCGGGGATATCTACATGGTCCTGAAGTCGAGGCTGCTGAGGCGGATGGATCATAGAATCAACTTTTTTGCCTTTCCTCGCTCTCTTCCTAGACTTCTTTACTACCGGAAGGTCGTCAATAATACGTTGAGACGGTAATTCAGGCACCGACTCATGACGCTCAAACCCTGAGGAGGCGCCAGTATAGACATACTATTCAGCGCCATCGTCATCCTCATCCTCATCCATGGCATCGTCATCAGCGACTAATGGAGCCACCTGCATACCCCGTCCGCTATCACCCTACCCGACACCCGATGCTAATTGGGTAGGTGGGGTGTTGATGTTCATACCTTGTTGAGGCTGCGTGCTCGTGGGTGTGCTCCCGGCCGCCTCCAGACGAAGCAGACTCTTTGGCCACAACAAGACCCACCCATTGCAACAATGACCAAGCCGCCACGGGGTCTCGTCGTCATCCCCCACTAGTATTAGAGGAGGCAAATTCTCGTGGCCCGGTTTGACACTGGCCACGGAAACCTTGAAGATGTTCGGGGGGATCGGCCGGCTGTGGAACAATGGTTCCTTCGGCTCCATTATCGTCGCCTTCCCCACGTCCACCTTCTGTTCGCCGATGGTGTACAATATGGTGCAGCGGTTTCGTCGGCCTGCAAAGAAAATTCTGCGACGTGAGACATCCGAAAGGCAACGAAAACATGAGATTATACATTTATATCGAAGGGGGCCGGTGTGACAGATACCGTGAGGGCGTCGAGCTCAGCCAAAGAGGAGGCACCACCGAGCACATCCGGTGCGGGAGCCGGTGCAGTAGCAGGTGCGGGAGCCGGTGCGGGAGCAGGTACGGGAGCCGGTGCGGGAGCAGGTGCTCCCAAGAAGTCAGCAAGGGGAAAGTCCTCTGCATTTTTTTCTGGATTTTCCCTTGTCCAAGTGAAAACGCCCGTCGCCTGTTTTGCGGCAGCTACCGCTGTTGCGACTGTCTTAGATGATTTCTTCTCAACCGTAATCTCAACCTTCTTGTCAATGTTTTCTTCAGTTAACCTCCGTCTTTCCTTTCTCTCCTCCGTGGTCTCACGGTAGTACTTCTTCCATGTGGCGCCGTCTCCGACACCGTGCACGTGTCCATACGATGGTCGAGTATCCACCGGTTGTTGTTTCAATATGTTCAACGCCCGGTTGAATGGAGTGTCCCACTTGGGCCTCGCCAATGCCTCAGACGGCGAGTCGCTTTCGGCCGCAATCTAGTGCTGCTCTCTCTGCAAAAGGCACAAGGATCGTTTACAAATATGACTAACGTGTGCAGTCGAATTGGTCAGAAACTAAAATTACCAGCAGTCTCATGAACTCCGTAATGACCGGTGTTGTCTCGTAAACCTTCTTCACTGGGTCCCAACGGTGCTGGGCCCTCAGGACGTCACGCTCCTGCGGGACGGTGAAATCCTCCAAGGGGTCTGGGATGCCCAGACTCGCGGCTTCCGCGTCCTCCTTGGCCCATTTGGACCTCTTTCCGCCATAACCACGGCTTTCGACGTGGTGGCTCCCAATGTTCCTCTTTCGAAGCCCCTTCATGTACTTAGACTTTTTTTTGGCAGCTTCGGCCTCGCAAGCCTCCTTGAATATTTGAAAATGCTCTTCCGTGATTGTCGGATTATCCTTCACAATCTCGGAGTAGGGTTTCCCGTCGTTGATCTTTGCTTTCACTCGATTTTTCCAGGCGGCCAACGCGTCACTAAACTTGGTCATGGCGTGTTTGTTTATCTTCTTCATTGCCGGGTCCTCGTCTAGATCTTCATAATCCTTCTCATTCTGGCTCGGGAACAAGAATATCTGGTGAAACTTCTTTAGGAGGGAGCTCCTCATATTTTCTATCTTCTGTAGTTTCTGATCGTTGATGGTGGCGGTTGTCCATATGATGCAGCCTATTTGATTGTCGTAGCAGCGGCGCGCTTCCTCGGGCGCCTTTGGCTCAAAATTGCCGTCGTCCACCTCCGTGACCACCAGTTTAGTAGTCCTGAGTTTGTTAGGAACCCGTTGCCTCTTTGCTTTCGCTTCTACACCGGCTCCGCTCCCCGAGGCAGCACCGGTCTCAGCGCCGGTCTTGATGCCGGTCTAAATCTCAGCGCCGGTCTCAGTCTCAGCATCGGTATGCATGTCGGTCTCAGTCCCCGATGCCACTGGTGGGCCTAGCAACAACATCTGTTGATCATCGGTAAGGCTAAAAAATTCGTCTGCCGCCCGGTAGACGTCGTCGCAATCACCAGCACCTTGTCCTTCATCGTTGCTAGCCATGTTTCCTATGATTAAATCTAGTCAATTAATTCTAGACCTAATAAAATGAAAAAGGACATAAAAAGGACTATTGTTTTGCAGGAATGTTGACTCCTTCCTGGTGCGGCAAATCCCGGGCACTCGTTATGTCCTAGTTTGTAGCACAAGTCATGCCGAAATTCACGGAAAATTTCGGCATGACCTTTGCTAAAAAGTGGACAAATCGAGAACCTGAAATTTCCCGGAACAGAAATGAATCAACATTCCGGCAAAACATAGGTCACTCAGCATCATTCCCTGGAAATAGTGTTCAAATATCCCTCTTCGACACCGCAACACATGTCCAAATATACACGAGCAACCACATGTCAAAATTTCACAAGCTAATTCGAAAACAAAATGTAGAAGAAAATTCATTTAACTACTAATAGAACAAAATTCAGTTAACTTTAGTGCTCTATAATGATGAAAGGAAAAAAATTTAGTTAACTACTAATTTCATTCATTTAGGTTATTCATTTAACATCACCTAATTAACCTACTGTACCACTACTACGAGCAGCACTACTAACCTAATTTTTTGCTCTAAACTAATTTTTGCTCTAACATCTACTACTTAACATCCTTTGCTCTAAACTAAATTTTTTGCTATAAATAAACTTTTGCTCTACTAATTTTTTCTCTAAAATTCAGAGAGAGAGGAGTGGGGGGGAGGGGTGGGGGACTTACAGAGAGGGGAGAGACGGTGGCGGGGAGGTGCTCGGTGACGGAGGCAGGGGCGGAGAGGGCGGGCTCGAGCACGGGCAACGACGGTCCTGGGCGGGCTCGGGCGGTGGTGAGGTGGAGGGCGCCGACGGTGACGTCGAGGGCGGCCTCGAGCAGCGGCGGTGAGGATGACGGTGACCTCGGGGGGAGACGGTGAGGTTGCGGGCATCCACGCCGGCAGGAGACGGCGTCGAAGTGGGGCGACGGCGAATTGGGGAGACGGCAGCGAGGGCGAGGGATTTGGGGAAGAAGTGTGGCGGCCGGGGGGCGGGGGGAAACCGCTGTTTAAGTGAAACGTAACGGTAGCGCATTTCCGAAAACGCGCTATAGCTAAGTTAGCTACAACGCGTTTCCTGAAACCCACTACTGCTATTCCTTTCTCCTTTTACCCCTTTTTTCTTTTATTTTTCTTTACATTTTATTTTTTCCTTCTCCTTTTTCTATTTCTTTCATTTTCATTTACTTTTCTACTTGTTTTTCACTTTATTTTATTTCCTTAGCAGTAGCGCCTTACACGTAAGCGCGCTACAGCTAAGGAGAGTAGCAGTAGCGCTGGGCCAGTATACACGCTACTGCTAGGTTGGGCTAGCCATGTGCGCCCAGTTCAAACATAGCAGTAGCGCTTTTTGCTAGTACGCGCTACTGCTAAAGTCATAGCAGTAGCGCGGTTTATTTACGTGCGCTGCTACTAAGTAGCAGTAGCGTATGATTTTGTACAGCGCTACTGGTAACATTCTGTGTATAAGGTTTTCCCTAGTAGTGTCAGGGCAATCATTGGCATAGTGCCCAGTCTTCCCGCACTTAAAGCAAGTAACCTGACTTAGGTCTCTCTTGGCGGGTGTGGCTGGATTTGAGCGATTCTGATTGTTGTTAGCTCCGTTACCATTTCCATTCTTACCACCATTGTGGTTATGCGATCCTCCTCCAGTGTGGGTGTGACCTCCATGGTTATGAACAAGTCCTCCCGAATTCGGGATTAAGCAAGGCTTCTGCTGAGCTCCTGAGTTATACTTCCCTTGTCCATACTACCTCTTACGGCTCTCAATCTGCTGTTGCTTCCCTTCAACCATAAGCGCCTTATCTACCAACTCCTGGTAGTTGTTGAAGGTTGCCACCATCAACCCCATACTCATCTCATCATTCAACCCTTTCATAAACTTCTCCTGCTTCGCGGCATCTGTGGCCACATCATCAGGGGCATAGCGTTATAACTTGCTAAAATCATCCACGTACTGGCCAACAGTACGGTTCCCCTGCCGTAAATTGCGAAATTCCCACTTCTTCATCTGCATAGCTCCAGTGGAAAAGCGTGCTGAAACTGAGCCCATGTGACAGTGTCGATAGGATAGGTGGATGTGAAATTCTCCCACCATGATGCTGCAGGTCCATCCAATTGGTGAGCGTCAAAACGCACCTTCTCCGCATCTGTGCACCCTGTGGTGGTCAACTCCCTTCCGATACGGCGTAGCCAATCATCAGCAACTATTGGCTCGGTGCTACTGGAAACACCGGTGGCCGTAACCTTAGAAAACGGGCTAGGTTATCCACTGGTGGCGGGTTGTTTGTATTATTGTTGTTGTTGTTGTTGTTGTTGTTGTTGTTGTTGTTGTTGTTGTTGTTGTTGTTGTTGTTGTTCTTGTTGCCCTGGTTCTGAACTAGCAATTGCATCAAAGCATTCTGCTGCTGGATCAACTGGGTGAGCTCCGGTGGGAAAGCAAAACCGGTGTCACGTCTTGGAGGCAACTGATGGGTTTAGATGGAAGAGATTAGAATAGAAAAAGGTCTAGCGAGAAAGCACTACCCATATGCACATGAGACAAACACAATCATATCACTCAATCAATCAATTAAGGGCATACAACGGTCTAGAACTATCGCAAAAGTATTCAACTACTACTAAATACATGGGGGAATACTACTAATATATGGTGGTCATCTAGAAATTTTGATCGGTGGAATATTCCATAATGTCCGCTCCAGCTTCATCTTCAAAGTCGTCATCACTAGGATCAGAATCAGTGTCGTCGATGATGATGTAGTTGTCTGGGCAAGTGGGGTCGTTATCTTCGTCTCCCGGTGCTGGTCCTCCCATGAATATTCCGATCTTCTTAACCAGGTCGTCGTTCTTCTCCAGTAGTGTCTTGATTTCCTCCTCATATCCATCGCGTGTGAACTTGAGTTCTTCCTCCAGCTCGATGATCCTAGTCTTTTCCTTCTTCAATTCCATCATGTCTGCGCACATCTGGTTCTCCTGACGTCGAATGTGCTGGTTTAGCTCCTGGATAAAAGCTGCAATGGATCTATCCTTCCTGGTGCTGATTATTTCCCATTGCTCGTCTCGGCGCCCACATATTTGATATGTAGTGTCCTTGAGTTCCCAGTAGTAGACTTCTCCAATGCGTCCCATGGTAATGTGGGCTGCCATGCTCTTGCCTAGACCCTAGGTTGGTGGATCGAAAGAAAATTCTATGGGTTTAGAAGTTGGTGAGAACGTCCTCCCTGGAACTTGTACTTGAATTATCCAGCGCTCCTCTTCTGGTAAGGTGGCATTGTACGTCCCGGTGAAACTTGGTATTCCAATGTTCAAGTACCTAGTGACTTCCTTCAAGTGGCATACAAAAGGTGTATCCTCATCCGGTTGCGCGAACTTGTTCTTCATCTCTATCATCCTAAAGAGTGGAAAAGGAAGAGGAGTCAGAAATGAGTAGAGAAGAGTGACCTATGGTTTATCTTAGTGGTCGTGTCCTACACTCAGTGTGTGCTATGATACCATCTTGTAGCGACCCGACCTCAAACGGTCAAGTCTCTATACCTTATTGTCATCCCTGGATCAGTAGTGCTGACACACACAATACTCGAAGGATTTATAACAGAGTAGCAATCACACACTTAGTCTCAAAAGAGAACTTATTACAAAAATATGGCTTAAGGCCATCTAACGCGATAACAGCGGAAGGCTTGGAAGATAAAGTGAGTCCATCAACTCCAACGACCTAACGAACCTTACTCCTCGTCTGAAAAGTCTGCAACATAATACGTTGCAGCCCGAAAACGGGTTAGCACACGGAATATGCTGGCAATATAACACTGTAGAGCAAGAACAGAATAATGCTACCACTACATGCATATTTGGCTGGTGGAAAGCTCTGTGGTTATAGTCTTGCGAAAAGCAAACTTTTCCCTACAACAAAGGAATACATTTAATTTAACTATCATGGTGGTTGAAACATTGAGAAGGTATAACCCCAACTCAATCCCAAATTTAAGTAATTGTCAACCCAACAATAATAATTATGAGTGATGAGATACATGTGATAACCCAAGTACTAGATACTCAAGACTGTCCATAACCGGGGACACGGCTAACCATGATTAGATTGTACACTCTGCAGAGGTTTGCGCACTTTTCCCCACAAGAATCGATCGCTTCCATTGGATTTCTCGCACTGCATGGTGTTTGAGAAACAGATGACCGAGACATAGTCTTTCAGAAACATTAACTCCCTACTCCGGGTAGACCATACCAAACCTACAAAACCCACTACGTGCTGATCTACCACTTCAAGAGCTTCACGTAACTTACTCAACTATGCTAGAGCCCATACTAGCATGTGGCTGCACACGGAAGTTTCTATTATGAATGATCTCAGTTCCCTTTAAGCCTGGGTGGCTGTCCATAGGAAGATCACACGGGTACCCCGGGATTTCCAAAAATATACAGACAACACTGGGTTCCGCAGGTGCCTCAATCCACCCAGATGTGAATTTTAAGTTGCCACCTTAAGTAAACCATTAATTAACAATCTCACATCTGTCATGGATACACTCAAACCCAAACCACGTCTACGAGCATAGCATGGCAATATAAGCAACGCGTAGAAGTAACTCCCAAGGGTTTGATAATAAGCAGGGCAATAGGTTCTACCTCATCAACTACTTCCCAATACCCTCAATTTAAATACATGCTAATCATGCAATGTTTGAGGATTGAACTAATGCAATGAAAACTGGGTATGAAAAGAGTATGATCAAAGTGTTACTTGCCTTGCTGACGATCCGTGAATCGTAGAGACTCGTAGTCACACGCTTCGCACTCCGGGAATTCTATCGCAAACAAACAATAACATACATAAGCAACTAGAAAAGATGCACGAGCAAAGCTTCAAATAAGAGAGATTGAACAGAAAGTTCAACTTAAGAACTCCAGTTTGCAAAAAGAATCAAATCAAACGAAGCAACGAAACTCAAACGGCGAAAGAAACAAGATCCGTTTACTAATCTGGACTAAAGTCAAATTTTACAGTATCAAAATCTTGTTTAAGTTGATTAAACAGAAAGAGGGTCTCGAGATGAAACTCTAGGCGTTTGAATCACCTGATTCCGAATAACAAGCGAAAAGATAAACAGAAACTAAGATCGGATCAGAAATCGTGACTGAAAATAATCACAGATAAATTCGATAAAAGAAAACTGATGAACAGGCTAACGAACGAGCTTTCGTTATATGTAACTAACAGAAGAAAACGGTTTGTTTAAACGAACGTACGGACAAACGTCCGCTAATTAGAAGAATCGAGAAAAACCAGCGAACCGATCTAAAAAAACGAACTTGGGTTTCTAAAAAAACGAACAGTTTTTTTTAAAAAAAGCGGCGGCTCGGATCCGGCGGGGTACCTCCGGCAAGGTGGCTCCGGCGAGGTGGGGTTGGGCGGCGGGGCGGCGGCTTGAGGGGCGGGGGGGGGGGGCTCGGCGTCGGCGGCGAGGCGCGGCGGCAAGCGGCGGCGCGGGCGGCTGTAGGTGGCGGGGCGGGCGAGGGCTGCGGCGGCGGTGACTTGGGGCTCCAGGGGGGGAGGCGGCGGCGGCTCCAACTTGGGGAGGGGGTCGGGCGGCGGCGGCGGCTCGGACTCTCCTGAGTCCGGCGGCGGCATGGGACGGGGAGGCTGTGGCGCGGGCGGGCCGGCCTGGCTCGGCTGGGCTTCGGCCCAGTCGGGCGCGGGGAGTTTTTTTTTTAAATAATTTCGCCGACAGAAATAAAATCCTAGAAAATAAAATAAAAACTTAAAAATTCCAAAACAAATTTTCATCGTCTAAATAAAATATTTAGAACGAGATGAACATTTTCTTGGCCCTAAAATGCAATTTTAAAAATGTGCAATTTTTCTAATGCAAATAAAATCCAAATAAACTCAAATAAAATCAAATAAATGATTTTAACATTTTTCCTCCAATATTCCAATTGTTTTGGAGAAGTCATATTATCTCCTCTCATATTTTTTTAATAGGAAATATTTTTCAGAGAGAAAAATAATTAAAATCGAAAATCCTCGTTTCACTATTTGATAGGAATCAAATATGAAAACCAGGAAATCCCCAACTCTCTCCGAGGGTCCTTGAGTTGCTTAGGATTTCGAGGATTGCGGAGCCGAAATGCAATAAAATATGATATGCATGGATGACCTATGTATAACATTCCAAATAGAAAATTTGGGATGTTACAGGTTGCAAGTCCACACCTTGACACGCAACTGGGATCCAACCCTTTTTTGTCCCTACTTGCAACTCCACCCACGACATGTGCTTTGAGCTCACCTTTTCTGTCCTATTTGCAAGTCCATCCTCGACATACAACTGGTACTCGGCCCATTTTTTGCCCCAGTTGCAACTCCATTTTGATAGGCAACTGGGGGTTCATTTTTTGTCCAAGTTGCAAGTCCAGCCTCGACATGCAACTAGGCGTGACACATTCTTGACCTAGTTAGAAGTCCAACCTCGACACAAAGCTGGGGGTGGGGTGACCCTTTTGCTCCAATTGAGCGCGGCTGCCTACGCCGAGAGTGCCGCCGCATACACATTGACCGCGGCCGTATCCACCGAGAGGGCGTCTGCGGTAGCTGACAAGGCAGCTACAGTAGCCAACATGGCAGCAGCTGCTGTGACGGTGGCTACAAACACCAAGAGCACTCGAGCTACCATCCGTGCCGCCGATGTCGCCCTTGCCCGGGTCGAGGCCATCCACGCCAAGATCGAGTACGCACACGCCAAGATATTCGAAGCCACCTTGGAATCCAGCATGCAACCCACATCCGAAAAGGCATTGGTGGCCATGGAGCACCTGCTTCCTCATGAGATCGCCGAGTGGGAGCTGGAGATGCAGGAGGTGACGGAGATCGAGGAGCGCCGGGAGGAGGATTTGCGCATGTCCGAGGTTGAGGTAGAGAAGATTTTGTTCGTCGAGGAATCGACGGTGGAGTACCAACACGAGATTTGGCGTAGCCACTGTACGAGTACCACAACCTTGAGGGCGGCACCGAGGACGAGGACATGGTCAACTTCAGCAGGGGGGACGCGGAGTCCACCAACGGCGGCATGTTGCCATGACAAGTCATCGATGTCTCATCTCACACCGACGACGCATAGGCCGGTGCGGCGGCGACTTTGTTAAAATTATGCGTACTTAGGCTTTGTTTTTCATGTTGGTCTTTTGTTAGAGAAATGTTTAGGTCAACTGGCTCTGTTTAATTACTAAAATTGCTCCATTCAATAAGTCTGGTATGTGTGCTGTACGCTCTTTTGTGTGCCCAAATTAGCAAGCGATGTTAAATTATGCAATGACATGGATGAGGACAGTACCCAGGGAAATTTCCACTAAAATTTTAGTTATCAAACTCGTGTAAAGTAGAAGAATTGTTTGCGATGCGCACAGTCGTTCAAAGTGAATGGTGTCCGGCAGCACCGCGCGCAAAGTTTCCCTCCATATTTGGAAATTTTTGGCCTACCGCCGAAATATCTAAGCCCCCTTCGCCACGCCCTTTTCTCCTCGACCAAAAGTCACATTTCCCATGTTTCCCCCATCTTTCCTTCCTAAGCTATAGCCGCTTCCTTGCTTGGTTCCTCGCTCTCGCCGTCTCGCATCCTACAGCCGAGGTCGCCATGGTCTTCTTCAATGACCTCCTCAGCAGTTCCTCCTCCTCCGACGACTCCTTCACCACCCGGGTATGCCTCTCTTCTCTCTCTCGGGATATGACTTAAATGAAGAATTTTAACCCGGTGATCAATTTGAGTCATTTATTCCTCTTCTAGGTCCGTAGGACCATCAGTTGCAATGAATGGAGCGGGGTGGCTGAAGATCTGTCTACTCGTTGTCACCATCAATCTCCATGCTTGAAGCTAGTTGCATTTGAATCTGTGGACAGTGGGAGGAAATTTCTGGCATGTGTAGAGAAGGTTAGCCCCACTTTCATTGTTAGAAGTGATTCAGACACTGTCACTATGCTATGTTATTCTGGATGTTAAGATAGTGTCACAGTTTGTAGCTAGGATCTAAAAATGTTGCCATCTCATCGGCGGTGCCATTAGAAAATTATTTGGCACTGCTTCAGTAGTTTGTGCAACCAACTTTTGTTCACACATCCGAGCATCCAAGTAGTAAAATACTAAATCTTTATTGCACGAAGGGGCATCGGAGCAAACTAGGTGCTCCGGAGTCCGGGTCCCTGATATTTTTCGCTGCATTGGCTCGCTAGTGCAGGGCACCGGCACGAAATGTAGAAAAAATTGTCTTTACACTAGTTTTTGCATACATAGTGGACGGTCTTAGTGCTATTAGTTCTATGTTACAAAATTTGTGGATGTACACACCTGTTAGTGTCAATCTGCTATCATCCAAACACTGTCGCTATGGTGTTGCAGTTATATTTATCGTTCTCATAAAGTGTTCAATTTATTATTTATAGTACATGAGTATGAACTTGTAGCGTTGTTGTAGGTAATTATAGCTTCTGATGTTTCAGAATCTAGTTGTTGTCTCCATAGAAATTAATTCATTTGCACATTGATCTTGTTGAGAAGATATGTCATAATTAACTTGTTTCTTCAGTTTTTCAAAATAAGTATTTGTGATTTTTTATGTTGCAATAAACCTATTTCCCCTAAAATTGTTACTGATCTAGTTTTAAATATTACAGGATGAATGTAAGCGTTCTTACCTAGAGAGGGTTGATCAAGAGTGGCCACAGTCTTTGAAGATGTGCCTAACAAAGCTCTGGAGCATGTATGAGGAAGAGACAAGAGGTAGGCTTAGAGAAAGTGTTGTCAATGCCGAAGAATATTTGAAGATGCGGGATAAATAGAGAAAGGTGGAGAATGAGCTCAGATTTTTTTTAAATCAGACTTTGCTAAGATGGTGTTGGCAAAGGAGGAGGCACTTTCCCAGTTGGCCAGTGCAAAACAAGTTTTTACTGACCTGAAAGCAAAGGTGGATAAGACAAGGCTGGATTATCTCGATTCGGGAAATGAATATATATATATATATATTTCCACCAGAAATGAATATATTGTTCTAATATTGTTCTTATGAAGCTGAACTAGCTATATGTTGTACTGTGCTATTTTCAGGTAGCTATCGTACTATGAAGTTAAAATATATTTATGTGCCTGATATGAAATTAGCAAACAACTGTTCGATATGAAATGTGAATTTGCGTAATACTTGAATTATTAATTGTAAACTAATAAACCTGCTAAAATGGTCATGGAACATTGTAAACGGTTCTAGCAGTAAAAGCGCTTGTGATGGATAGCCCAATGCCATGCAGTTTTCTTCATCAAATCGTGTGTGACTTAGTTGAATAAAAGCAAATGGATAACCGAGGGAGAGCATGTGTGATAGTTACACCTATCACACATGACTCTATATATAAAACTATGTGGGATGTATATACAAACGGAAACGTTTTCCCTAGATTGACTGTGCAACATGTATATACTAAGAGAAACGTTTTCCCTGGATTGACGGAAACGTATTCCTTGGATTGACTATGTGGAATGTACATAACAAACAAAAATGTTTGCTTCAGACTGACTATGTGGGGTGTACCTACGACCGGAACCACTTGGGCATATATAATCGTATTTGATCGCTCGCCCGTCACACACGACCTCATTATGTCGAGCGTGTGTGCCAAGAGGACCTATCCCCGACGGTTTCTGGGTCGTGTGGGAAGGACCCCGCTATCGTAGTCACTCACTAGGCGACGGTTCAGAACACCGTTACCGAAAGGGGTTAAAAACCATTTGTATAACACCCAGTTGTACCAGTGCCCAGAGGAGGATGATTAAGGGCAAGGGAAAAACGATCATTTTCACAGTGTGCAAACACTATGAAAATGATATCAACAAAACGGGCTCGACGAACTTAGAACGTGGACTTTGCAATCACTTGAATCAGAGTTATGGTCACGAAGAAACGGTCGTTCGTGCGATAGGCAGAAACTTAAATAAAAACATGCATTTATTTGCTTAACCGGCGAACGTTCGCTATTTAGAGGTATCAGCCAGCTGGGTTAAAACAGAAAGCGTATCTTGTGAAATACGTTTTCCGGAAAGGAAAGAGATTCCAGTGGAATATGTTTCCACTTATCCAGGCTGGCACCTCTCTCTCTCTCTCTCTCTCCTTGAAAGGTGGGGTCGAGGCCCACGCATCAGATCCCCCTTCTCTCTCCTCCCTCTCCCTTCTTCTCCCCGATGGCCGCTCGCACAACAGAGGGAGTCGCCAGCGCCGACGCGAGTCCGGCGGACTCCGGCCATCTCCGGTGGAGCTCGGACCACTGGAGTACTCCCCACCATGCAACGTATCCATCCATCCCATCCACGCACTCCAAAGGCGAAGGGAGCGATGGCGGCCTCGAGCATGGCGGACGACGGCATCGGACGACGACGGGGAGCACGGGTCGGGGATGTCGCCACTGCTGCGAGGTGCTGAGGAGGATCGCTGGCCTTAAGGGGTCCGGTGGTGGTGGCTGGAGGGGGGAGGGGCTTTGGTTCACCGGAATTTAGGCGAAGCTGAGCGGCGGCCGTGGTGGCAATGGCGGCCGAGGAGATCCCCTCGAGCTCGGGGAACAGGCTAGACGGGGCTAGAGAAGGGTGGGAAGGCCGGTAGTGTGCTCGGGGAGGATAGGGAATGGCTATATATAGTCATGGCGACACGAGTGGGTGAGCATGGCCACAACGATGCGCTGGCCGGAGCTCCAGTGCAAGGAAGCGAAGGGATGGCTGCTAGCTGGGCGTTGACGTGTGTCCGCCGTAACGAGAGGCCGAGTGACGGAACAGCTCGGGAGGAAGAGGCCAGGGGATAGGAAGATGATGGCAGATCATTGGCATGCACTGCTCCTCGACGGGGACAGGTCATAGAGGAAGAATCCGGAGGGGAAGAGAGGTCCAGTGCGATGGCGACGACACGCGGAAGCTGCTAGACAAGGAGAGGTGGCGGGGGAGAGGAGGTGCGGACGAACCACATAGTCAGAGCGCGCTGTCTGGCATGCAAACCACATAGTCACCGCGTGTAGTGGCGCACACGGTGCGCTCTGGCATGCAGAATGTAGTCTAGTGCAAAGTACATCCAAGTTATGTCCCCTATGAGGTGATGGTTCAACAAAAACGTCCAAAAGTTGATAGGAATACTCAGGGGAAGTTTGTTGTCACAAACATGTGAAAGATGCTGGAGTAAAATGGCATGGCCACTAGGGATCAGAATATGTCACATCGTCTTAGGGTAGGAAGGACTACCATCCTATTAATTGTGAGATGATTTGGATCAAGATTTTATATAGTTGCTTCACAACTGCTAAATCTGGTCTAGAAATCAAATCATGAAGTGGCACTCACATAGATCACTGGACTGAGCTAAAATTTGGTCCAGAGGAGTTATTTGGGCATATGAAGGTACTCTAAAAATTGCATATCATTTAGATAAACCAAAATGGTACGTCCTTCACAATGCAGCCCACTAGACAGAAACTTTGGGGAATTGTGTGGAGCAAATGGTTTGGCAAAATGATGTGAATTTTCGCATGCTTAGAACATATAGGGAATATGAGGTCCTAGATTAATTTCAGAATTTTTTAAGCAATAACAATTATAGTTGCTTCGCAAACTGAAAGAAGGACTAGAAAAAAAGATTCAATGGTGCACTCACCATGAGCATGGAATCTTGAATATTTTTACATATCCAAGGTTAATATGACTCAAATTAATTTTGATAATTTTATGGAAATTTTTGGAAACACAGAAATATAGGTTGCTTCACAACCTAGAGCAAACAGGGTTATTCCATTAATAGAAAAAGCAATATTCCCAAGAAATAAATATTCGGATTGGGCTAAGATGGAAATGACATTGTCTTGAGATTGGCAAGTGACTTGGGAGACGAAAAAGAAATGGTTTTCCTAGGTTTTCAAGACCCCAGAGCCACAGAAAATAAATTCCAAATAAAATTTCAAATAAATCCAAAGGAAAAAGAAAGGCCAAAATCGAGGGTGTTACACCGGCGATGTGTTGTGTTCGGTTCTCATATCTCCAAATAGATTCATTGTGTCGGCACACTCACCGAGCCTTATACTTCTAGGATCCTTGTTAGAGTCTTTATACTTGTTGTCGATTAATTCCCACTAAGCCACATCTTTCATGTGCCTCATATATTTATCCTTAGTTCGCTCATCATGATGCCACCACAACCACTTTGCCTCTCTAGGGTTTGCAAACAAATGCTTCAACCTTGGAATTAAAGGTAAGTACCAAACAACCTTGAACAGGATTCCTATCTTCATCTCATTGTCCAATTTGTACTGGTCATTAGGTCTCCTGCACTTGTATCGTGGGTGCTTGCATATGCTCCATGCACACAAATCTTTGTCGTCACCGTGGTACAACCAATCATTCACACAAGCGTGTATCTTCTGGACTTCAAGTTCCAATGGGAAAACAACTTTCTTTGCTTCTTTCATGCTTTTTGGGAGCACATTATCTTCTGGAAGAATTTCTTTGAAAAGACCTAACAACTATGTGAAGCCCTACTTTGATAGACCGTTTTCTCCTTTAAATCTGACAAGCGCCATTGTGGCACTCAAGTTGGAATATTTCTTTTTGCAACATGGATACAAATCTTTCTTGGAGTCCGCTTAAATAGATGGCAGATCCTTCTACCCAACCATATCTTTATCTGCACCCTGGAAATCAGCAATCATAGCAGGAAAATGTGACATATCATGAAGTCGTCGTTTGTGTCGTCATTTGTGTCGCCGTCTTGGTTTTTCAGTGGGGAGTGTATTCCGTTGGTTGCTTGACGTCTCATCCTCGAGGTTAGATTCAACATCCATGTGACTCTAATCAGGGTTTGGCATCTCTCCTCCCTATCATCCATGAACAACTCTTCACCATGTCTTTTCCAATATATAATTATATGAAACCCTGTTTGAGCAAGTGGAACTCGACATCTGTAACTTTGCGTGACTCTGAATTGGTACAATCACTGCATGGACAAAGTATGTAATAGTCATTTTAGACTATCTTCTTTGTCCTTTCAACTAAATTCATGTACTCCGTCACGCCGCACATAAACTCTGAGCTTCTTCGATCCTTCATCCATTCAGATCGTTCCCTCTGCACCACACGAGGGGTAATTCAAAAAAAACATGGATTAATTAATGTCCAAAGATGCGTTCATAAATCACAAGATTTTATTTTCATAATTAATTAAGGGCGCTCCATATTGTTATCCAGCCGTCCGATGACACAAATTAATGACCAGTCAATTTGCACGCAGAGTACAGTAGTACCACCCTTATGAATTGACTACCTTAATTAAGCCACTCAATGAAAACAATACCTTAATTAATTACCCGTGTGACGACCTCCACCTAGTAGATATAGATGCGTGATGTCACGAAACGCTGAGACAGCAGGGTCAAGGAGCAAAGCTTAGTGGGGCAACCGCCTGAAGGTTAGCCCCACTTTCATTGTTACAAATCATTTGTTAGATGTGATTCAGACACTGTCACTATGCTATGTTAAGACAGTGTCACTATTTCTACCTGGTATCTAAAAATGTTGCCATCTCATCAGCGGTGCCATTAGAAAATTATTTGGCACCGCTTCAACAGTCTGTCCAACCAACTTTGGTTCGCACATCTGAGCAGCCAAGTAGTAAATTACTAAATCTTTATGGCATGAAGGAACTGGGCATCAGAGCAACTAGGTGCTCCGGAGTTCTGGTTCCTGATTTTCTTCCGCTGCATCGGCTCGCCAGTCCAGGGTACCGATGAGAAATGTAGCAACAATTGTCTTTACAGCGGTTTTGGCATACATAGTGGACGGACTTAGTGCTATTAGTTCTATGTTACTAAATTTGTGCATGTGCACACCTGTTAGTGTCAATTTGCTGTCATCCAAACACTGTCGCTATGCTGTTGCAGTTATATTTAGCTTCCTCATAAAATGTTCAATTTATTATTTATAGTACATGAGTAAGAACTTGTAGCGTTGTTGTAGTTAATTATAGCTTCTGATGTTTCAGAATTTGGTTGTTGTCTCAGTAGCAACTAATTCATTTGCACATTGATCTTGTTGAGAAGATATATCATAATTTACTTGTTTCTTCAGTTTTTCAAAATAAGTATTGGTGATTTTCTATGTTGCTATAAACCTATTTCCCCTACAATTGTTACTGGTCTAGTTTTAAATATTATAGGATGAACGGAAGTGTTCTTACCTGGAGTGGGTTGATCAAGAAGATGAACGGAAGTGTCCTTACCTGGAGTGCCTAGCAAAGCTCTGGAGCATGTATGAGGAAGAGAACGGAGGTAGGCTTATAGAAAGTGTTGTCAATGCTGAAGAATATTTGAAGATGCGGGATAAAAAGAGGAAGGTGGAGAATGAGCTCAGATTTTTTTAATCAGATTTTGCTAAGATGGTGTTGGCGAAGGACGCACTTTCCATGTTGGCCAGTGGAAAACAGGTTCCTACTGACCCGAAAGTAGAGGTGGATAAGACGATCCTGGATGATCTCGATTAGGGAAATGAATGAATACATTGTTTTAATATTGTTTTAATGTTGCTCTTATGAAGCTGAACTAGCTATATGTTGTACTGTGCTGTTTTCATGTAACTATCATACTGTGATTTTAAAATATATTTATGTGCCTGATATGAATTGGCAAACAGCTGTTCGATATGAAACGTGAATTTGTGTAATACTAGAATTATTAATTGTAAACTAATAAACCTGCTAAAATGGTCATGGAGTATTGCAAACGGTTCTAGCAGTAAAAGCACTTGTGATGGATAGCCTAGTGCCATACAGTTTTCTTCATCAAATCGTGTGTGATTTAGTTGAATAAAAGCAAACGGTTAACCGAGGGAGAGCATTTGTGATAGTTACACCTATCACACATGAGCCTATATATAAAACTGTGTTGGATGTATATACGAAGAGAAACATTTTCCCCAGATGAACTATGTGGGATGTATATACGAATGGAAACGTTTTCCCTGGATTGACAGAAACATATTCCTTGGATTGACTATGTGGAATGTACATAACAAACGGAAAATGTTTGTTTCATACTTACTGTGTGGGATGTACTTACGACCGGAACCAATTGGGCATATATAATCATATTTGATCGCTCTCCCGTCGCACACGACCACATTTTGCCGAGCGTGTGTACAAGGAGGGCCTATCCCCGACGGTTTCTGGATCGTGCGGGAACGACCCCCTATCGCAGTCACTCACTGGGCGACGGGTGAGAACACCGTCATGGAAAGGGGTTAAAAACCACTGGTATAGCACCTAGTTGTACTAGTGCTCGGAGGAGGCTGATTAAGGGCAAGGGCAAAATGGTCATTTTCGCAGTGTGAAAAAATTATGAAAATGGTACCAACAAAATGAGCTCGACGAACTTAGAATGTGCACTTTGGAATCACCTAAATTGGACTAATGATCACGGAGAAACGGTCGATCGTGCGATAGGCAGAAACTTAAATAAAAATAAGCATTTATGCGATTAACCGGAGAACGTTCCCTATTTACAGGTTTCCGCGAGCTGGGTTAAAACAGAAAGCATATTCTGTGAAATACGCTTTTTGGAAAGGAAAGAGATTCCAGTGGAATATGTTTCCACTTATCCACGCTGGAACCTCTCTCTTTCTCCCCCTGACAGGTGGGGTCGGGGCCCACGCATCAGATCCCCCGTCTCTCTCCTCCCGCTTCCTTCTTCTCCCCCAATGTCTGTTGGCAGAATAGAGGGAGTCACCAGCACCGGCACATGTCCGACCGACTCCGGCCATCTCCTGTGGAGCTGGGGCCACCAAAGTACTCCCTGCGGTGCAGCGCATCCATCCATCCCATCCACGGACTCCAAAGGTGAAGGCAGCGATGGCGGCCTCAAGCATGGCGGACGACGACATCGGACGGCGATGGGGAGCACGGCACGGATATGTCGCAACTGCTGCGAGGTGCTGGGGAATGATACTTCTCCAACGTATCTATAATTTTTAATTGTTCCATGTTGTTTTATTATCAATCTTGGATGTTTTATAATCATTTTATGTCATTCTATATCATTTTTTGGTACTAACCTATTGACATAGTGCCAAATGCCAGTTACTGTTTTTTCCATGTTTTTTACATCGCAGAAAATCAATACCAGACGGTGTCCAAATGCCACAAAACTCCATGATGATTTTTCAAGGACCAGAAGGAATATTTTGGGCCCTAGGTGCAACTGGGGGAGTCCCGGAGAGGGGACAACCCACCAGGGCACGCCAGGAGGCCCAGGTGCGCCCTGGTGGGTTGTGCACACCTCAGGTGCCCCCCCGGACCGCCTCTTTGCTCTATAAATACCCCAAAAATACCAGAACCCTAGGGGAGTTGATGAAATATTCATCCAGCTGCCGCAGAGTCCAGAACCACCAGATCCAATCTAGACACCATCTCGGATGGGGTTCACCACATCCATTGGTGCCTCTCCGATGATGCGTGAGTAGTTCTTTGTAGACCTTCGGGTCCGTAGTTAGTCGCTAGATGGCTTTCTCTCTCTCTCGCTGAATTCTCAATACAATGGTCTCTTGGAGATCCATATGATGTAACTCTTTTTGTGGTGTGTTTGTTGGGATCTAATGAACATTGAGTTTATGATCAGTCATATCTTTTTATATCTATGAAAATTATTTGAGTTTATTTGATCTCTTATAGCCTCATATTTCTTCTCCGATATTTGGGTTTTGTTTGGCCAACTTGATCTATTTATCTTGCAATGGGAAGAGGTGCCCGGTAGAGGGTTCGATCTTACAGTGCTAGATTCCAGTGATAGAAAGGGAACCAACACGTATGTATTGTTGCTACTAAGGATAAAAAATGGGATCTATATCTAGGCAATAGATAAACAGATCTTGATTACATCATGTCATCGTTCTTATTGCATTACTCCATTTTTCTATGAACTTAATACATTAGATGCATGCTGGATAACACTCGATGTGTGGAGTAATAGTAGTAGATGCAAGCAGGAGTCGGTCTATTAATCTTAAACATGATGCCTATGTAATGATCATTTCCTGGATATCGTCATAATTATTTGAGGTTCTATCAATTGCCCAACAGTAATTTGGTTACCCCTTGCTTGCTATCTTTCTCGAGAGAAGCCACTAGTGAAACCTACGGCCCCCAGGTATTCTTTTTCATATATTTGCTTGCGATCTTGTTTTCCTTTGCATTTTTATTAAGATCTATTAAAATAAAAATACAAAATTACTTTCCCGCAATTTTTTTGTGATGTATTATTTAAATCTATTACCAATTTCTGGCATCGTTACCCGAAAGGGATTAACAACCCTTTAACACGTCGAGTTGTGAGGTGTTGTTATTTGTGTGTAGGTGTTGTTATTTGTGTGTAGGTGTTGTTTACGTTGTGTTGGTTGGTTCTCCTACTGGTTTGATAACCTTGGTTTCTTCACTGAGGGAAATACCTACCGTCGATGTGCTACATCATCCCTTCCTCTTTGGGGAAATACCGACGTAGTCCTCGCAGACAGGAGCTGTTCTGGCGCTATAGTTAGAGAGCGATCAAAAGGAATTTCTAGCGCCGTTGCCGAGGAGGATCTTCGACATAACCAAGTTCCTAATCACAAATCTCATCTCCTTTCAATTTACATTATTTGCCATTTGCCTCTCGTTTTCCTCACCCCCGCTTCACAAAAATTTCCCGTTTTATTCGCCCTATTTTTTGTTTGCCTTTTTCTCGTCAGAGATCATGTTTGCTTGTGTTGCCTTCTATTCGCTTGCATCTTCACAACTATGAGAAGCCCTACTTTGATAGACGGTTTGCTGCTTTAAATCTGAGTAGCGCCAGTGTGCCACTCAAGTTGGAATATTTCTTTTTGCAACCTGGATACAAATCTTTCTTGGAGTCCTCATAAATAGATGGCAGATCCTTCAACCCAACCATATCTTCATCTGGGCCCTGGAAATCTGCAATCATTGTAGGAAAATCTGACATATCATGAAGGTTGTCGTCTGCGTCGCCGTCTTGGTTTTTCAGTGTGCGGTGTGGCACTCTGATCGGGGTTTGGCATCTCTCCTCCCTAGTTACCTTCATCCATGAATGACTCTTCACCATTGTTGGGGAACACGTTATTTCAAAAAATTGACCTACGATCATGCAAGATCTATCTAGGAGATGCATAGCAACGAGCCGGGAGAGTGCTGTCCACGTACCCTCGTAGACCAAAACCGGAAGCGTTTAGTAACGCGGTTTATGTAGTCGAACGTCTTCGTGATCCAACCGATCCTAGTACCAAACGTACGGCACCTCCATGATCTGCACACGTTCAGCTCGGTTACGTCCCTTGAACTCTTGATCCAGTTGAGGCCGAGGGAGAGTTCCGTCACCACAACGGCGTGTCGACGGTGATGATGAAGTTACAGACGCAGGGCTTTGCCTAAGCACTACGATGATATGACTGAGGTGTGTAATTGTGGAGGGGGCACCGCACACGGCCAAAAGATCAACTTGTGTGTCTATGGGGTGCCCCCTCCCCTGTATATAAAGGAGGGGAGGAGGAGGCCAGCCGGCCCTAGGGGGGCGCCCAAGGAGGGGAGTCGTACTAGGACTCCAAGTCCTAGTAGGATTCCACCAAGAGGGAGAGAGGAGGAAAGAAGGAGAGGGAGAGAGGGAGAAGGAAAGGGGGCGCCGCCCCACTCTTCCCTTGTCCAATTCGGACTGCAGGGGGGCGGCCTACCCTGGATGCCCTCCTCTCTCTCCACTAAGGCCCATGGAAGCCCATTAGTTCCCCCAAGGTTTTCGGTAACCCCTTCGGCACTCCGGTTTTTACCCGAAACCATCCGGAACACTTCCAGTGTCCGAATAACATGGTCCAATATATGAATCTTTGTCTCGACCATTTTGAGACTCCTCGTCATGTCTGTTGATACGTCTCCAACGTATCTATAATTTTTGATTGTTCCATGCTATTATATTACACCTTTTGGATGTTTATGGACTTTATTTTATAGATTTATATCATTTTTGGGACTAACCTACTAACCGGAGGCCCAACCCGTATTGCTGTTTTTTTTGCCTATTTCAGTATTTCGAATAAAAGGAATATCAAACGGAGTCCAAACGGAATGAAACTTTCGGGAGCGTGATTTTTGGAACGAACGTGATCCAGAGAACTTGGAGTGCAAGTCAAGAAGCAATCGAGGCGGCCAGGAGATAGGAGGGTGCGCCCACCCCCTCTGGGCGCGCCCCCTGTCTCGTGGGCCCCTCGAGCGGCCACCGACGTACTTCTTCCTCCTATATATACCCATGTACCCCAAAAACATCCAGGGAGCCAACGGAAAACAATTTCCACCACTATAACCTTCTGTATCCGCGAGATCCCATCTTGGAGCCTTCGCTGGCGCTCCGTTGGAGGGGGAATCGACCATGGAGGGCTTCTACATCAACTGTAGAACCTTGAAGTATGTCTAGAGGGGTGGTGATTAGAATACTTGACCAATTAAAAACTTAAACTTTTCCCAATTTTAGAGTTTGGCAGATTTTAGCTATCTTAGGACAAGTCAAGCAACCATCACACAATTCAAGCAAGCATGCAAAGAGTATATAGGCAGCGGAAATTAAACCATGCAACTTGCAGGAAAGTAAAGGGAAGGGTTTGGAGGATTCAAACGTAATTGGAGACACTGATGTTTTTGGCGTGGTTCCGATAGGTGGTGCTATCGTACATCCACGTTGATGGAGACTTCAACCCACGAAGGGTAACGGTTGTGCGAGTCCACGGAGGGCTCTACCCACGAAGGGTCCACGAAGAAGCAACCTTGTCTATCCCACCATGGCCGTCGCCCACGAAGGACTTGCCTCACTAGCGGTAGATCTTCACGAAGTAGGTGATCTCCTTGCCCTTACAAAATCCTTGGTTCAACTCTACAATCTTGTCGGAGGCTCCCAAGTGACACCTAGCCAATCTAGGAGACACCACTCTCCAAGAAGTAACAAATGGTGTGTTGATGATGAACTTCTTGCTCTTGTGCTTCAAATGATAGTCTCCCAACACTCAACTCTCTCTCATAGGATTTCGATCTGGTGGAAAGAAGATTTGAGTGGAAAGCAACTTGGGGAAGGCTAGAGATCAAGATTCATATGGTAGGAATGGAATATCTTGTCCTCAACACATGAGTAGGTGGTTCTCTCTCAGAAATGGCAAGTTGGAAGTGTAATTTTAGTCTGATGGCTCTCTTTACGAATGAAGAGGAGGTGGAGGGGTATATATAGCCTCCACACAAAATCTAACTGTTAAACACAATTTACCAAACTCGGTGGGACCGATTCAACAGACTCGGTCGGACCGATTTAGCAAACCTAGTGACGGTTAGGATTTTCGGTGGGACTGACATGCAACTCGGTGAGACCGATTCGGTTAGGGTTAGGGCATAACGTATTCTTGGTAAGACCGATTACATAAACTCGGTTAGACCGATTTTGGTAATAAGCTTTCCAGAGAGTTGGTTAGGTAAACTCGGTGGGAACGATTTGCTCTTTTCGGTGAGACCGAAATGTTACAAAAGGGAAACAGGGAATTTACATTGCAATCTCGGTGGGACCGATCGTTCACTTCGGTTAGACCGAAACGTTACGAAGGTTAACAGAAAGATTACAATCCCATCTCGGTGAGACCGAGATCCCTATCGGTAAGACCGATTTTCTTAGGGTTTGTGGCTGTGGCTATGACTTTTGAAATTGGTGGCGCCGGATAGGAAGAATCGGTGTGACCGATTTTGGCTTTAGGTTTAGGTCATTTGTGGATGTGGGAAAGTAGCTGAGGGTTTTGGAGCATATCACTAAGCACATGAAGCAAGAGGCTCATCAAGCAACACCTCATCCCTCCTCAATAGTATTGGCTTTTCCTATAGACTCAATGTGATCTTGGATCACTAAAATATAAAATGAAGAGTCTTGAGCTTTTGAGCATGAGCCAATCCTTTGTCCTTAGTATTTTGAGGGATCCACTTTCATCATCCATGCCATGCCATTCATTGAGCTTTCCGGAAATAATAGTCTTGGAATAGCATTAGCTCAATGAGCTATATGTTGTTATGAATTACCAAAACCACCTAGGGATAGTTGCACTTTCAATCTCCCCCTTTTTGGTAACTGATGACAACATATAGATCAAGGCTTCGACAAATGATAATAAGATTAAAACATCGTCGCTTTGAGAAGTATGTGAT
The DNA here is from genome assembly GCF_018294505.1 of Triticum aestivum. Classification (NCBI taxonomy): domain Eukaryota; kingdom Viridiplantae; phylum Streptophyta; class Magnoliopsida; order Poales; family Poaceae; genus Triticum; species Triticum aestivum. Next base: position 3,193,275 of record NC_057795.1, read on the forward strand.
AAGTAAGAGCTCCCCCTAAATTTGTGCATATTTGAAGATTTGCTTTGGACTGCAAATGCACAAGGAATTAGGCTCATGGGTTACTCTTCCATGTCACATACATCTTGGCGGAGTGCTCAAAATAATAAAGATTGAATACATGCACTCATCACCAAGCAAAGTGAATGATCACATAGGATAGATAAGATAATATCATCAAACATGCATAAGTGTAGCTTATGATCAAACACATGATCATCAATGTCTCACAGCATAGTATCTCAAGCAATCAAAAGCAAACAAGTTTAACCACCAAATCAAAGCAAGAGAGAACAAAAGCAACACAGTCTCTCTCTCTCTCTCGAAGCCTATGATCAATACATTTTTATCCCCCTTTGGCAACAAGTTACCAAAAATTTCATAGAAAATGCATAGTGCTAGATCGACTCTCAGGCTTGATCTTCAGGTAGTGGTGTCCGGATAACTCCAAGAACGAAGGCTTCAGTTGAAGTAGAGGGTGCTGGAGTTGATGCTGGAGCTGGTTGCACTGGAGCAGTAGGAGCTGTAGCTGGTGCAGATGATGTGGCTCTTGTGTCTGTCACAGGCACTACAACTGACCTCTGGGCTCTAGGCATTCTGGAAAAAACATTAGTGGTAGTCTTGCCCTGCCTCTCCTGCATGTCATCCTGCAGTTGCTCCACAACTGACTGAATCTCAGTTACTTTGACATCTAGATCATGGAATTTGAGTTCCATGATTCTTTCCAAGCTCTCCTGATTTTAAGTGAGGGTGGCCAATCCCTTCTCAATCCTCAGAGTTGGTGCTATTAAGTAACCAAGCTGCTCCTGCTTGTTCTTCAAGAAATATTCATATGCCTCCTCTTGAGTTGGCATCTTGGCAGCCTTCTCCTTCCTTGCCTTCTCCTTCTTCTCTTGAGCATGCACTGATGATGGATCATTCTCATTCATCACAACCTGATTGTCCTCAAAATCTGGATAGAGAGGAAAATGTTCCTTATCCAATTGATATTTCCCCGTGCCCATATTTGAGTTAATCAACTCCTGAATCTGAGGGGCATATCCACAGCTCCTCTTCTGATCTGCTGTAGTCCTCTTAATGGTTTCAATCATAAGGCTCATAACTTTGAACTTTTGTGGCACATCAAACACATGCAACATGTTGATTGCATGCCCTCTGATCATGTTGGGGTCACCAGACTTAGGCAACAGAGTGTGCCTTAGGATCGAGGCAGCCCTGATAGAAGGAAGTGGACTAATCCAAACTTATGTGTCTCAACAGCTTTGTCTGGCATCTCCTTGTACATGTGTGCCATGGAATTGTGGTCCATCTTCTTCTTGGCATAAATATCCAGGTCATCTTCATTCTCCTTTGGGGCATTTATCAGACTTGCCCATTCCTCAACAGTGGACTGTTACCTTGTACGTTCAGACATCCATACTATCCTCCCATCTGGATAGAAGTGTGCTGTGGAGTAGAATTGCATGATAAGTTCATCATTCCAGTTGGTGAGCTTTTGCCCAACAAAATCAGTAACTCCACAAGCAACAAAACTATCTTGCACTCCAGGATAGTTCTCTTCATTGTCCTTGATGTAGGTCCAGTCGACCCATCTCATATCACATACTATGGGCTTCTTATCCAATAAGATTGTCTCGTAGAAGTCCTGTTGTTCCTTTGTATGGAACCTGTAATCAACAGCAGTTCTTCTCCTTGAGGCATATGGATCTTCCATCCTCCATATCCTCAACCCTGAGTCCTTTCTGATCCTCGTGTCCTCAGCCACAGGATGGGCATCATTGTGGTCTGGTATCTTGGGCTTGAGCTCCTTAGGACCTGTCCTTCTTCATCTTCCTCATCAGCAACATTAGGCACTGGGGCCTTGTTCTTCTCAGCAGCTGGAATACTCCTGGTATTCCTCTTTGGTGCAAGCTTGGCCTCGGGGGCAGCTTTGGGTGCATCCTTGGGCTTAGATGTTGCAGCCCCTGATCTAATAGCATCACCCATAAGCTTTGGTGCCTTGGGTGCTGGTGCAGCAACCTCTTCTTCCTCTTCAGAATCTCTTCTCATTGAGGGCTTTCCAAGAACCTGGGCAGTTGTGGTTCTTGCTCTCTTCTTCTTCTTATCCTGAGCAGCTTCATCCTCTGATTCAATGGTAAACTTCATTGTTTCTCCAGTAGGAACTTTCTTGGGATTGGAAGATGTGACTTTCTTTTCAGGTGCCTCTTTGGGTTCAGTCTGTTCAGGCACTTGAGTGGACTTTCTGACCTTGGGCATAGGTGTCCTCTTGGCAGGAACTTTCTTGTTCAGTCCAGGCTTTATATTCTTTGCTGAGCCATACTCCTTTTTGAGCACTACTTTCTTGGAAGTAGCCTCATCCCCTTCAGCTCTGTAGTCCTCATCTTCAGAGTCTGAAGTTCTCTTCCTCCTTTGCCTGGTAGCACCCTTAGGCAGATTACTTGGAGTGCTTCTGCTCCCATCATCTGAAGAACTTGAGGGACTAGTGCCCTTACTCATGTCAATCTGCTCTTTTGACCTGTTCTGGCTGTCACTCTGGTCTGACATGCTGCAAACACTGACTGCTGACCCTGTGAAGAGTTGTAGATGAGATAGAGTGGATGAGCATCACAAAATGCAGAGATTTTTGCAAAAGAATGATTCAAAAATTCAGTTTTAGTTTTCCAAGAAAGCATTTCGGATGAACCGATTTTCAAACTCGGTGATACCGAAGCAGTTTTGGAACCTAAACTGATGAACTCGGTTGGACCGAGTCACAGTTTGGTGGCACCGAGACTGCTAGGGTTTCACAAAGTCCTAAAATCGGTCTCATCGATTAGTAATTCTCGGTCAGACCGAGAGTCACTTGTGCAATGGCATAAGCCAAATCGGTGGGACCGAGTTTTTCAACTCGGTGGGTCCGAGATGGTTTCGGCGGAAACCTAACCCTAAAATTTCGAATCTCATCTAATCTACGGACTGCATTGACTGGATAGGAGTGCTTCAATCGTGGCAAGAATCAATAAGAACACAATGTGCTAGGAATCAGACGAGGATAGCACAGTGATTGAGTCCATACCCTAGCTTGGCGATGAACTCGCTATGGCGACAATGGCAGGGGCGAAATCCGTTGACGGCGGCGGAGACCAGCGACAGGAGGCGGCTGGCGACGAGGAGACGATTCGGAGACCTTCGAGGCAGAGCGAGCTATTGCGCGGGCGAAGGGGTTCGGAGGAATTTCCAAATTTTTGCCCGTGACTATATATAGCCCGACCCTGTCAGTGTGACCGAGTGGAACAACTCGGTGGCATCGAGATGCGTAACTGTGTACAGTTACAGAAACTCGGTGTGACCGAAAAGTTCAAATCGGTTGCACCGAGATTGAAAACTTAGATCGACTTAATGATCTTGGTAGGACCGAAATGGAGGAATCGGTCAGACCGAGAATCACAAAGAAGTTTTGGAAGTTTAAGTCTATGACGAATCGGGGACTCCGAGTGCTCCTCACACAGAGTGGTTCGAATCTGACTTGATCAAATTTTGTGATGTAGCATGAATAGAGTTTGAGACAAGAAAAGCATAGATAGATATAGAAGGTTCTTAGGCATTTTTGTCCATCCACTTGGCAAAAGGAAAAGAAGCCAAACAATCAAAACAACAAGTGGATGTCCTTGAATGAGTAAAATATGCACCAACATGCTCACACAATAAGTTGGCAAATGAAATATGTGGCAAAACATGCACAACCAATTCTAGCATCTATAAAACAATTGGCGATGACTAGGTCATCTATATATGAGTATATTGACTTAGGAGTCCAATGAAAAACATTTGATCATAGGTCATACTCATCGTTTAAGCTCAAGTGGGTTTACCACTTTTACATAATGCATTGATATGTTCACACCATTAGAGTTGCTTTGACTCAATTCTTAGAGTTAAGCTCCCCCTAGATGTGAGATCCCCCCTTAGAGGGATTAACTAACCTTGGGTTTTGTCGATGATGAATTCATGTAGGTGTTGAAGATGTGGATGCTCGATGTTGATGTAGATCATTTGGAGCAATCCTTTGGAGTGAGTTGCACTTTCAACTTACCTACATGGGTTAGTCCCACAAGGAACAAGCAAGAATATCCATAGACATAGAGCGAAGCACACACAAGATGATGTCCATGAAATCATTAGGTTACCTTGTCCCTTGCCTTACCAACATGAGGGTTTGTGACTCCTTGAACTAGTGCAAGATGTGGAAGTTGATTGCACTTGTTCTTGCCATAATGATATGAGTGAAGAATGTTAGCGGAGTCACCCTCAAGAACTCTCTAGTTCTTCTTCTTCGGGATCCACATCATCTTGATGGGAATCCTTGGAGTTGAAGTTGTACTTGATGAAGTAGAACTTGACATAGTCTTGGGAACCCACTTGAACGAGGCCTTAGGTGCTTCTTCAAATGCATCAATCTCTTCTTGAAGCTTGTCCTTGCCTTTGTTCTTGTGGTCTTGTGGTGGAAGATCATCTTGTGCTTGTATTCCCTTGAAGGAAGTAGGATCATACTTCTCTTGTTGAGGAACAAACTTCGTCTTGGGGTATTGATCTTCTTCCCACTCAACTCCATTGGCATTGAACTTTTGTTCAAAACCAACACCTTGATTCTTCCGGTGCCTTCCTTGCTTGCGTACAATTTCCTCGAATTGCTTACTCCCGGCAAGGCTCTTGTAAACACCTTTCTCTATAATTCCCTTCAATAAGCTATTTTCTTGCTCAAGTGTAACTTGGCTAAGAGAATCATTAGTGGAATCAAGAGAACTACTAGAAGCAACAATATTGGATTTGACATTATTATTGTTACTACTAGAGGAAGTATCTTTCTTGTACTTGTTACTAGAATTTACTTGAGGCATGTAAGTAGATAAGAGTAAACGCTTGGCAATGTAAGAAGAACTTTTCTTACGGAGATCATCATTGATTGCTTTTAAGAACTCATGCTCTTGCTCAAGATTGAGCTTTTCAAAGCGTAACTTCTCATGAGCCCTTAAAAGTTCTCGATGATCTTCGAAGATAGTTTGATGAGCCAACTTAAGAGTGTTTAGTTCTTTAGTTAGAAGCTCAATCTTCTCCTTATCATTGTCATTCGTTTTATCTTGATTAGCATGATTAATTGACGTTTCATCACAGTATTCATCACTAGAGTTGTCAACAAGTAAATCATCATCCACAAGCAAGTCATCTTCATCTCTATTGAAATCAACATACTCAGGATGTGTTACCTTTGGACCTTTGGCCATGAAGCATCTTCCAATTCCTTCATTTGGTGAATCAAATATGTCGTAGGAGTTGGAGTGAGTATATTTGGTGAATCAATTCCTTCATTTGGTGAATCAATTCCTTCATCTCTATTGAAATCAACATACTCAGGATGTGTTACCTTTGGACCTTTGGCCATGAAGCATCTTCCAATTCCAAGTGCTAGACCGGCAGCACCTTCATCTTGAGTATATTTGGAGTCGGAGTGATAGCTTCTCTCGGACTGATTGTCGGAGTCGGAGCCAGATACCCATTCAACAACATGAGCTTGATGTCTTCGTTTTGTGTAGCTCCTTGATGACTTGACCTTCCTTTCCGAATCCTTGCTTCTCCGTGAGGGTCTTCGTTCATAACGATCATCTCTACTCCTTCTCTCTCTTGGTGGTGATTCTTCTCTTTTGCTTCTTCTTCATGGATAATCTTCTCTTCTTTTCTAGGGTGCCGTACACTCATTGGAATAGTGTCCGGGTCTCCCACAATTGAAGCAATTGCGCTCCTCGACTAGAAGATCTTTTGTCATTGTAAGACCTTGACTTGGAGCTTCTTTGCTTCTACTCTTGTAGAATTTGTTGAAGTTCTTCACCATTAAGCTCAATTCTTCATTGAAGGTTTGTTTCTCACTTTATGTTGTGGGGGCTTCACTTGAGGCTTTGTAAGCACCACTTGACTTGTTGTGAAGTTCCTCCTTATCCTTGAGTGACATCTCATGAGCAACAATTCTTCTAATGACTTCCGTTGGCTTGAGATCTTTGTAGTTTGGCATCATTTGGATCAATGTGCACTCGGTATCATACTTTCCATCCAATGCTCTTAGGATCTTCTTGATGATGAATTTGTTGGTCATCTCTTCACTCCCTAAGCCGGCAATCTCATTTTAGATAAGAGCAAGACGAGAGTACATTTCAGCGACACCTTCACCATCCTTCATTTTGAACTTGTCAAGTTGACTTTGGAGCACATCCAACTTGGATTCCTTGACGGATTCGGTACCTTCATGCATATCAATCAAAGTATCCCAAATTTCCTTTGCATTCTCAAGACGGCTGATTTTGTTGAATTCTTCGGGGCACAATCCGTTGAAGATGATATCACAAGCTTGAGCGTTGTATTGCAGCATCTTCAATTCTTCCGCATTAGCTTCACGGTTCGGCTCTCTCCCATCAAAGAATTCACCTTGCAAGACAATACAAATAATTGCCCAAACGGCGGGGTTATGTCCGAGAATATGCATTTTCATCTTATGCTTCCAACTAGCAAAATTAGTACCATCAAAGTAAGGACCACTACGGTGATAATTTCCCTCGCTAGATGCCATACTCTCCTAGGTTGTGAAACCAAGGCTATGACCACCAAAAGCTATGGAAATCAAAGCAAATGGAGACCAAAGCTCTGATACCACTTGTAGGACCTTCAAGTATGTCTAGAGGGGGGGGTGATTAGACTACTTGACCAATTAAAAACTTAACCTTTTCCCAATTTTAGAGTTTGGCAGATTTTAGCTATCTTAGGACAAGTCAAGCAACCATCACACAATTCAAGCAAGCATGCAAAGAGTATATAGGTAGCGGAAATTAAAGCATGCAACTTGCAAGAAAGTAAAGGGAAGGGTTTGGAGGATTCAAACGCAATTGGAGAAACGGATGTTTTTGGCGTGGTTCCGATAGGTGGTGCTATCGTACATCCACGTTGATGGAGACTTGAACCCACGAAGGGTAACGGTTGCGCGAGTCCATGGAGGGCTCCACCCACGAAGGGTCCATGAAGAAGCAACCTTGTCTAACCCACCATGACCGTCGCCCACGAAGGACTTGCCTCACTAGCGGTAGATCTTCACGAAGTAGGCGATCTCCTTGCCCTTACAAACTCCTTGGTTCAACTCCACAATCTTGTCGGAGGCTCCCAAGTGACACCTAGCCAATCTAGGAGACACCACTCTCCAAGAAGTAACAAATGGTGCGTTGATGATGAACTCCTTGCTCTTGTGCTTCAAATGATAGTCTCCCCAACACTCAACTCTCTCTCATAGGATTTGGATCTGGTGGAAAGAAGATTTGAGTGGAAAGCAACTTGGGGAAGGCTAGAGATCAAGATTCATATGGTAGGAATGGAATATCTTGGCCTCAACACATGAGTAGGTCGTTCTCTCTCAGAAATGGCAAGTTGGAACTGTAAGTTTAGTCTGATGGCTCTCTTTACGAATGAAGAGGAGGTGGAGGGGTATATATAGCCTCCACGCAAAATCTAACCGTTACACACAATTTACCAAACTCGGTGGAACCGATTCAACAGACTCAGTCGGACCGATTTTGCAAACCTAGTGACCGTTAGGATTTTCGGTGGGACTGACATGCAACTCGGTGAGACCGATTCGGTTAGGGTTAGGGCATAACGTAATCTCGGTAAGACCGATTACACAAACTCGGTGAGACCAATTTTGGTAATAAGCTCTCCAGAGAGTTGGTCAGGTAAACTCGGTGGGACCGATTTGCTCTTTTCGTTGAGACCGAAATGTCACAAAAGGGAAACAGAGAATTTACATTGCAATCTCGGTGGGACCGATCACTCACTTCGGTTAGACCGAAACGTTACGAAGGGAAACAGAAAGATTACAATCCCATCTTGGTGAGACCAAGATCCCTATCGGTAAGACCAATTTGCTTAGGGTTTGTGGCAGTGGCTATGACTTTTGAAATCGGTGGCACCGGATAGGAAGAATCGGTGTGACCGATTTTGGCTTTAGGTTTAGGCCATTTGTGGATGTGGGAAAGTAGCTGAGGGTTTTGGAGCATATCACTAAGCACATGAAGCAAGAGGCTCATCAAGCATCACCTCATCCCTCCTTGATAGTATTGGCTTTTCCTATAGACTCAATGTGATCTTGGATCACTAAAATATAAAATGAAGAGTCTTGAGATTTTGAGCTTGAACCAATCCTTTGTCCTTAGTATTTTGAGGGATCCACTTTCATAATCCATGCCATGCCATTCATTGAGCTTTCTTGAAATAATAGTCTTGGAATAGCATTAGCTCAATGAGCTATATGTTGTTATGAATTACCAAAACCACCTACGGATAGTTGCACTTTCATCAACACCATAGCCCCTCCGATGAGTTGTAAGTAGTTTACCAGAGACCTTCGGGTCCATAGTTATTAGCTAGATGGCTTCTTCTCTCGTTTTGGATCTAAATACTATGTTCTCCCCCTCTCTTGTGGAGATCTATTCGATGTAAACTCTTTTTGCGGTGTGTTTTCGAGATCCGATGAATTGTGGGTTTATGATCAAGTTTATCTGTGAGAAATATTTGAATCTCTTCTGAATTCTTTTATGTATGATTGAGTTATCTTTGCAAGTCTATTCGAATTATCAGTTTGGTTTAGCCTACTAGATTGGTCTTTCTTGCGATGGGAGAAGTGCTTAGGTTTGGGTTCAATCTTGCGGTGTCCTTACCCAGTGACAACAGGGGCAGCAAGGCACATATTGTATTGTTGCCTTCGAGGATAAAAAGATGGGTTTTATATCATATTGCTTGAGTTTATCCCTCTACATCATGTCATCTTTGTTAATGCGTTACTCTGTTCTTATGAACTTAATACTCTAGATGCATGCTGGATAGCGGTCGATGTGTGGAGTAATAGTACTAGATGTAGGGAGGAGTCGGTCTACTTGTCACAGACGTGATGCCTATATACATGATCATGCCTAGATAATCTCATAGTTATTCACTTTTCTATCAATTGCTCGACAATAATTTGTTCACCCACCGTAATACTTATGCTATCTTGAGAGAAGCTACTAGTGAAACCTATGGCCCCCGGGTCTATCATTTATCATATAAGCTTTCAATCTACTTTTATTTGCATATTTAATTTTTGCATCTATATTATAAAATACCAAGAATATATTTATCTTATCATACTATCTCTATCAGATCTCACTTTTGCAAGTGGCCCTTAAGGGATTGACAACCCCTTTATTGCGTTGGTTGCGAGTTCTTTGTTTGTTTGTGTAGGTGCGTGGGACTTTTGAGGAGCCTCCTACTAGATTGATACCTTGGTTCTCAAAAACTGAGGGAAATACTTACGCTACTATTGCTGCATCACCCTTTCCTCTTCAAGGAAACCAACGCAAGCTCAAGACGTAGCAAGAAGGATTTCTGGCGCCGTTGCCGGGGAGGTCTTCGCTCTAGTCAAGACATACCAAGTACCCTTCACCAACTCATCTCCCTCGCATTTATATTATTTGCCGTTTGCCTCTCATTTTCCTCTCCCCCACTTCACCCTTGTCGTTTTATTCGCCCTCTTTCCCAATCTTCTCCTCTCTTTATCGCTTGCCCTTTTTTGTTTGCTTGTGTGTTGGATTACTTGTTGCCATGGCGCAAGATAATACCAAATTGTGTGATTTATCCAATACCAACAATAATGATTTCCTTAGTACTCCGATTGCTCCTCTTAATGATGTTGAGTCTTGTGAAATCAATAATGCTTTGCTAAATCTTGTTATGAAAGATCAATTCGCCGGCCTTCCTAGTGAATTCGCCGGCCTTTGTTGATTTGTGTGATATGCAAAAGAAGAAAGATACAGATAACGATATTGTTAAATTGACGTTATTTCCGTCTTCACTTAGAGATCGTGCTAAAGTTTGGTTTTGGTCTTTGCCTAAAAATAGTATTGATTCTTGGAACAAGTGCGAAGATGATTTTATCTCTAAGTATTTTCCTCCCGCCAAGATCATCACTCTTAGGAACGATATTATGAATTTTAAAACACTTGATCATGAGCATGTTGCCCAATCTTGGGAAAGACTGAAATTTATGATTCGCAATTGCCCTACTCATGGTTTGAATTTATGGATGATCATACAAATTTTTTATGCCGGTTTGAACTTTGCTTCTAGAAATCTTTTAGATTTGGCCGCGGGAGGCACGTTTATGGAAATCACTTTAGGAGATGCTACAAAACTTCTTGATAATATTATGGCTAATTATTCTCAATGGCACACCGAAAGATCTACTAGTAAAAACTATAGAAGAAATTAATGTTTTGAGTGGAAAGATGGATGAACTTATGAAGTTTTTTCTACTGAGAATACTCCTCTTGATCCCAATGATATGCCTTTGTCTACTTTGATTGAGAATAATAATGAATCTATGGATGTGAATTTTGTTGGAAACAATGCTTATAGAGGAAACTTTAATTCTAAACCGTTCCCTTGTAATTCCTCTAATAATTATGGAAATTCCTACAATAATTCTTATGGTAATTTTAATATGATGCCCTCTGATTTTGAGAATAGTGTGAAAGAATTTATGATTTCTCAAAAGAATTTTAATGCTTTGCTTGAAGAACAATTGCTCAAAGTTGATGATTTGGCTAGGAACATTGATAGACATTTGCTTGATGTTGATTCTCTTAAACTTAGATCTACCCCTCCTAAGCATGATATCAATGAGGCTCTCAAAGCAATGAGAATTTCCATTGATGAGTGCAAGGAAAGAACCGCTAGATTGCGTGCTAAGAAAGATTGCTTTGTAAAGGCGTGTTCTTCTAGTTTCAATGAAAATAACGATGAAGATCTTAAAGTTATTGATGTGTCTCCTATTAGATCTTTGTTTTGCAATATGAATCTTGATAATAATGTGACTGGAGATGAGTCAACTTTAGTTAGAAGGCGTCCCAATAATTCGGAGTTTTTAGATCTTGATGCTAAATTTGGTAAAAGTGGGATTGGAGAGGTCATGACTTTCAATAGCATTGAACCCACTATCAAGGATTTCAAGGAATTTGATTATGATAATTGTTCTTTAGAAGGTTGTATTTCCTTGTTGCAATCCGTTGTTAATTCTCCTCATGCTTATAGTGAAAATAAAGCTTTTACCAAACATATCGTTGATGCCTTGATGCAATCTTATGATGAAAAACTTAATTTGGAAGTTTCTATTACCTAAAAAACTTAATGATGATTGGGAACCTACTATAAAGATTAAAATTAAAGATCATGAGTGTTTTTCTTTGTGTGATTTGGGTGCTAGTGTTTCCACGATTCCGAAAATTTATGTGATATTCTAGGTTTCCATGATCTTGATGATTGCTCTTTAAATTTGCACCTTGCGGATTCCACCATTAAAAAGCCAATGGGAAGGATCAATGATGTTCTCATTGTTGCAAATAGAAATTTGGTGCCCGTAGATTTTATCGTTCTTGATATAGATTGCAATATTTCTTGCCCTATTATTCTTGGTAGACCTTTCCTTAGAACGATTGGTGCGATTATTGATATGAAGGGAATATTAGTTTCCAATTTCCATTAAAGAAAGGCATGGAGCACTTTCCAAGAAAGAAAGTCAAATTACCTTATGAATCTATCATGCGAGCTACTTATTAATTAAGTGCCAAAGATGGCACTACTTAGATCTATCTTAGCTTTTATGCCTAGCTAGGGGCGTTAAACGATAGCGCTAGTTGGGAGGCAACCCAATTTTATTTGTGTTTTTTGTTTTTGTTTCTGTTTAGTAATAAGTTTTTCATCTACCTTCTTTTTATATGTGTTTTTATGTTTTAATTAGTGTTTGTGCCAAGTAGAACCTATAGGATAACCTATGATGATAGTTAATTTGATTCTGCTGAAAAACTGAAACTTTGCGCGCATGAAAATAGTTGTGTTAAATCACAGAAACGTGATTTTGCGTTGATTCTTTTTGGTTCTGATAAATAGATAAAGTTTCCAGGACTTCCTATTTTGGTAGGATTTTTAGAGTTCAAGACGTTTGCGTTAGTTACAGATTGCTACAGACTGTTCTGTTTTTGACAGATTCTGTTTTTCGTGTGTTGTTTGCTTATTTTGATGCATCTATGGCTAGTAAAATAGTTTATAAACCATAGAGAAGTTGGAATATAGTAGGTTTAACACAAAAAATAATAAATAATGAGTTCATTACAGTACCTTATGTGGTGGTTTTGTTTTCTTTCACTAACGGAGCTTATGAGATTTCCTGTTGAGTTTTGTGTTGTGAAGTTTTCAAGTTTTGGGTAAAGATTTGATGGACTATGGAATAAGGAGTGGCAAGAGCCTAAGCTTGGGGATTCCCATGGCACCCCAAGATATTCAAGAATAGCCAAAAGCCTAAGCTTGGGGATGCCCCGGGAAGGAATACCCTCTTTCGTCTTCGTTCATTGGTAACTTTACTTGGAGCTATATTTTTATTCGCCACATGATATGTGTTTTGCTTGGAGCGTCGCGTATGATATTAGTATTTGATTTTTAGTTTTCCACAATCATCCTCGCTGTACACACCTTTTGTGAGAAGCCCACTTGATTAGCATTTATTAGAATACTCTATGTTCTTCACTTTTATCTTTTGAGCTAGATAGTTTTTGCTCTAGTGCTTCACTTATATTTTTTAGAGCACGGCGGTGGCTTAATTTTGTAGAAATTGCTAGTCTCTCATTCTTCACTTATATTATTTTGAGAGTCTTTTAGAACAGCATGGTATTTGCTAAAATTGTTCCTAGAATGGTCGGCATCCAAGTTGGGTATAATAAAAACTATCATAGGAAGTGAATTGGATGCTATGATCAATTTGATACTTGATAATTGTTTTGAGATATGGAGGTAGTGATATTAAAGTCATGCTAGTTGGGTGATTATGAATTTAAAGAATTCTTGTGTTGAAGTTAGCAAGTCCCCTAGCATGCACGTATGGTTAAAGTTGTGTAACAAATTTCAAACATGAAGTGTACTTGGATTGTGCATCCTTATGAGTGGCGGTCGGGGACGAGTGATGGTCTTTTCCTACCAATCTATCCCTCTAGAAGCATGCGCATAGTGCTTGGTTTTTGATGACTTCTAAATTTTTGCAACAAGTATATGAGTTCTTTTGACTAATGTTGAGTCCATGGATTATACGCACTTTTACCTTTCCACCATTGCTAGCCTCTTCGATACCGTGCATTGCCCTTTCTCACCTTGAGAGTTGGTGCAAACTTCGCCAGTGCATCCAAACCCCGTGATATGATACGCTCTATCACACATAAACATCATGATATCTTCCTCAAAACAGCCACCATACCTACCTATAATGGCATTTCCATAGCCATTCCGAGATATATTGCCATGCAACTTTCCACCGTTCCATTCATCATCATGACATACGTTACTTTTGTCATATTGCCATTGCATGATCATGTAGTTGACATTGTATTTGTGGCAAAGCCACCATGCATAATTTTTCATACATGTCACTCTTGATTCATTGCACCATCCCAGTACACCGCCGGAGGCATTCATATAGAGTCATATCTTGTTCTAGTTTTGAGTTGTAATTCATATGCTGTAATCAATAAAAAGTTTGATGATCATCATTATTAGAGCATTGTCCCAAAGAAAAAAAAGAAAGGCCAAAAGAAAAAAAAGAAAAAAAAAGAAAAAGAAATAAAAATAAAAATAAAGAAAATAAAGAAAAATAAATAAATAAAAAGGGGCAATGTTACTATCTCTTTTACCACACTTGTGCTTCAAAGTAGCACCATGTCCTTCATATAGTGAGTCTCATATATTGTGCTTCGAAGTAGCACCATGTTTTTCATATAGAGAGTCTCATATGTTGTCACTTTTATATACTAGTGGGAATTTTTCATTATAGAACTTGGCTTGTATATTCCTACAATGGGCTTCCTCAAATGCCCTATGTCTTCGTGAGCAAGCTAGTTGAATGCACACCCACTAGTTTTCTTTTTGTTGAGCTTTCATTCATTTATAGCTCTAGTGCATCCGTTGCATGGCAATCCCTACTCCTCATGTTGACATCAATTGATGGGCATCTCCATAGCCCATTGATTATCCTCATCAATGTGAGACTTTCTCTTTTTTTGTCTTCTACACACAATACCCATCATCATATTCTATTCCACCATAGTGTTATTGTTGGAAATATGCCCTAGAGGCAATAATAAATTGATTATTATTATATTTCCTTGTTCATGATAATCGTTTATTATCCATGCTAGAATTGTATTGATAGGAAACTCAGATACATGTGTGGATACATAGACAACACCATGTCCCTAGTGAGCCTCTAGTTGACTAGCTCGTTGTGATCAACAGATAGTCATGGTTTCCTGGCTATAGACACTAGATGTCGTTGATAACGGGATCACATCATTAGGAGAATGATGTGATGGACAAGACCCAATCCTAAGACTAGCACAAAGATCGTGTAGTTCGTTTGCTAGAGCTTTGCCAATGTCAAGTATCTCTTCCTTTGACCATGAGATCGTATAACTCCTGGATACCGTAGGAGTGCTTTGGGTGTATCAAACGTCACAACGTAACTGGGTGACTATAAAGGTGCACTACAGGTATCTCCGAAAGTATCTATTGTTTTATGCGGATCGAGACTGGGATTTGTCACTCCGTGTAAACGGAGAGGTATCTCTGGGCCCACTCGGTAGGACATCATCATATGCGCAATGTGACCAAGGAGTTGATCACGGGATGATGTGTTACGGAACGAGTAAAGTGACTTGCCGGTAACGAGATTGAACAAGGTATTGGATACCGACGATCGAATCTCGGGCAAGTAACATACCGATAGACAAAGGGAATTGTATACGGGATCGATTGAGTCCTTGACATCGTGGTTCATCTGATGAGATCATCGTGGAACATGTGGGAGCCAACATGGGTATCCAGATCCCGCTGTTGGTTATTGACCGGAGAATGTCTCGGTCATGTCTGCATGTCTCCCGAACCCGTAGGGTCTACACACTTAAGGTTCGATGACGCTAGGGTTATAAAGGAAGCTTGTATGTGGTAACCAAATGTTGTTCGGAGTCCCGGATGAGATCCCGGACGTCACGAGGAGTTCCGGAATGGTCCGGAGGTAAAGATTTATATATAAGAAGTCCTATTTCGGCCATCGGGACAAGTTTTGGGGTCATCGGTATTGTACCGGGACCACCGGAAGGGTCTCGGGGGCCCACCGGGTGGGGCCACCTGCCCCGGGGGGCCACATGGGCTGTAGGGGGTGCGCCTTGGCCTACATGGGCCAAGGGCACCAGCCCCTAGAGGCCCATGCTGCCAAGATATAGGAAAAAGGGGAGAGTCCTAAAGGGGGAAGGCACCTCCGAGGTGCCTTGGGGAGGATGGACTCCTCCCCCCCTCTTAGCCGCACCCCTTCCTTGGAGGAAGGGGCAAGGCTGCGCCTCCCCCCTCTCCCCTGCCCCTATATATAGTGGAGGGGAGGGAGGGCATCCATACCTGAGCCCTTGGCGCCTCCCTCCCTCCCGTGACACCTCCTCCTCTCCCGTAGGTGCTTGGCGAAGCCCTGCAGGATTGCCACGCTCCTCCATCACCACCACGCCATTGTGCTGCTGCTGGATGGAGTCTTCCTCAACCTCTCCCTCTCTCCTTGCTGGATCAAGGTGTGGGAGACATTGTCGAGCTGTACGTGTGTTGAACGCGGAGGTGCCGTCCGTTCGGCACTAGGATCATCGGTGATCTGAATCACGACGAGTACGACTCCATCAACCCCGTTCACTTGAACGCTTCCGCTTAGCGATCTACAAGGGTATGTAGATGCACTCTCCTTCCCCTCGTTGCTAGTCTCTCCATAGATAGATCTTGGTGACACGTAGGAAAATTTTGAATTTCTGCTACGTTACCCAACAGTGGCATCATGAGCTAGGTCTATTGCGTAGATTCTTTGCACGAGTAGAACACAAAGTAGTTGTGGGCGTTGATATTGTTCAATATGCTTACCGTTACTAGTCCAATCTTGTTTCGACGGTATTGTGGGATGAAGCGGCCCGGACCGACCTTACACGTACTCTTACGTGAGACAGGTTCCACCGATTGACATGCACTTGGTGCATAAGGTGGCTAGCGGGTGCCAGTCTCTCCCACTTTAGTCGGAACGGATTCGATGAAAAGGGTCCTTATGAAGGGTAAATAGCAATTGGCATATCACGTTGTGGTTTTACGTAGGTAAGAAACGTTCTTGCTAGAACCCATAGCAGCCACGTAAAACATGCAAACAACAATTAGAGGACGTCTAACTTGTTTTTGCAGGGTATGCTTTGTGATGTGATATGGCCAACAAGAATGTGGTGAATGATATGTGATGTATGAGATTGATCATGTTCTTGTAATAGGATTCACGACTTGCATGTCGATGAGTATGACAACCGGCAGGAGCCATATGAGTTGTCTTAATTTATTGTATGACATGCGTGTCATTGAAGAACGCCATGTAAACTACTTTACTTTATTGCTAAACGCGTTAGTCATAGAAGTAGAAGTAGTCATTGGCGTGACAACTTCATGAAGACACGATGATGGAGATCATGATGATGGAGATCATGGTGTCAAGCCGGTGACAAGATGATCATGGAGCCCCGAAGATGGAGATCAATGGAGCTATATGATATTGGCCATATCATGTCACAACTATATAATTGCATGTGATGTTTATTATGATTATGCATCTTGTTTACTTAGGACGACGGTAGTAAATAAGATGATCCCTTACAAAATTTCAAGAAGTGTTCTCCCCTAACTGTGCACCGTTGCTACAGTTCGTCGCTTCTAAGCACCACGTGATGATCGGGTGTGATGGATTCTTACGTTCACATACAACGGGTGTAAGACAGTTTTACACAGCGAAAACACTTAGGGTTAACTTGACGAGCCTAGCATGTACAGACATGGCCTCAGAACACAGAGACCGAAAGGTCGAGCATGAGTCGTATAGCAGATACGATCAACATGAAGATGTTCACCGATGATGACTAGTCCGTCTCACGTGATGATCGGACACGGCCTAGTTGACTCGGATCATGTGATCACTTAGATGACCAGAGGGATGTCTATCTAAGTGGGAGTTCATAAGATGAACTTAATTATCTTGAACATAGTCAAAAGACCTTTTGCAAATTATGTCGTAGCTCGCGCTTTAGTTCTACTGTTTAGATATGTTCCTAGAGAAAATTTAGTTGAAAGTTGATAGTAGCAATTATGCGGACTAGGTCCGTAAACTGAGGATTGTCCTCATTGCTTCTCAGAAGGCTTATGTCCTTAATGCACCGCTCAGTGTGCTGAATCTCGAACGTTGTTTGTGGATGTTGTGAACATCTGACATACACATTTTGATAACTACATAATAGTTCAGTTAAACGGTTTAGAGTTGAGGCACCAAAGACGTTTTTGAAATGTCACGAAACATATGAGATGTTTTGAGGGCTGAAATTGGAATTTCAGGCTCGTGCCCATGTCAAGAGGTATAAGACCCCCGACAATTTTCTTAGCCTACAAACTAAGGGAGAAAAGCTCAATCGTTGAGCTTGTGCTCAGATTGTCTGAGTGCAACAATCACTTGAATCGAGTGGGAGTTAATCTTCCAGATGAGATAGTGATGTTTCTCCAAAGTCATTGCCACCAAGCTACAAGAGCTTTGTGATGAACTATAACATATCAGGGATAGATATGATGATCCTTGAGGTATTCGCGATGTTTGACACCGCGAAAGTAGAAATCAAGAAGGAGCATCAATTGTTGATGGTTGGTGAAACCACTAGTTTCAACAAGGACAAGAAGGGATACTTCATGAAACGGCAAATCAGCTGCTGCTCTAGTGAAGAAACCCAAGGTAAAACCCAAACCCGAGACTAAGTGCTTCTGTAATAAGGGGAACAACCACTAGAGCAGAATTACCCTAGATACTTGGTAAATAAGAAGGCTGGCAAGGTCGATAGAAGTATATTGGATATACATTGTGTTAATGTGTACTTTGCTAGTACTCCTAGTAGCACCAGGGTATTAGATACCGGTTCGGTTGCTAAGTGTTAGTAACTCGAAACAAAAGGCTACGGAATAAACGGAGACTAGCTAAAAGTGAGCTGACGATATGTGTTGGAAGTTTTTCCAAGCTTGATATGATCAAGCATCGCACGCTCCCTGTACCAAAGAGATTGGTGTTAAACCTAAATAATTGTTATTTGGTGTTTGCGTTGAGCATAGACATGATTGGATTACGTCTATCGCAATACGGTTATTCATTTAAGGAGAATAATGGTTACTCTGTTTATTTGAATAATACCTTCAATGGTCTTACACCTAAAATGAATGGTTTATTAAATCTCGATCGTAGTGATACACATGTTCATGCCAAAAGATAGTAATGATAGTACCACCTACTTGTGGCACTGCCACGTAAGTCATATCGGTATAAAACGCATGAAGAAGCTCCATATTGATGGATCTTTGGGCTCACTCGTTTTTGAAAAGTTTGAGACATGCGAACCATGTCTATTGGTGTATATGCATGAAGAAACTCCATGCAAATGGACCATTTTGACTCACTTGATTTTGAATCACTTGGGACATGCAAATCATACCACATGGGCAAGATGACTGAAAAGCCTCGTTTTCAGTAAGATGGAACAAGCTAGCAACTTGTTGGAAGCAACACATTTTGATGTGTGCAGTCCAATGAGTGCTGAGGCATGCAGTGAATATCGTTATGTTCTTACTTCACAGATGATTCGAGTAGATGTTGAGAATATTTACTTGATGAAACACAAGTCTGAATTATTGAATGGTTCAAGTAATTTCAGAGTGAAAGATCATTGTGACAAGAGGATAAAATGTCTATGATATGATCATAGAGATGAGTATCTGAGTTACGAGTTTTGGCACACAATTAAGACATTGTGGAAATTGTTTCACAATTAATACCGCCTGGAACACCATAGTGTGATGGTGTGTCCGAACATCATAGTTGCACCCTATTGGATATGATGCATACCATGATGTCTCTTATCGAGTTACCACTATCGTTCATGGGTTAGGCATTAGAGACAACCACATTCACTTTAAATAGGGCACCACATAATTCCGATGAGATGACACCGTATGAATTATGGTTTAGAGAAACCTAAGCTGTCATTCCTTAAAAGTTTGGGGCTGCGACGCTTATGTGAAAAAGTTTCAGGATTAAGCTCGAACCCAAAGCGGATAAAGTACAACTTCATAGGACACCCAAAACAGTTGGGTATACCTCCTAATTCAGATCCGAAAGCAATATGAATTGTTTCTAGAATTGGGTCCTTTCTCGAGGAAAGGTTTCTCTCGAAAGAATTGAGTGGGAGGATGGTGGAGACTTGATGAGGTTATTGAACCGTCACTTCAACAAGTGTGTAGCAGGGCACAGGAAGTTGTTCCTGTGGCACGTACACCAACTGAAGTGGAAGCTTATGATAGTGATCATGAAACTTTGGATCGAGTCACTACCAAACCTCGTGGGATGACAAGGATGCGTACTACTTCAGAGTGGTAAGTAATCCTGTCTTGGAAGTCATGTTGCTAGACAACAATGAACCTACGAGCTATGGAGAAGCGATGGTGGGCCCGGATTCCGATAAATGGCTCAAGGCCATAAAACCCGAGAGAGGATCCATGTATGAAAACAAAGTGTAGACTTTGGAAGAACTACTTGATGGTCGTAAGGCTGTTAGGTACATATGGATTTTGAAAGGAAGACAAACAATGATGGTAAGTGTCACCATTGAGAAAGCTCGACTTGTCGTTAAGATGTTTTTAGACAAGTTCAAGGAGTTGACTACGATGAGACTTTCTCACTCGTAGCGATGCTAAGAGTCTGTTGGAATTATATTAGCAATTACTGCATTATTTATGAAATCTTGCAGATAGGATGTCAAAACATTGTTTCCTCGACGATTCTTGAGGAAAGGTTGTATGTGATACAACCGGAAGGTTTTGTCTATCCTGAAATATGCTAATAAGTATGCAAAGCTCCAGCAATCCTTTTGAGGACTGGAGTGAGCATCTCGGAGTTGGAATGTATGCTTTGATGATGATCAAAGATTTTGGGTGTATACAAAGTTTATGAGAAACTTATATTTCCAAAGAAGTGAGTGGGAGCACTATAGAATTTCTGATGAGTATATGTTGTTGACATATTAATGATCAGAAATGACGTAGAATTTCTGGAAAGCATATAGGGTTATTTGAAAGGTGTTTTTCAATGGAAAGCCTGGATTAAGCTACTTGAACATTGAGCATCAAGATCTATAAGGATAGATCAAAACGCTTAATGGTACTTTCAAATGAGCACATACCTTGACATGATCTTGAAGGTGTTCAAGATGGATCAGTCAAAGAAGGAGTTCTTGCCTGAGTTGTAAGGTATGAAGTTAAGACTTAAAGCTCGACCACGGCAGAATAGAGAGAAAGGAACGAAGGTCGTCCCCTATGCTTAAGACATAGGCTCTACAGTATGCTATGCTGTGTACCGCACCTGAAGTGTGCTTTACCATGAGTCAGTCAAGGGGTACAAGAGTGATCCAAGAATGGATCACAGGACAGCGGTCAAAGTTATCCTTAGTAACTAGTGGACTAAGGAATTTTCTCAATTATGGAGGTGGTAAAAGAGTTCGTCGTAAAGGGTTACGTCGATGCAAGCTTAACACCTATCCGGATAGCTCTGAGTAGAGATACCGGATACGTATAATGGAGCAACAATTTAGAATAGCTCCAAGTAGAACAGTTATTTGGAATAGCTCCAAATAGAACGTGGTAGCTGCATCTAGGAGATGACATAGAGATTTGTAAAGCACACACGGATCTGAAAGGTTCAGACCCGTTGACTATAACCTCTCTCACAAGCATAACATGATCAAACCCAGAACTCATCGAGTGTTAATCACATGGTAAATGTGAACTAGATTATTGACTCTAGTAAACTCTTTGGGTGTTAGTCACATGGGGATGTGACCTTGAGTGTTAATCACATATCGATGTGAACTAGATTATTGACTCTAGTGCAAGTGGGAGACTGTTGGAAATATGCCCTAGAGGCAATAATAAATTGATTATTATTATATTTCCTTGTTCATGATAATCGTTTATTATCCATGCTAGAATTGTATTGATAGGAAACTCAGATACATGTGTGGATACATAGACAACACCATGTCCCTAGTGAGCCTCTAGTTGACTAGCTCGTTGTGATCAATAGATAGTCATGGTTTCCTGGCTATAGACACTGGATGTCGTTGATAACGGGATCACATCATTAGGAGAATGATGTGATGGACAAGACCCAATCCTAAGACTAGCACAAAGATCGTGTAGTTCGTTTGCTAGAGCTTTGCCAATGTCAAGTATCTCTTCCTTTGACCATGAGATCGTATAACTCCTGGATACCGTAGGAGTGCTTTGGGTGTATCAAACGTCACAACGTAACTGGGTGACTATAAAGGTGCACTACAGGTATCTCCGAAAGTATCTATTGTTTTATGCGGATCGAGACTGGGATTTGTCACTCCGTGTAAACGGAGAGGTATCTCTGGGCCCACTCGGTAGGACATCATCATATGCGCAATGTGACCAAGGAGTTGATCACGGGATGATGTGTTACGGAACGAGTAAAGTGACTTGCCGGTAACGAGGTTGAACAAGGTATTGGATACCGACGATCGAATCTCGGGCAAGTAACATACCGATAGACAAAGGGAATTGTATACGGGATCGATTGAGTCCTTGACATCGTGGTTCATCCGATGAGATCATCGTGGAACATGTGGGAGCCAACATGGGTATCCAGATCCCGGTGTTGGTTATTGACCGGAGAATGTCTCGGTCATGTCTGCATGTCTCCCGAACCCGTAGGGTCTACACACTTAAGGTTCGATGACGCTAGGGTTATAAAGGAAGCTTGTATGTGGTAACCAAATGTTGTTCGGAGTCCCGGATGAGATCCCGGACGTCACGAGGAGTTCCGGAATGGTCCGGAGGTAAAGATTTATATATAAGAAGTCCTATTTCGGCCATCGGGACAAGTTTCGGGGTCATCGGTATTGTACCGGGACCACCGGAAGGGTCCCGGGGCCCACCGGGTGGGGCCACCTGCCCCGGGGGGCCACATGGGCTGTAGGGGGTGCGCCTTGGCCTACATGGGCCAAGGGCACCAGCCCCTAGAGGCCCATGTGCCAAGATATAGGAAAAAGGGGAGAGTCCTAAAGGGGGAAGGCACCTCCGAGGTGCCTTGGGGAGGATGGACTCCTCCCCCCCTCTTAGCCGCACCCCTTCCTTGGAGGAAGGGGCAAGGCTGCGCCTCCCCCCTCTCCCCTGCCCCTATATATAGTGGAGGGGAGGGAGGGCATCCATACCTGAGCCCTTGGCGCCTCCCTCCCTCCCGTGACACCTCCTCCTCTCCCGTAGGTGCTTGGCGAAGCCCTGCAGGATTGCCACGCTCCTCCATCACCACCACGCCGTTGTGCTACTGCTGGATGGAGTCTTCCTCAACCTCTCCCTCTCTCCTTGCTGGATCAAGGCGTGGGAGACATCATCGAGCTGTACGTGTGTTGAACGCGGAGGTGTCGTCCGTTCGGCACTAGGATCATCGGTGATCTGAATCACGACGAGTACGACTCCATCAACCCCGTTCACTTGAACGCTTCCGCTTAGCGATCTACAAGGGTATGTAGATGCACTCTCCTTCCCCTCGTTGCTAGTCTCTCCATAGATAGATCTTGGTGACACGTAGGAAAATTTTGAATTTCTGCTACGTTACCCAACAGTTATATCCATGTCTCACGCTCATGTATTGCATGAAAGTTGAAAAAGTTTGATATTATTTAAGTACGAAACAATTTCTTGGCTTGTCATCGGGGTGTACAATTTGGGAACATTTTTGTGGGATGAAAATGAAGCATAGCCTAACTATATAATTTTGTAGGGATGGACTTTCTTTAGCCATGTTATTTTGAGAAGACATGATTGCTTTGATTAGTATGCTTGAAGTATTACTATTTCTTTTGTCAATATGAACTTTTATTTTGAATCATTTGGATCTGAACATTCACGCCACAATAAAGAAAATTACATTGAGAAATATGCTAGGTAGCATTCCACATCAAAAATTCTGTTTTTATCATTTATCTACTCGAGGACGAGTAGGAATTAAGCTTGGGGATGCTTGATACGTCTCCAATGTATCTATAATTTTTGATTGTTCCATGCTATTATATTACCCCTTTTGGATGTTTATGGGCTTTATTTTACACATTTATATCATTTTTGGGACTAACCTACTAACCGGAGGCCCAGCCCATATTGCTGTTTTTTCCCTATTTTAGTATTTCGAAGAAAAGGAATATCAAATGGAGTCCAAACGGAATGAAACCTTCGGGAGCATGATTTTTGGAACGAACGTGATCCAGGGAACTTGGAGTGCAAGTCAAGAAGCAATAGAGGCGGCCAGGAGATAGGAGGGCGCGCCCACCCCCTCTGGGCACGCCCCCTGTCTCGTGGGCCCCTCGGGCGGCCACCAACGTACTTCTTCCTCCTATATATACGCATGTACCCCAAAAACATCCAAGGAGCCAACGAAAAACAATTTTCACCGCTGTAACCTTCTGTATCCACGAGATCCCATCTTGGAGCCTTCGTTGGCGCTCCGTCGGAGGGGGAATCGACCACGGAGGGCTTCTACATCAACGCCACAGCCCCTCCGATGAGTTGTGAGTAGTTTACCACAGACCTTCCGGTCCATAGTTATTAGCTAGATGGCTTCTTCTCTCTTTTTGGATCTCAATACCATGTTCTGCCCCTCTCTCGTGGAGATCTATTCGATGTAAACTCTTTTTGCAGTGTGTTTGTCGAGATCCGATGGATTGTGGGTTTATGATCAAGTTTATCTACGAGAAATATTTGAATCTCTTCTGAATTCTTTTATGTATGATTGAGTTTTATTTGCAAGTCTCTTCGAATTATCAGTTTGGTTTGGCCTACTAGATTGATCTTTCTTTCCATGGGAGAAGTGCTTAGCTTTGGGTTCAATCTTGCGGTGTCCTTACCCAGTGACAGCAGGGGCAGCAATGCGTGTATTGTATTGTTGCCATCGAGGATAAAAAGATGGGGTTTATATCATATTGCTTGAGTTTATCCATCTACATCATGTCATCTTTCTTAATGCGTTACTCTGTTCTTATGAACTTAATACTCTAGATGCATGCTGGATAGCGCTCGATGTGTGGAGTAATAGTAGTAGATGTAGGCAGGAGTCGGTCTACTTGTCACGGATGTGATGCCTATATACATGATCATGCCTAGATAATCTCATAATTATTTGCTTTTTTTATCAATTGCTCGACAGTAATTTGTTCACCCACCATAATACTTATGCTATCTTGAGAGAATCCACTAGTGAAACCTATGGCCCCCGGGTCTATCTTTTATCATATAAGCTTTCAATCTACTTTTATTTGTATCTTTACTTTTTGCATCTATATTATAAAATACCAAAAATACATTTATCTTATCATACTATCTCTATCAGATCTCACTTTCGCAAGCGGCCGTGAAGGGATTGACAACCCCTTTATTGCGTTGGTTGCGAGTTCGTTGTTTGTTTGTGTAGGTGCATGGGACTTTTTAGGAGCCTCCTACTGAATTGATACATTGGTTCTCAAAAATTGAGGGAAATACTTACGCTACTATTGCTGCATCACCGTTTCCTCTTCAAGGAAAACCAACACAAGATCAAGACGTAGCATCTGTGATCTCATCTGGGACACCGAACAACCTTCGGTACATCAAATCACATAACTCATAATTCAAATCGTCATCGAACGTTAAGCGTGCGGACCCTACGGGTTCGAGAACTATATATACATGACAGGGACACATCTCCGGTCAATAACAAATAGCGGAACCTTGATGCTCATATTGGTTCCTACATATTCTACGAAGATCTTTATTGGTCAAACCACATAACAACATACGTTGTTCCCTTTGTCATCGGTATGTTACTTGCCCGAGACTCGATCGTCGGTATCATCATACCTAGTTCAATCTCGTTATCGGCAAGTCTCTTTACTCGTTCTGTAATGCATCATCCCGTAACTAACTCATTAGTCACATTGCTTGCAAGGCTCATAGTGATGTGCATTACCGAGAGGGCCCAGAGATACCTCTCCGATACACAGACTGACAAATCCTAATCTCGATCTATGTCAACTCAACAAGCACCATCGGAGGCACCTGTAGAGCATCTTTATAATCACCCAGTTACGTTGTGACGTTTTATAGCACACAAGGTGTTCCTCCGGTATTCGGGAGTTGCATAATCTCATAGTCTGAGGAACATGTATAAGTCATGAAGAAAGCAATAGAAATAAAACTAAATGATCATAATGCTAAGCTAACAGATGGGTCTTGTCCATCACATCATTCTCTAATGATGTGATCTCGTTCATCA
This sequence comes from Triticum aestivum, assembly GCF_018294505.1. Lineage (NCBI taxonomy): Eukaryota > Viridiplantae > Streptophyta > Magnoliopsida > Poales > Poaceae > Triticum > Triticum aestivum. The sequence goes on from NC_057795.1 coordinate 3,218,851, forward strand.
AATGACAACACATGTCCATGGTTAGGAAACTTAACCATCTTTGATTAACTAGGTAGTCAAGTAGAGGCATACTAGGGACACTTTGTTTTGTCTATGTATTCGCACATGTATCAGGTTACCGGTTAATAAATTTTAGCACGAATAAACAACATTTATCATGATATAAGGAAATATAAAATAACAACTTTATTATTGCCTCTAGGGCATATTTCCTTCAACCATGTCTAGTCCAATATATATATCCATTCATGAATCCATGTTTGAATAAGTGGAACTCGACATCTGTAACTTTATGTGACTCTGAATTGGTACAATCACTGCATGGACAAAGTATGTAATAGTCATTACAGACTCTCTTCTTTGTCCTTTCAACCAAATTCATGAACTCCGTCATGCCACACATAAACTCTGAGCTTCTCCGATCCTTCATCCATTCAGATCATTCCCTCTGCACCACACGAGGGGTAATTCAAAAATATATATGCATTAATTAATGCCCAAACATGCGTTCATAAATCATAAGATTTTGTTTTCATAATTTATGGAGGGCGCTGCATATTTTTATCCAGCCGTCCGATGACACAAATTAATGACCAGTCAATTTTCACGCGGAGTACTGTAGTACCACCCTTATGAATTGACTACCTTAATTAAGCCACTCAATGAAAACAATGCCTTAATTAATTAGCAGCGTGACGACCTCCACCCAACAGACACAGAAGCGTGATGTCGCGAAACACCAAGACAGCAGGGTCAAGGAGCAAAGCTTAGTGGGGCAACTTTTCCTAAAGTACGAGCTCCACTATCCCGCCATCGACCGAGAGGGATTTGTTCCAATCACGCTGATACGTCTCCAACGTATCTATAATTTTTGATTGCTCCATGCTACTTTATCTACTGTTTTGGACTATATTGAGCTTTATTTTCCACTTTTATATTACTTTTGGGACTAACCTATTAACCGGAGGCCCAACCCAGAGTTGCTGTTTTTTTGCCTATTTTAGTGTTTCGAAGAAACGAAATATCAAACGAAGTCCAAACGGAATGAAACCTTCGGGAACGTGATTTTCCAACCGAACGTGATCCAGGAGAATTGGACCCTACTCCAAGAAGCGCCAAATGCGGTCACAAGGGTGGAGGGCGCGCCCCCCTGGGCGCGCCCCCTACCTCATGGGCCCCCTGACGCTCCACCGACGTACTCCTTCCTCCTATATATACCTACGTATCTCCGAACGATCAAAACAGGAGACAAAAACCTAATTCCACTGCCGCAACCTTCTGTATCCACGAGATCCCATCTTGGGGCCTGTTTCGGAGCTCCACCGGAGAGGGCATCCACCACGGAGGGCTTCTACATCATCACCATAGCCCCACCGATGAAGTGTGAGTAGTTTACTTCAGACCTTCGGGTCCATAGCTAGTAGCTAGATGGCTTCTTCTCTCTTTTTGGATCTCAATACAATGTTATCCCCCTCTCTCATGGAGATCTATTCGATGTAATCTTCTTTTTGCGGTGTGTTTGTTGACACTGATGAATTGTGGGTTTATGATCCAGTATTATCTATGGAAAATATTTGATTCTTCTCTGAATTCTTTTATGTATGATTGAGTTATCTTTGCAAGTCTCTTTGAATTATCATTTTGGTTTGGCCAACTAGATTGGTAGTTCTTGCAATGGGAGAAGTGCTTAGCTTTGGGTTCAATCTTGCGGTGTCCTTACCAGTGACAGAAAGGGTTGCAAGGCACGTATTGTATTGTTGCCATCGAGGACAACAAGATGGTTTTTTTATCATATTGCATGGATACATCATGTCATCTTGCTTAAGGCGTTACTTTGTTTTTAACTTAATACTCTAGATGCATGCTTGATAGCGGTCGATGAGTGGAGTAATAGTAGTAGATGCAGAATCGTTTCGATCTACTTGTATTGGACGTGATGCCTATATACATGATCATTGCCTAGATATACTCATAACTATGCTCAAATCTGTCAATTGCTCAACAGTAATTTGTTCACCAACAGTAGAAAATCTATGCTCTTGAGAGAAGCCACTAGTGAAACCTATGGCCCCCGGGTCTATTCTCATCATATCAATCTCTATCACTTTATTTACTTGCTTTGTTTTTACTTTGCCTTTTACCTTTTACTTTGCATCTATCTATCAAAAATACCAAAAATATTATTTATCATCTCTATCAGATCTCACTATCGTAAGTGACCGTGAAGGGATTGACAACCCCTAATCGCGTTGATTGCGAGTTGCTATCGTTTTGTGCAGGTACGAGGAACTTGTGCGTGGTCTCCTACTGGATTGATACCTTGGTTCTCAAAAACTGAGGGAAATACTTACACTACTTTGCTGCATCATCCTCTCCTCTTCGGGGAAAACCAACGCAGTGCTCAAGAGGTAGCAAAAAGAATTTTTGGCGTCATTGCTGGGGAGGCTCATGCAAGCAAGTCAACCATACCGAGTACCCATCGCAATCCCTATCTCTCGCATTACATTATTTGCCATTTGCCTCTCGTTTTCCTCTCCCCCACTTCACCCTTGCTGTTTTATTCACCCTCTCTTTCCCAATCTACTCCTCTTTTTCCCGTTGCCTTTTTGTTTGCTCGTGTGTTAGTTTGCTTGCTTGTCATCATGACTAGCCTCTTATCTTCTCCGTTATCTCCCAAGAATGAAGTTCTAAATTTTAAGCAAAGGGAGGGAGAAAATCTAAAATACGCTTGGTATAGAATTTGCAATGCTCAAAATAGATCCACCAGAGAGCAATCTACTTCAGTTCTTCTTCGTAATTTTTACATAGGTGCTAATCCCTGGTATAGATATATCCTTGATACCATTACCAGAGGGAATTTCTTGGGTAGCCATACTTTTGAATCTTATAATTCTTTAATAGATTTATTTGGCTCACCACCTCTTTTGATTAATGGAACTACGTTAACTTTGGAGCATGTTATGCAAAGACTTGAAATTATTGAGAATAAAGTTGCTACCATTGAATCAATTGAAAATCTTGATAAAAAGATCCACAGTCAAATTACCCAATACGGATCTAAGTTAGGAATGACTTTGAAAAATATTAAAGAAAAAGATCCCATAGTTAATGAGAAAATAAATCTAGACTCCACAAGAATCGATAAACTTGAGGGTATCATTACTAACTTGGGAACTGCTTTTTCTTCCGTGCAAAATACTCCAAGTTCATCTACTAAAAATACTAAGTTCATTTATGTTCCTAAGAATAAGGGTGAATCATCTAGTAAGGAAACTGCGGATCTTAAATCTATAAGCGTTCATCCCAATCTTTTTTCCATCATTAAAGAACCTTTTGCTATGAATGATTTTTTGATCTTTTGCCTGAAAATTTGACAATTACTAGAAAGAAATAAAATTCTAAAGGAGGTAGATGCCTCATTGAAGAATTGCCTACCAAAGATGGCAATACCTAGATCTATCCTTGCTTTTTATGCCTAGCTAGGGGCGTTAAACGATAGCTCTTGTTGGGAAGGCAACCCAATTTTATTTTGTGTTTTTTGTTTTTGCTTCTGTTTAGGAATAAATAATCCATCTACCTTCTGTTTGGATGTGGTTTTATGTTTTAATTAGTTTTTGTGCCAAGTAGAACATATAGGATAACCTACGATGATAGTTGATTTGATTCTGCTGGAAAACAGAAACTTTGCGTGCACGAATATAATTTTGTTAAATCACAGGAACGTGCTTTTGCGTTTACTCTTTTTTCTGCTGTTCAATAATCAAATTGTCCAGACTTCTTATTTTGGTAGAATATTTAGAGTTCCAGAAGTTTGTGTTAGTTACAGATTGCTACAGACTGTTCTGTTTTTGACAGATTCTGTTTTTCGTGTGTTGTTTGCTTATTTTGATGAATCTATGGCTAGTAAAATAGTTTATAAACCATAGAGAAGTTGGAATACAATAGGTTTAACAACAATATAAATAAAGAATGAGTTCATTACAGTACCTTAAGTAGTTCTTTGTTTTCTTTCTCTAACGGAGCTCACGAGATTTCTGTTGAGTTTTGTGTTGTGAAGCTTTCAATTTTTGGGTGAATTCTTTTGATGGATTATGGAACAAGGAGTGGCAAGAGCCTAAGCTTGGGGATTCCCATGGCACCCCCAATATAATCCAAGGACACCAAAAAGTCACAGCTTGGGGATGCCCCAGAAGGCATCCCCTCTTTCGTCCACTTCCATCGGTAATTTACTTGGAGCTATATTTTTATTCACCACATGATATGTGTTTTGCTTGGAGCGTCTTTTATTATTTGCGTCTTTGCTTGTTAGTTTACCACAATCATCCTTGCTGTACACATATTTTGAGAGAGCAATACATGAATTGGAATTTGTTAGAATACTCTATGTGCTTCATTTATATCTTTTGAGCTTGATAGTTTTGCTCATAGTGCTTCACTTATATCTTTTGAGCATGATAATTTTTGCTCTAATGCTTCACTTATATCTTTTAGAGCACGGTGGTGGATTTGTTTTAAAGAAACTATTGATCTCTCATGCTTCACTTAGATTATTTTGAGAGTCGTTAATAGCATGGTAATTTGCTTAATATTAATATACTTAGTGTTCAAGATATGTGAAACTTTCTTTCGAGTGAATTGAATACTAAGATAAGTTTGATGCTTGATAATTGTTTTGAGATATGGAGGTGATAATATCAAAGTCGTGCTAGTTGATAATTGTGAATTTGAGAAATACTTGTGTTGAAGTTTGCAAGTCCCGTAGCATGGACGTATGGTTAAAGTTGTGTAACAAATTTGAAACATGAAGTGTGCCTGGCTTGTGCATCCTTATGAGTGGCGGTCGGGGACGAGCGATGGTCTTTTCTTACCAATCTATCCCCCTAGGAGCATTCGCGTAGTACGTGATTTTTGATGGCTTCTAAATTTTTTCAATAAGTATATGAGTTCTTCTGACTAATGTTGAGTCCATGGATTATACGCACTCTCACCTTTCCACCTTTGCTAGCCTCTTCGGTACCGTGCATTGCCCTTTCTCACCTTGAGAGTTGGTGCAAACTTCGCCGGTGCATCCAAACCCCGTGATACGATACGCTCTATCACACATAAACCTCCTTATATCTTCCTCAAAACAGCCACCATACCTACCTATCATGGCATTTCCATAGCCATTCCGAGATATATTGCCATGCAACTTCCACCATCATTATTATGACATACATTACTTTTGTCATATTGCCATTGCATGATCATGTAGTTGACATCGTATTTGTGGCAAAGCCACCATGCATTATTTTCCATATATGTCACTCTTGATTCATTGCACCATCCCGGTACATCGCCGGAGGCATTCGTATAGATTCATATTTTGTTCTAAGTTTCGAGTTGTAAGAAAAATAAAAGTGTGATGATCATCATTATTAGAGCATTGTCCCAAGTGAGGAAAGGATGATGGAGACTATGATTCCCCCATAAGTCGGGATGAGACTCTAGACGAAAAAAAAGAAAAAAAGAGCAAGGCCAAAAAAAAGAGAAAGGCCCAAAAAGAAAAAAAATGAGAGAAAAAGAGAGAAGGGACAATGCTACTATCCTTTTACCACACTTGTGCTTCAAAGTAGCACCAAGATCTTCATGATAGAGAGTCTCTCATTTTGTCACTTTCATATACTAGTGGGAATTTTTCATTATAGAAATTGGCTTGTATATTCCAATGATGGGCTTCCTCAAAATGCCCTAGGTCTTCGTGAGCAAGCAAGTTGGATGCACACCCACTTAGTTTCTTTTGAAGAGCTTTCATATACTTATAGCTCTAGTGCATCCGTTGCATGGCAATCCCTACTCCTCATGTTGACATCAATTGATGGGCATCTCCATAGCCCGTTGATTAGCCTCGTCAATGTGAGACTTTCTCCTTTTTTGTCTTCTCCACACAACCCCCATCATCATATTCTATTCCACCCATAGTGTTATATCCATGGCTCGCGCTCATGTATTGCGTGAAGGTTGAAAAAGTTTGAGATTATTTTGAGTATGAAACAATTGCTTGGCTTGTCATCGGGGGTATAGAAGTTGGGAACATCTTTGTGTGACGAAAATGAAGCATAGCCTACCTATATGATTTTGTAGGGATGAACATTCTTTTGCCATCTTATTTTGAGAACACATGATTGCTTTGATTAGTATGCTTGAAGTATTATCATTTTTGTGCCAATATTAATTTTGTCTTAAATCTTTCGGATCTGAATATTCATATCACAAGTAAGAAGATTTATATTGAAATTATGCCAAAGTATCACTCCGCATAAAAAATTCTTTTTTATCATTTACCTACTCGAGGACGAGCAGGAATTAAGCTTGGGGATGCCTGATATGTCTCCAACGTATCTATAATTTTTGATTGCTCCATGCTACTTTATCTACTGTTTTGGACTATATTGGGCTTTATTTTCCACTTTTATATTACTTTTGGGACTAACCAATTAACCGGAGGCCCAGCCCAGAATTGTTGTTTTTTGCCTATTTTAGTGTTTCGAAGAAACGGAATATCAAACGGAGTCCAAACGGAATGAAACCTTCGGGAACGTGATTTTCCAACCGAACATGATGCAGGAGACTTGGACAGTACTCCAAGAAGTGCCAGAGGCGGTCACGAGGGTGGAGGGCGCACCCCCCTACCTCGTGGCCCCTCTGAGGCTCCACCGACATACTCCTTCCTCCTATATATACCTACATATCCCTGAACGATCAGAACAGGAGCCAAAAACCTAATTCCACCGCCGCAACCTTCTGTATCCACGAGATCCCATATTGGGGCCTGTTCCGGAGCTCCGCCGGAGAGGGCATCCACCACGGAGGGCTTCTACATCATCACCATAGCCCCTCCGATGAAGTGTGAGTAGTTTACTTCAGACCTTTGGGTCCATAGCTAGTAGCTAGATGGCTTCTTCTCTCTTTTTGGATCTCAATACAATGTTCTCCCCCTCTCTCGTGGAGATCTATTCGATGTAATCTTCTTTTTGCGGTGTGTTTGTTGAGACCGATGAATTGTGGGTTTATGATCCAGTATTATCTATGGAAAGTATTTGATTCTTCTCTGAATTCTTTTATGTATGATTGAGTTATCTTTGCAAGTCTCTTCGAATTATCCTTTTGGTTTGGCCAATTAGATTGGTAGTTTTTGCAATGGGAGAAGTGCTTAGCTTTGGGTTCAATCTTGCGGTGTCCTTACCCAGTGACAGAAAGGGTTGCAAGGCACGTATCGTATTGTTGCCATCGAGGATAACAAGACGGGGTTTTATTGCATGAATTTATCCCTCTACATCATGTCATCTTGCTTAAGGTGTTACTCTGTTTTTAACTTAATACTCTAGATGCATGCTGGATAGCGGTCGATGAGTGGAGTAATAGTAGTAGATGCAGAATCGTTTTGATCTACTTGTTTTGGACGTGATGCCTATATACATGGTCATTGCCTAGATATACTCATAACTATGCTCAATTCTGTCAATTGCTCAACAGTAATTTGTTCACCCACCGTAGAAAATCTATGCTCTTGAGAGAAGCCACTAGTGAAACCTATGGCCCTCGGGTCTATTCTCATCATATCAATCTCTATCACTTTATTTACTTGCTTTGTTTTTACTTTGCCTTTTACCTTTTACTTTGCATCTATCTATCAAAAATACCAAAAATATTATTTATCATCTCTATCAGATCTCACTATCGTAAGTGGCCGTGAAGGGATTGACAACCCCTAATCGCGTTGGTTGCGAGTTGCTATCATTTTGTGTAGGTACGAGGGACTTGTGCGTGGTCTCCTACTGGATTGATACCTTGGTTCTCAAAAACTGAGGGAAATACTTACGCTACTTTGCTGCATCATCCTCTCCTCTTCAGGGAAAACCAACGCAGTGCTCAAGAGGTAGCACACGCCGCCACCAACCTCAAGGATTGTGCTCCTTCTTTCCCCCACTGTGAACCGAGGATTGACCCCCTATCACACTGCCACCACCGACCGAACGAGGATTGACCTCCTATCCGGTAGCCGCTATCTCAGCCACCGCTGCCATGTCTATCTACAGGGCGGATATTTTTATTTTTTGACGGGTATCCCCAGAGCAGCTGTTTACCCTAAGTATTAACTCAATTATTGCATCCCCATATGTAACAGGTAGTACATCACATACAATTGTGTCAAGGGAACCGTGTCTCACCTACGTTGTCTTCTCACACTGTTTGGTGTGGAAATCGTGTGTTCAAGTTATAATATCGAACACAAATGATATGCAGAAACCGTGTGCGGTATACAATAGAGTGCAATAAGTAGTTCCCAACCGTTATCAGATCCCCATAGTTTCCCCATTTCCCCCGAATCCATTGACAGCCTCTCAATCCTGAGGCCCCAAATTCCCTGTCATAGCGCTGACATTGGGGGAATGTGGACGAGTGGTGCTGATGGTTTCGTTGCTGATGCTCCTTCTCGTATCGCCGCTCTCGGCAGCGCGCAGCGCTGCCATGACGGCAATGACCGTTGAGCAGTTGACTAAGGTCATCAGAAGGAAGATGTGCTATGAATCCGAATCACCTTGCCGGGTTCTATCTATCCCGATCTTTTTTAGCATGCCCAAAGTAGCTTTCGGCTCAATCCGTCCTGAAAGACCCCACCCCCAAACACCTAGGAAAGCGATCAAATGTCGGATCTGGAGTATGACTCTAGACTACCGCAACATGAGTTCAACTCCGAGTTTTACGCCACCAAGAAGTACCAAAAGCTTAGTTGTGTGCATAAACACACTCCCGCTCGACATGTATGCACGGAGGGATTCGACATTGGCAAGTGGTTACTCGGTTGCCCCTTAGAGGTTGGTGCTAAGTTCATCATTTAAGTTGAGTTAATGCCCTCACTCATCCTAAATACTTTTAACATTGGCGGGCATATGAGGCTTGTGCTTTCGTTAATGGTTGGATGAAGAATGGCATGGCCGGGCTCGGACTGTTATCACCAAGCTCGTAGAAGATAATGTAAAGCTGAAGAAGAAACTGACTAATCTGGAGTGTAAAATCACAGGCAACAGATGAAAGTAAGAGTCAAGAAGGAACTAGCATGTGTAGTAGTAGTTTTCACATTCGCCATCTTCTATGCGCTACTTCCAATAATGATTAGTGGTTCTGTTTGATTATTACTGGCTATATCAATAAGCAAAGCTCATCTATTGCTTGCCAACTGTCCTACTCCCCTTTGTAATAGTGCATAAATTACATTACGGAAACCAAATAACCCAAAACTCGTTCCCTATTTTTTGATCTGAAAAAAGAAATCGGCCACTAGAAGAAATGGGGCGTGTGTGCATTCAATGACTTAAGACTACTTAGCATAACATGCAATGGTCAATTCTCTGCATGCAATGGTATTGATTAGCACATAAACGTCAAGTTCTCTCGTTTTTCCCCACCTTGGTCACTGGTATGGAGGATTAAGAAAAATGCTTGTTTCACATGTGGACGCTCCAACCCGTGTGCGTAATTATCACATTGAGAACTGCGCAACTGCGGGAATTTGGAGCGGCTGGGTACTAATACCTGCGATTAATTATATCAGTATACAAACCGCCTACCGAGGCACCAATATAATCTGTCAATCCCCCATAGTAATTGGCATTCCGTGTCTCTGCATACCCTACTTCAGTTTCCACCATCTTCATCATCCGAGCCGGCCGCTCTGCACACTTTCACATACCCAGCAAACTCGCTTTCTCGCGGTTTGTATATGTACCGCAGCCATGTTGAGCGACAATGAGGATGACAACTCCACCAGCAGTCTGGCGCCTAATGATGTGTCAACATCGGAATCATCCTGATCATCTTCCATGAGTCCGGTGTCGAGCCCAGACCTCGATTTTATCCCGATCATGGAAGGGACACCGTCAACCGAGTTGTCGGACGACAGCCCAACGGACTAGGAGCCATCGGGGGACGAAGAAGAGGATGACGATGATGAGGAGGAGGAATGGTCGAATGAGGAGGATGACGACAAGGAAATCAACGAGGATGATGACGGCGGCAGCAAAGAAAAGTCAACGGTCAGCGGTAAGAAGCGTCCTCACCAAGACAATGTTGTGGGGCTATCCAACAACAACAACAAGACGGAGGAGTCAATTAAGAAGACCGTATATCTCTGTTGTTGTTCGCTCATATTAATCCAACATCTCTGTTTCCCGTGTCAGTCTCATTGCAGACGGTTAGCAGTACACATTCCCAAGAGATCTTTTAAATTATCGCCCACAGGTTGGTTTCTTAAATTATATTCCCTGTCGAGCACACAATTCACAACACAAAATCGTATGCGTTGTCTATAATTATGACACACAATTCTGATTACAGACCTGTTTGCCGGGTATCACGGGCCGACCTGTTTTTGTCCGAGTTGCAGGTTTGCCCTTGTCACGTAATTGGGGATTACCCTTTTTGTCCTAAATGCAGATGCACCCTCGCGAAATGCAACATGGTTTCTGAGCAATTTTTGTTCTAGTCGTAACTTTTTTGTAGTCCTGCTTGCAACTCCACCCTCGACATGGTGCCTTTTTCTGAGGGTGGGGCAACCATTTTTGTCCAAGTTGCAGCTCCACCCCTGATACGTCCCCAACATATTTTTTTATTGTTCCATGCTATTATATTATCAATCTTGGATGTTTTATAATCATTTTATAGTCATTTTATATCATTTTTGGTACAAACCAATTGACATAGTGCAAAGTGCCAGTTGCTATTTTCTGCATGTTTTTTACATCTCAGGAAATCAATACCAAACAGATTCCAAATGCAAAGAAACTTCACGGAGATTTTTTATGGACCAGTAGAGACCCAATGGGCCAAGGCAGCGCCTAGGGGGTGCTCCGAGAGGAGCACAACCCACCAGGGCATGCCAGGAGGCTCGGGTGCACCCTGGTGGGTTGTGCCCACCTCGGGTGCCCCCCCCCAGACCGCCTCTTTGCTTCATAAATACCCCAATATTCCAGAAACCCTAGGGGAGTCGACGAAATCAATTCGAGCCGCCGCAGAGTCCAGAACCACCAGATCCAATCTAGACACCATCACGGAGGGGTTCACCACTTCCATTGGTGCCTCTCCGATGATGCGTGAGTAGTTCCTTGTAGACCTTTGGGTCCGTACTTAGTTGCTAGATGGCTTCCGCTCTCTCACTGGATTCTCAATACAATGGTCTCTTGGAGATCCATATGATGTAACTCTTTTTGCGGTGTGTTTGTTGGGATCGGATGAACTTTGAGTTTATGAACAGATCTATCTTTTTATATCCATGAAAGTTATTTGAGTTTCTTTGATCTCTTATATGCGTGATTGCTCATAGCCTCGTATTTCTTCTCCGATATTTGGGTTTTTTGGGCCAACTTGATATATTTATCTTGTAATGGGAAGAGGTGCTTTTTAGTGGGTTTGATCTTATGATGCTTGATCCCAGTGATAGAAGGGGAACTGACACGTATGTATCGTTGCTACTAAGGATAAAATGATGGGGTCTATCTCTAAATAGATAGATCTTGTCTACATCATGTCATCGTTCTTATTGCATTACTTTGTTTCTCCATTAACTTAATAGACTAGATGCATGCTGGATAGCGGTCGATGTGCAGAGTAATAGTAGTAGATGCAGGCAGGAGTCGGTCTACTAATCTTAGACGTGATGCCTATATAATGATCATTGCCTGGTCATCATCATGATTATTTGAAGTTCTATCAATTGCCCAACAGTAATTTTTCTACCCACCGTTTGCTATTTTTCTCGAGATTAGCCACTAGTGAAACCTACGGCCCCCTGGTCTCTTTCTCATATTATTTGCCTTTGTGATCTATTTTCCTTTGCTTTTTTCTGATCTACAAAACCAAAAATACAAAAATACCTTGCTAAATTTATTCTTATTTATTTTATTTGGCGTTTGATCTATCAATCTACTACAATTTCCTCACGTCTGTTTGCCAGTCTTGGGACGCCGCTACCTGAAAGGGATTGACAACCCCTTTTACACGTCGAGTTGCGAGTAGTTTTTAATTGTGTCCAGGTGCTATTTACGTTTTGTTGCTTGGTTCTCCTACTAGTTTGATAACCTTAGTTTCATCACTGAGGGAAATATCTACTGGTGCTATGTTGCATCATCCCTTCCTCTTTGGGGAGATACCGACATAGCTTCAAGCCGCATCAAAAGGAATTTCTGGCGCCGTTGCCGGGGAGGATCAAGTCAAGATAGTCTCACAGCCATGCACCACTCTGGCGTCGTTGTCGGGGAGGATCTTCAACATAAACCAGGTTCCTAATCACAAATCTCATCTCCTCGCAATTTACATTATTTGCCATTTGCCTCTCGTTTTCCTCTCCCACATTTCACAAAAATTTGTCGTTTTATTCGCCCCTCTTTGTCATTCGCCGGTTTCTAGCTGGATCTGTTATTGAGTGCAATCTTGTTGCGAAGTCACCATGACTCAAGAGAACACCAAGTTGTGTGATTTCTCAAATACCAACAATAATGATTTTATTAGCACTCCGATTGCTCCTCCCGCCACTAGTGCGGAGTCTTGTGATATTAATACTGCTTTGCTGAATCTTGTTATGAAAGATCAATTTTCGGGTACTCCTAATGAGGATGCCGTGTCGCATATTAATACCTCATGGAATTATGCGATATGCAAAAGAAAAAACATGTGGACAATGATATTGTGAAGATGAAGTTATTTCCATTTTCTTTGCATGATTCCGCAAAAAATTGGTTCTCTTCTTTGCCTCGCAATAGTATGGATTCTTGGAATAAGTGCAAAGATGCTTTTATCACTAAGTATTTTCCACCCTTAAAAAATATTTCCCTTAGAACCCAGATCCTGAATTTCAAGCAACTTGAACATGAACTTGTTGCACAATCTTGGGAAAGGATGAAAATGATGCTAAGTAATTTCCCAACTCATGGGTTAAATCTTTGGATGATCATACAAAAAATTTATGCGGGGTTGAATTTTGTTTCTCGTAATCTTTTAGATTCCGCCGCGGGTGGTACTTTTATGGAAATTACTTTGGGTGAAGCCACCAAATTTCTTGATAACATCATGGCAAATTATTCACAATGGCATACCAAAAGAGCTCCTACTAGTAAAGAAGTTAATTCAGCTGATGAAAATTCTTCTTTGAGTGAAAAAGTTGATGCTCTTATGAAATTGGTTGCTAGTAAAAGTGCTCCTATTGATTTCAATGATATGCCTTTGTCTACTTTGATTGAACAAAATGGTGATACCATAGATGTGAATTTTATCTCTCAAAATAATTTCAACAACAATGTTGATAGAGGTAATTTTAATCCTAGGCCTTTTCCTAGTAATTCCTCTAATAATTATGGAAATGAATCTTATAGTAATAATAGGAACACCTCTGATATTGAGAATAATATTAAAGAATTTATCGACAAGCAAAAAGTTTTCAACACTTCCATAGAAGAAAAGTTGAATAAGATGGATGATTTGTCTACAAGTGTTGATAGAATTTCTCATGATGTGGAAAAGGGACTGGATAAGAGTCAACTTTTGTTAGAAGGCGTCCCAATAATTTGGAGGGTGAAGATCTTATTGAAAAAATTGATGAAAGTGGGTTTGAGGAGGTCAAAACTTTAAATAGTGATGTTCCCACTCTTTTGGATTACAAAGATTTTAATTACGATAATTGCTCTTTGATTGACTGTATTTCTTTGTTGCAATCCATGATAAATTCACCACATGCCTATGAACAAAATAAAGTTTTTACTAAACATATTGTTGATGCTATGATGAAAGCTTTTGAAGAAAAATTGGAATTAGAAGTATCAATTCCTAGAAAATTGCATGACGAATGGGAACCTACTATCAAAGTCAAGATTAAAAATTATGAGTGTTTTTCTTTGTGTGACATGGGTGCTAGTGTTTCTATAATTCCAAAATATTTATGTGATGTGCTTTCACTACTAGTGAAAACCCTAGTAGTAGTGCGGGTATTTGGTGTATCAGTAGTGTGGGGACCCACGCTACTGATACAGCGCTACAGCTAACATGTACCAGTAGCGCGTGTTGCCCCACGCTACTGCTATACATGGATAGTAGTAGCGAGCTTTAGTTCGACGCGCTACTGCTAATAGATGCAGCGCTTTTCGCTGGGACGCGCTACTGGTAAGAGCGCACTGCTACTAACTTTATTCCCCTCGCTACTATTAGTTTTATTAGTTTTTTCTGCATATTTCTTTTGTATTTGAACAGGCTTTATACAATAATCTTTAGCATACCATACACATACAAATATAACCATAGCATCAAATCATGTCATCATCATAAGCATCATCCAACACAAAGTGGTCTCTCGTCATCATGTCAAAAATAGCGATACAAGTATCGATTACTTGCAACTGCATCATCATCCATCTAAATAATGATATAAGAAAGAAGAGCTATCACTATGAGTGAGAGCGGAACTATGCAGTACATGAGTTCGTATCCCTCTCTCTCATTAGCGTGAACCTAAACTAACTACTGGCTGTCGCTCGGAAACCAAAAACCGGTACACCTGGGGCCTAACACTCCGGCCACTCGTCGTATACTCCTGGTGTTGCACTTCTTCGTCATCGATGATCTATGCACCCGCATCATCACATGAGTTGATGATATGCAAAGTACATAGTTGAGCAACAGAAAGAGACAGACTTGGCAAAAATAGAAGCAACATATCATAAGCATAAATAGCAAAGTTTATCGTACCTAAAAAGCCCTAGCCAGAGTGACCTTTGCTAGTTAAGGAGGACGGATTAATTACATCATAAATAAAGTATTATCGTGCATAACTCAAAGTTTCGTCATTCAGAAAGTATGGACTAAACAGATACATTGTCATATATTGCCAATCACTCCAACATGTCATTCCATCCATCCAAGTCAGGGAGATAGTCCCCCAGCTTAGTGAAAGGCTTCAGGTCGTGACGCTGAGCGGCTAAGCGTGTTTGGACGTCTTCCCGCGACATTTGCCCTTCCTTGTAGAACAAACATGTTTTGTCGAGGACCTCCTTCACGATTACTTGGGCAAGTTCATGCTGGAAGTGATAGAACTCAGCTCGAAGTTGATGATCCGAGATATCTCCTACGTTCTTTTCCCATTGCAGAATATGGCATCACCAGATTTACGTGACATGCAATGGTCCTGATGATCCCGTTTGTACTCCAGCATGTGGTGTAGGACATAGAATCCATCAGTAAGAGTATCACTAGGTTGCTGGATGCAGCAGAAGTCGGTCTTATGGCCAAAGGCGGGCCTCCTATCCCTTGTCTTATTATTGTCCTTGATCTTTCCACCCCGTACGCCATAGTAAAAGATAGCACTACAGACTTGATGTGGGTGTAATTCTTTTTGTTCTTGTTCTTCGACGATTCCAAGTAAAGAGCGTGGGAGTATCGGGGGTAAAGGATGATGAGGACGGTGTGCCCGCTGCTGCGCAAAATAAGTACATCTCAAATTAATTAGCCTCCACCGTGCAAATAAATGATTAAAATCGAAGGAAGGATATCCGTGCGGATGACTTACAGGGGATGATAAGGCACGAGAATCGCCTCCTTTAATTATTTGCGACCATGAAATCGGTGATGTAGTCCCTCGCGTATTCACGGTGCTCTGCGCAGACTGCCAAGAAGCCCTCGTGCATGAAGTACGGGTTAGCGACACACATATAAGGTATCTGCTCAATCCCGATGATGTAGTTCATGTACAAGGCATAAAGGTGGACAAACTTAAAATCCAGCTTCTTCAAGTGAAAGATGTCGAAGATGTAATTGAATTGAAGGCGCATGAGTGAACGTATGACCTTTGCCGCGGCACGTTAACCACATAGAGTGGTATCCAGGATTTTCCGAGGCAATGAGGCTGTTCTCTTTCCGTAGCACATCGTCATGAAGTCTCCTTAGATTGCCGCGTGTGTCCTCTAACGCCGCCTCAGGTAGGATTGGTTCACCGGTGACATGCCATTTTGCCGCATCGGGGATAGGTATACGGTCTTGAACCCGAGGATGTTGAGCCGGCTGGATCATAGAAGCAGCTTTGTTGCCTTTCCTCCATCTCTTCCTATGCTTCTTTCCTACTGGCTGTTCGTCTATAATACATTCAGCCTCCGGATGCGGCAATTCATGCAGCGACTCATGACGCTCAAACCCTGAGTACTCATCATAAGCGCCAGTATTGAGACATTGTTCAGTGCTATCGTCATCCTCATCCTCATCTCTGGCGACATGATCAGCGACTAATGGAGCCTCTTCCTCACCCCATGCGCTATCACCCAGCACGACAGCCGACCCTAATTGGGTAGGTGGGGTGTTGATGTTCATACCTTGCTGAGGCTGCGTGCTCGTGGGTGTCCTCCCAGCCGCCTCTAGACGAAGCAGACTCTTTGGCCACAACAGGACCCACCCATTCCAACCACCAAGCTGTTGCGGGGTCTCGTCATCATCCCCCCTAGTACCAGAGGAGCCAAATTCTCATGGGCGATGTGACACTGACTACGGAAACCTTGAAGACATCTGGGGGAGCCAAATTATCGTCGCCTTCTCACGTCCACCATCTAGTCGCGGATGGTGTACAATATGGTGCACGGGGTTACGTCGTCCTGCAAAGACATGTCAGCGACATGAGACATCCGAAAGGCAACGGAAACGGGAGCTTATACATTTATTGAAGAGGGCTGGTGTGACAGATACCGTGAGGGCGTCGAGCTTAGCCAAAGATGAAGCACCGCAGAGCACGTCCAAAATGGAGGACGGGCTACTACGAGCCGGTGCAGGAGCCACTGCGGGAGCAGGTGCAGGTGCTAGTGCTAGTGCAACGCTAGTCGAGCTGCTCCTGAAGAAGTCGTCAAGGGGAAAATCCGCTGCATTTTATTTCTAGATTTTGCCTGCTCCAATTGAAAATGGCCAGAACCAAGGCACTAGACATATCTGCAATCACGTGTTTTATGGCAGCTACCGCTGTTGCGAATGTCTCAACTGATTTCTTCTTAAACGCAATCTCAACCTTCTTTGTTGGTGTTTTCTTCAGTTAACCTCCGTCTTTCCTTTCTCTCCTCTGTGGTTTCATGGTAGTACTTCTTCCACGTGGCGCCGTCTCCGACCCCGTGCACGCATCCATACGACGGCCGAGTGTCCACCGGGAGTCCTTTCAATATGTTCAACGTCCGGTTGAATGGGGTGTCCCACTTGGGCCTCGCCAACGCCTCAGATGGCGAGTCGTTTTGGCTGCAATCCTGTGCTGCTCTCTCTGCAAAAGAAACAAGGATCATTAACAAATATGACTAAACGTGCAGTCGAATTGATCAAAAACTAAAATTACCAGGAGTCTCATGAACTCCATTGTGATTGGGTCCGTTTTGAAAACCTTGTTGACTGAGTCCCAATGGTGCCGTGCCCGGAGGACGTCATGCTCCTGCGGGACGCTAAACTCCGGCAAGGGGTCTGGGATGCCTAGACTTTTGCATTCCGGTTCCTCCTTGGCACATATGGACCTCTTCTCATCGTAACCACAGCTTCCGAGGTGGTGGCGCCCCATGTTCCTCTGTTGAAGCCCCTTCATGTACTTCGAATTTTTTTGGCAGCTTCGACCTTGCAATCCGCCCTGAATGTTTCAAATTGCTCTTCCGTGATTGTCGGATTGTCCTTTACAATCTCGGAGTAGGGTTCCTTTTTGTTGACGATACGATGCTTCACCCTTGCTTTCCAAGTGGCCAACGTGTCGCTAAACTTGGTCATGGCGTGCTTGTTTATCTTCTTCATTGTAGGGTCCTTATCTGAATTTTCATATTCTTCTCATCCCGGCCCGGATACAAGAATATCCGGTGCAACTTCTTTAGGAGGGAGGGCCTCATATTATCTATCTTCTTTAGTTTCTCATCGTTGATGGTGGTGGTTGTTCATACGATGCAGCCTATTTGATTGTTGTAGCATGATCGTGCTTCCTCGGGTGCTGTTGGCTCAAAAATGTCATTGTCCATCTCCATGACCACCAGTCTTGTAGTCGTGAGCTGGTTTAGGCGCCGTGACCTCTTTGCTTTCGGTTCTATACCGACTCCGCTAGTATCGGCGCCGGTCTCGACGCCGGTCTCAATCTCAGCGCCGGTTTGCATGTCGGACTCAGTCCCCGACGCGACAGGTGGGCCCAACAACAACATCAGTTGATCGTCGTGAGCTGGTTTAGGCGCCGTGACCTCTTTGCTTTCGGTTCTATACCGACTCCGCTAGTATCGGCGCCGATCTCGACGCCGGTCTCAATCTCAGCACAGGTCTGCATGTCGGACTCAGTCCCCGACGCGACAGGTGGGCCCAGCAACAACATCAGTTGATCGTCAGCAAGGCTCAAAAATACGTCTGCCGCCAGGTAGATGTTGTCGCAATCACCAGAACCCTGTTCTTCATTGTTGCTAGCCATGTTTCCTACAATTAAATCTAGTCAATTAATCTAGCCTTAATAAAATGAATAATGACATAAAAAAGGCCTATGTTTTGCCGTAACATTGACTCCTTCCCGGTGCGGCAAATCCCGAGCACTCGATATGTCCTAGTTTGTAGCACAAGTCATCCCAAAATTCACGGAAAGTTTCAGCATGACCTTTGCTAAAAAGTGGACAAATCGAGCACCTGAAATTTGCCGGAATGGAAATGAATCAACATTCCGGCAAAACATGGGCTACTCGGCTTCATTTCCTGGAAACAATAAAAGGCCACTTGGGCACAATCGAGGAATTTTCATATATCATGACCACTTCAATGTTTCACACTTCAAGCATATACAAGTTTGCCTAAAAATAAGCACCTGCTGATGAACCCTAGGAATTATACAACTACTTAAGCATACATGGGGTGCAGAACAACTATATAAGTACTTAAGCAACTATATATACAACCCTATAATATATTTGGTTAACTACTTAAGCATATACATGTTTGTCCTAAAAATAATATTTAGTTAAGTACTTAAGCATGTACAAATTTGTCCTAAAAATTCAGTTAACTACTAATTTCATTCATTCAGGGCATTTATTGAACTTCACCTAATTAACCTAGTAAAACCCTACTTCCCTAACTAAGAAACATCTTTTTAACATCTACTAGTACCACTACTGCCCTAAGCTAATTAACCTAAGTTAATTCCTAGGGTCCTGTTATATGCTGGTGATCTACTGCCCTAACCTAATTAACCTAAGTTAATCTAATTAACATCTACTATTACCAAAATTGCTAATTCCTAGGGTTCATAACTAAATTCACCTAAGTTAATTAACCTAGATGAAATTACTATTTAGGCATTTTCATAAAAAAAAAATCCATAGCTAATTTCCTAAAAAAATGCTAATCATTTTTCCTAAATGCTAAAAAAAGCCTACTGCCCTAAAAAATTTAGGGTTCATATGAACACCTAGGGTTCATATGAACATCAGCGCAACAACAACATATGAATTGCCCTAGCAGAGAGAGAGAGGAGGGTAGGGAGAGGATAGGGAGAGCCTTACGGTCGGCGGCGAGGGCAGGCTCGGGCTCGGGCGGCGGAAGTCCAGGGCGGGCTCGGGCGACGGCGGTGAGGTCAAGGGTGGGCTCGGGCGGCGGCGGTGAGTGACTCAGAGGGCAGCGGTGAGGTCGACGACGACCACGGTCGGTGGCGGTGAGGCCGAGGGTGGCCTCGGGCGGCGGCGGTTAGGTCGAGGGCGGCAGGGCGATCGACGACGGCGATGGATGAGTTGCGGGATAGTGGGAGAGGGGGAACTTAGCAAAATTTTGAGCCCGCGTGGCCAGGTTTAAGTCAAAATAGCAGTAGTGCGTTTTGCAAAATGCGCTATAGCTAAGTTTGCTATGGCACGTTCTCGCAAAATGCGCTACTACTAGGCCTTTCTCTTTTACTTTTCTTTTACTTTTGTTTTTCTTTAAATTTTCTTTTTTTTTCATTTCTCCTTTTTCTATTTCTTTGAATTTCGTTTACTTTTCTACTTTTTTTTCTATTTTTTTCATAGCAGTAGCGCTCTACACTAGAAACGCGCTGCTACAAAGCATTTAGCAGTAGCGTGCTTTAGGAAGAACCGCTACTACTATTCATAGCCTGCCGGCACCAGTGCGGGAATTATAGTAGTAGCCCGTTTCTGCATAGACGGGCTACTGCTGATACTATAGTTGTAGCGTGCTTTTGCGACAAGCGTTACTACTAAGTAGCAGTAGCGCCTAGTTTTGATCAGCGCTACTGCTATACGTCTGTGTATAAGGTTTTCCCTAGTAGTGTTGGTTTTACCGATCTTGAAAAATGCTCTTTAAATTTGCACTTGGCGGATTCCACTATTAAAATGCCTATCGAAGAATTAATGATGATCTTATTCTTGCAAATAGGAAATATGTGCCCACAGATTTTATTGTTGTTGAGATTGATTGCAATCCGTCTTGTCCAATTATTCTTGGTAGACCGTTTCTACGCACTATCGGTGCCGTGATTGATATGAAGGAAGGCAATATTAAGTTCCAATTTCCTTTGAGGAAGGGTATGGAACACTTCCCTAGAACAAGAATTAGGCCACCATATGAATCAATCATGAGGGCATCTTATGGATCTCGAAACACGGATGACAAAACTTAGATCCTTGCTTTATGCCTAGCTAAGGGCGTAAAACTATAGCGCTTGTTGGGAGGCAACCCAGTGAATAATTTCTTTTTCTTTTTTTCTTTCTGTTGTTTTATTAGTGTTTGCGCCAAGTTAAGCCTTTAGGATCTACTTGGGTGATAGTTGTTTGATCTTGCTGAAAACAGAAACTTTTACACTCACGACAACAATTGTTAAAAATCACCAGAGTGTGCAAAAATACCACTTCGTTTTGTAGAAGATTAATATACAAATTTCTCAGGTCTTCCTAATTTTTAAGAATTTTTGGAGTTATAGAAGTATTCGAAATAGTCTGATTGCTAGAGACTGTTCTGTTTTTGACAGCTTCTGTTATCTTTGCGTTGTGTGCTTGTTTCGATTGCTCTATGGTTTTCTTTGATGAGTTTTTGCCATAGAAAAGTTGGAATACAGCAGATATAATGCAACAACAAAATATGAATTGGTTTTATACATCACTTATAGTAGTGATTTACTTTCTTATACTAACGGATCTCATGAAGGTTTTGTTAAGTTTTGTGTGATTGAAGTTTTCAAGTTTTGGGTTATCTTACGATGGATGAAGGAATAAGGAGTAAGGAGAGTCTAAGCTTGGGGATGCCCCGGCATCCCAAGCTATTATCCAAAAGAGAGCAATCAACTAAGCTTGGGGATGCCCAGAGTGGCATCCCCTCTTTCTTCTAACAACCATCGGTATTTTACTCGAAGCTATATTGTTATTCATCACATACTAAGTGTTTTTATTGGAGCATCTTGTATGATATAAGCCTTTTCTTGTTTTCTTTTGTGTTTTATGTCTTGATTCCTTTCTGGACACACCTATTTGAGAGAGCCAAAATTATGTCATGACTTGTTAGAATTGCTCTTTATGCTTCACTTCAATTTTTATGAGCTATGGATTTGCTCTAGTGCTTCACTTATATCTTTTTGAGCACAGTGTGATTTATTATTTTTGAAGAAATGCTCTTTTGCTTCACTTAGATTTATTTGAGAGTTATTTAATTTTGAAAAATTCTCTCTTGCTTCACTTAAATTAATTTGAGAGAAAGAAATATTATGCTCATGATCTTCACTTATATTTTTTTGAGCTTATCAAAAGAAACATATGAAAATTAGTTCCAAAGTGATAGATATCCAAGAAGCATATAATAAAAACTTTAATGAAGATTATTGGACAAAATAAACTTGATTCGTAGTAATAGTTTTGAGATATGATGATGTGATCTGTGAGTCATATTGATGAGTAATTATGCTTTAGTATGAATATTGGTGTTAAGGTTTTTGATTCCCTATGCTAGCACGAAAGTCAATAATTATGCAATAAAAGTATATCCTACTTGTGGTGCCTTATTCGGTGTTAATTATGCTAATGCTCGCTTATGAGATTATTCGTTCTTGGTTGGTCGCTTCTCAAACTTTTGCTAGCCTTCATTTTGCACTAAGTATGATCTCTACTTGTGCATCCAAAATCCTATAAACCAGTTTTGCCACATGAGTCCACTATCTATATCTATACCTACTAATAAAGAAAGGTGTGTTTCGCTAATTTTTTCATCCGTTCACCCATATTATTATTTTTGTCTTTTTGAGATTTCCTAATATCCGAGGTGGTACTAATTTTCCATCCGCTTACAATTAGAAAACAATTCGTATAGACGCATTGGGCCTCGCCCATGCTGCCTCAGCTCGAATGTATACAGGGCGCGCCCACGCTCTAGAAGCTGACAAAAATCGCTTGGGCTAGAATTTGGACTCGGTCGCGAGATTAAAAAAAATGTGCAGCGTGGGAAAATCGATCTACTGACCCAAGTTCCTCAGATGAAAGCCGATCCCAACTCATCTAGCTCCTTCTACTGTTAAAATGCAGGATTTGTAGTTTAATTAATAGTCCCACATTGCGAACAAAGAAAAGGAAGGAGTTTGGGCGTGGGTGCCATGGCAAAATCAATCAAACGAAGTGACTCTTAATTAAGCCGGCCATAATTGGGAGGGACGCGGCATTAATTATTCCAAAGAAAAGGAAGTAGGCTGGTGCCTGCCATGGACGGCTAAATTGTAAATGGCTACCTAATTTAAGAAGTCTTACAAAGAGAAAGAAGAAAAGGTGGGTGCCATGGCCAAATTCAACCGCACACAAAATGGCTATTAATTAAGCCGACCATAATAGAAAGAGGTGATGAATATAGATTGGACCGACACCTTCTCATATGTTATTAGTGTGGTGTGCATACCTCCTGATCAGTTGCACTCCAAATTAGAACGTTCCATAAAAGAAATACAATTAGAACATAATAAAAAGTGTTCTCACGTTTTAATTTTTGTGTCATTTTCAATGTCTTCTTACTGTTGAAAAATCTTATTCAATTTTTTAAAACCGTTCATGCATCTTAAAATGTTTGTGTAACTTTATTAAGAAATTGTTCATGTATGGAAACAATATTTATATAGTTTGAAAGATATTTGCCCTTTGCTCAAAAAAATCATGTAATTCTAAAAAGTGTTCATGGGGCTTAAAAATATATTCATAATGTAAAAGATATCCATGCCCTTTAAGATATTCCATGTGATTTAAAAGGTGATTGTGTTTTAAAAAGAATGTTGATGCATTTTGAAAAATAAATATGGAATTTTAAAGTTGGTGGGCGTATGAGGGACTAGGCGTAGGCAATACCCCACGAAGGGTGTCCTTCATGCCCCCATGTGGACGAGATTAGGTAAAAAACTATTAAAAATTCACTTGCAATGGTGTAGTTTAGTGAGAGACGTGAGTGCGGTGGCCGAGATCATCACTTTTGGATTGACCATATTTGCACGCATTGCAATTAGGTGGATATGTTGACTATTGGTGAGGGCGGGAAGGAGGATAAACAACAACACAGATGAGATACTATGGTCAAATAGATAACGTGCACCAGTGAATGGGTCTTGAGTCATGCTTATTGTGCTAGAAGTATGCGATTTTTTATCTTCCGTTGCAACGCACGGGTACATTCCCTAGTATCTACCTATATGCGGCATTCTTTTGCCGTTCTAAGCAAATTTGTATGTGTCATCTCTAATTTTCAAAATAAACTTCTCTTTTGTGTGTTCGTACTGCTCGCAGAGCGGTGAGGGATGGCAAATATTTTCCATGCTAGATGCGTTCTTCTCACGGTCAGTGTTTATTCACTTATCATTGGACAAAGTAAGGCAAAGGTATTTGGGATGCCCAATCCCAAAATGAAAAATGAATTTAATTTATGTTGTTAAATACTAAGTTCCTTGGAAAGTGTTGGTATGGAAGGCACCCGTGGATACGCTTAGCCATGGAAAGTGAAAGTACGATGGAAAAAGGAATAAATTTTATTTTCTGTTCAGGAACCGCCTATGATATATCTAGCATGAAAAGTGTTGGGAACTCTAAGTCGTTTACGTTGCTGGGAAAGACACACCTCTCAAAATGTTTTTATCTCTAAGTTTTTCGCTTTGAGCTCTGGCACCTCTACAAATCCCTACTTCCTTCTGTGAACGGCCTTTCTTTTACTTTATGCAATTTTTATTTTTGAATTTGAGTCTCCATCTTCTCTTATAAAAGCACCAACTAGGAGGCAACGTGATCGTACTTGAGTACTGGGTGTAGTTAATTCGTGAGTGTGTTTCATGAATGGATCAATGATTGACCATAATGGGCTAGGGATAACTTATTTTAGCGTTGATATTTTGAAAGACATGGTTGCTTGTTGATATGCTTGACTATTTAAGTCATCATATCAAAACTAGACTATTGCTTTGAATCATATAAAAGTCCAAATGTCCATGCTTTATAGAAAAAATATGATATGACATGTTAGGCAGCATTTCACATCAAAAATTCTATTTTTATCACTTACCTACTCGAGGACGAGCAAGAGTTAAGCTTCAGGATACTGATACGTCTCCAATATATCTATAATTTTTTATTGTTCCATGTTGTTATATTATCAATCTTGGATGTTTTGTATTCATTTTATAGTCATTTTATATCATTTTTTGGTACTAACCTATTGACACAGTGCCAAGTGCCAGTTGTTGTTTTCTGCATGTTTTTTACATCGCAGGAAACCAATATCAAATAGAGTTCAAATGCAACGAAACTTCATGGAGATTTTTTATGGACCAGAAGACACCCAACGTCCCACTTTTGTCACAGTTACAAGTCCAACTAAACGCCTGACATGCAGTCGGGGGCACGTATTTTTTTATCCCAATTTCAAGTCCATCCCTCGAAACGCAACTGAGCTTGACCCTCTCAACACACAACTGGGGGATCCGTCCCATTTTGTAGTAGTTGCAATGCCACACCAACATGCAACTACGGACCCACCTTCTTTTTCCTAGTTCGAGTCCACCATCAACATAGAGGTGGAGGAGGAAAGCATTTTTTGTATCAAGTGTAACTCCACCTCAGGATGCAATCATGTCTGTCTTTTTCTAGTTGCATGTCCATCCTTGACATGCAACTAGGTCCCGGCCCATTTTGTGGTAGGTCCAAGTACACCCTTGACACTCAGCTGCTGGGCCGACCAATTTTGTCCCAGTTGCAACTTCACTTGGCATGCAATTGCCCCCCCCCCTTTCTTGTCCCAGATACAACTTCACCCTCAACACGCAACTGGTGTACAACCAATTTTGTTATTTGTAACTCCATTATCGATACGCAACTGGGTTCCTACCCATTTTTTGTCACACATGCAACACCAACCTTGACACGCAAGTGGCCCTGACCCATTTTTGTCCCAGTTGCAAGTCCACCCTTGACACACAACTGCATCATTGCAATGAGACTCCAAACAGGTGCAACTAGGATCCAACAAAGTTTTGTCTTAATTGCAAGTCCTACTATACCCCTGACATGCAATCGGAGGTTCCATTTTTCCCAATTGCAAGTCCACCCTCGGTATGAAATTGGGGGCGGCCAATTCATATCAAGGTTGCAACTCCATCCTTGATACGCAACTAGGGTCTGACCCATTTTTGTTCAGGTTGCAACTCTATCCTTGACATGCAACTGGGAGGCTGACCATTTTTATTCGAGTTGCAAATCCACCCAGACATGTAATCGGGGGACGCCTATTTTCTTGCCCTAGTTGTAAGTCCGCCGTTGACACGCAACTGGAGTCCAACCCATTTTTATCCTAATTGCAAGTCCAACTACACCCTAACATGCAATTGGGCCGTCGACCTTCCTTCTTTTATCCCAGTTGCAAGTCCACTATTGACATGTAATTGAATCCTTGGTCCTTTTTTTCTCCAGTTGCAAGTACATCCCTAGACTTGCAACTGGGTCTGATATTTTTATCACCTAATTGCAGGTCCAACATCGACTAGCAACTAGACTTAACATGTTCTTATCCTAGTTGTAAAACCACACCAACTTGCAACTGGGTCGACCCTTTTCTCCCAGTTGCAAGTCCACCCCCAACATGCAACTAGGTCCATCTTTTTTTGTCCTAGTTGTAAGTCGACCCTTGAAACGCAACCGTGGCTTGAACCATTTTATGTTCCAGTTACAAGTCCATCCTCGATACGCAACTGAGGGGTCCAATCCTTTTTGTTATAGTTGCAACTTCTCCCCTGACATGCAACATGACCCGTCTTTTTATCATACTTGCAATTCCACCCTTGGTGCGTAACAGGGGTCTAACCAATAATCTTGTCATGGTTTCAAGTCCACACCTTGACAGGCAACTCGGACCCAACACTTTTTTCTTTGTCCCTACTTGCAACTCCACCCACGACATGTGATTGGATCTCGCCTTTTCTATCCTAGCCGCAAGTCCATCCTCGACGCAGAATTTGTACTCGACCCATTTTTTGCACCAGTTGCAACTCCATTCTGATAGGCAACTGGGGGAGGAAGGCTTTTTTGTCCAAGTTGCAAGTCCAGCCTCGACATGCAACTAGGCGTGACCCATTTTTGTCCCAGTTAGAAGTCCAAGCTCGACACAAAGCTGGGGAATGGGTGACCCTTTTGCTCCAATGGTAACTCCACTTCCGACGTGCAACTACGCCTACCTTTTTTGTCCTAGCTACAAGTCCACTCTCAATACGCAACTGCAAATGTTGCAATCCTACAGAACATGCATGACCCCCAGACTCCAACTACCTGCGGGAGGGTGGGCTGTCAGCTAGTTGTATGTCCACCAATTTTTGAAAATATTTATATTTTTTTCCTTTCTCTTTTATCATTATTTTGTTTGCAATTTTTCCGTAAATACCATGAACCTCATTTTCTTAAAATTGTGACTTTTTTGTAAACTAGCGATTTTCTTCATATTTGTGATTTAAAAATTCATGAACTTTTCTCAAATTAAAAACACCATTCCAAATTTATGAATATTTTTTCAACTTCGTATGCAACATTAGTTTCGTGAACATTTCTTACCCATAATTTTTTAGAACCCTTTAATACCATCAATTTTGATGAATTTTTTATGCATGTTAACTTTTTTTTCAAATACAATGATTAGCATTTTTAAGTAGATATTTTGATGACTACTTTTTTCATATACGATGTACATTTTTTCGTATATATCTGAAAGTATTCATATTTAAAATAAAACAGGCGGTGGACAGAAAACCGTTCATAACAAAGTTACATAAAAAATAGTAGCTTTCTTTACCCAGTGTACTCTTAAAACTTTTTAAGAAGGACAGAAGGACACAATCTAGTGCACGCAATACACGTACACACTCGTGTGAGTAAGCAAATCCTATTTTTTTAACACACTTTCATGGATGCGGTCGTGGGCTCATGGGCCAGCCCAAATGGAGCGATGGGTAGTCCTGCATGAGCGACGCTGGCTTCTATTGCCTCTGGGGTCTTCAGGTCGACCCAAAAAAATAAAAACAACAAACAAAGATGAAACAAATTAGATGTGACATCTAGATGAGTCTAAGACATACTCCCTCCGTTTCAAATTACTTGTCGCTGAAATGGATGTATCTAGTACCATTTTAAAAAAACAAAGTATAGAAGGCTATTTTTTCAGACTCTCCGGCCGGCAACATCAGGACACCCTGTCTTCCCGCAAATAAAATAAACATCAGGCTCAGTCTCCCCCGCATGAAAGAATCCTTAAAAGGACTGGTTATTAATATAGTATCAGTGAGTGATCACCACCAACAAGCAAGGAATACGTGTAAGCAGAAAAAGTAAAGGAGGGGAATCCTCTAAAGGAGAGAAGATGTACCAACATCGCCAATGAGCACGTTAATTAGCTATCACCACCACGCAAGGCACACGACACCCTTTTCTTTTTCTTTCCTCTTGGTTTTGAGGGCATGCATCTCTCTTGTCTACCTATCTATCCACTGGAGTTGAAAGAAGAAGAGGAAGGCTACATCTGTTGCTGCACATTATACACAAGACCGAGAGAGAGAGAGAGACACACACACACAGTATGAGTTTCTCTGTGCAATGGTGGGATGAGTGGCAGCTGCGCATTCTGGTGCTGGGCAGCCTCTTCATCCAGTACTTCCTCTTCTTGTCCTCCGTAGTGCGCAGGTGTCCTCTTCCATCTTGGCTACGACTCTTCATGTGGCTTGCCTACCTAGGCGGGGATGCTCTGGCGATATATGCGCTGGCCACCCTCTTCAACCGCCACAGGCAGCTACCCCCAGACGGGAGCATCCTGGAGGTTCTGTGGACGCCTGTCCTCCTCATCCACCTCGGGGGCCAGCACTCGATGGCTGCCTACAACATCGAAGACAACGAGCTGTGGTCGCGGCATGCCATAATCGTGGTGTCCCAGGTCACGGTGGCCCTCTACGTGTTCTGCAAGTCGTGGTCCGGGGAGAAGAGGTTACTGCAGGCCGCAATCTTGCTGTTCGTCGTTGGGATCATCAGATCCATCCAGAAGCCATCAGCGTTTTGATTTTCGTTTTGTGATTTTTCTCGCCCTAGGCCGAGATGGCCGAATTTCGGTCGTTTTTAAAAATTTCGGCCGAAATTTGACCAAATTTTGACTGAAATTTGATTAAAATTTGACCAAAATTTCTCAAATTTGACCAATTTCGGCGGAAGATAGATTTCGCCCTAGGCCGAGATGGCCGAAATTCGGCCGAAATCCATTTTTTACGGCCGAAATTCAAAACCCTGGAAGCCATGGGCTCTGAAGAACGCCAGTATGAGTGGCATGGTCACCTCTTCCTCCCCATCCGTGCGAAAGGAACAAGGTCTGGTTGCACTTTTGTGTAGATGCTGCATTTTCGGTCATGAATATGATTTTTCTGAAACTAGAAGACAAGAAGCAGCAGCCGAAGAGGGGGACATTCCGCTAGAAGAATTTGTACAAGAAGCAAGCAGGTGCGTACCGCTGTTAGAGTTAGCAAGTGATCAAGAGAAAGCAGAAAAACTAGATTCAAACTTCTGGAACATGTGTGTCAACAGGCTACTGGTAGACATATCAACTCCATACTCTAGTCGGATTAAAATCCTACAACTTCTAATGGCCCTTGATTACCAACATGCAGATAGTTTGTTGGGAAAGGTGCTCAATCAGTCATTTGGGCTCCTATACACAAAAGTGGCGACTATACTAAGCGGCATTGGCTGCTGTTTGCATCTCTTGCTTCCATTCCTGACCTTAGCTTCTGCCATCCTCTTCTCCACAAGCCACAAATATCATGACTACAAGGCAACAGATGTCAAGATAACTTACATCTTGTTCTTTTGTACCATGTTGCTGGATCTCCTAGTGCTCTTGCTCGGTTTTTTTATCATGTTTTTTGGATTTGTCAAGGTTCCCCAATATAGCTTCTTGTCGTTCTGTGCTCGTAAGAGGAGGCCCACTATTTTGATGAAGCTTGCCACACTTGTCTGCTGCAAGGACTATGTTAACATGCATTGTTATATACAACACGCACCAGCAGGATCCTCCATCCCAATTACGAAGTTGATTCTTGGATATGTCAGGAATGGGTGGACAGGATACATCCACGATGCTGCCAGCTACACGAGGTTCAACAGCCACAGAGGCCAATGGACACTGAACAAGCATAGTCTGGGTCGCGACAATCGGCTGGGGTGGAGCTTGAAGATGGCGTTCGATAGAAGCATCCTTCTCTGGCACATCGCCACTGACCTCTGCTTTCACCACCAAAACACAACCCCTCATGGCCAAGAGTGCGCCGCTGCAAGCAGAGTGATATCCAACTACATGGCTTACCTGCTCTACATCCGTCCTGAGATGCTGATGCTCGGGACCAGGAACGGTATCTTCACTGTTGCCTGTGATGATGCTGAGCTCATCATGGGCGGCAGGCTAGCACTGGACGTAAGTGGACTTGTGCAGATAATTCTTCACAGGGCGCAACAACCTCGCGCGTTAAACACCACCAAGATAGGAGCTTTGGTTCCCAATGCATGCAGGCTTGCTGAAGCATTGATGGAGTTGCACGACGAAGGGGAGAGGTGGGAGGTTGTCCAGGGGATATGGGTGGAGATGCTATGCTACTCTGCCAGTAGGTGCAGGGGGTACTTGCACGCTAAGAACATGAATGAAGGTCCGGAGCTGCTCTCTAAAGTCTGGATCCTCTTATCACTCATGGGGATGGAGACACCGGCTGACAGGTATCAAAAGCTAGGGCCTCCCAAAGCCATGGAAGAAGAAGAAGAAGAAGAAGAAGAAGAAGAAGAAGAAGAAGAAGGCGACCATGAAGTTGAAGGCTTAGTTGTTGATTGTTGATGATGTATCTGTTTAAATTGCTTTTCCGAATCATTTCTTTGTTTGTTGATGACGTTCTGGTGATGGTTGCTTTTCCGAATATATAGCTTTGTTTTCCATTTATATGGTCAGTTGAACACTCGGTCTCTGTTGATGTATAATACAAATATTCTCTTGGGTTGATGAGGATGCATGTTGACTACACCATCAAATCAGATGCGCATACGTGAGGACTACACAACACTGGCATGTCAGTCACTAGCAGCACAGTAATCTGATGTCAAGATTCAGAGTTTGGAGGCAACTCCAGCCTTGAATTGCTTAGAATTGTCCCGATGTCTTTCTTCTCAGGGTCGTCTCGGCCCAGCATGAATGTCGTTGATTAAATGAATTCAGCAGCCCCATGGATGATTATGCTGCGGCATCCAGAATGTATAACAACAACCTCTGCAAAAAGATACTCCTACTTGTGAAAATCTGTCAACGAAAGGGGTGTAAAAATGGATGGTATTGTCATCCAACAAGACCCTATGAAGGAAAGAAAGGGGCTACAACACTTGCACGCTTCTGGCCTACATGCAAGGAAACGGAAGACTCCAGTTGTTTGCTGAACAAATAACACCACCGGAGTTGAGTTAACTGACGAAACTGATCTTACTGAAGAAACTGTCGAAGCTGAACCTTGATGAGCTTAACACTTGCAAATTCGACCAACATTCTCTGGGAAGAAAATGCATGTGAACTCTGCAGCCATGCAATTGTATGAGAGCCCAAGAAAAGGAAGTTGATGTCCAAAACCGGTCACAATCATTTTATCAGAGCCAAAAAAAAGAAGAAGAAGAAGGGAAATTGATGTAGAAAACCAGTCACATTCATTGTACAACTGGAAGCAGAGCCTTAGCGTGGAAAGTTGGCCCGGGGTGTGGAAAGTTGCTGGCTACGACCAACTGTTACGCTAGCAATACAGAGCAATGCACTACGTCGGAGGCTGCAATTCACGTGTGTCGGTCGTCCAACATTCTACTCCCTCTGTCTCATAATATAACAACGTTTTTCAGCCTTTCTAAGATTGAAAATCGTTCTTATTATATTATGAGACGCACGGAGTAATAAATAGGCCCGTTTCTAGCCAGGCTGCTACAATCCCCTATGAGAATGCTGTTTGTTTGTACCACCGTGTACAAAGATAGCCAATCCTCGGGTATTTTATTATGTATATACATTTCGTCCATGCTAGATGGCCAATGCCCCCCCCCCCCCCCCCAATCATATTTTGCGTTTAAGGCGCCGAATTCTTCCTTATCGGTACGTGGCGCCTACGTGCCCATTTAAGCGGATTCAAGCGCGTGGTTTTCAACCGGTTTTGGGAAGCTTCCAACCAGTTTTTTCAGCCGCTTTTCTTTATTTTATTCCGATTTTCTTGGACAAGGTTTTGTTTGCTTTACCAGGCTTGGTTTTTTTGTTTCTATTTTCCTTTTCTTTCTTCTTCTTCTCCCTTTTTTAAAATTCGTAATTTTTTTTCAGATTTCTGAACTTTTTTGAATTCGTGTATTTTTTTTGCGACTGCGAACGTCTTCCAAATTTGCAAACTTTTTCGAGTTTGCCAACATCTTTTTATCAAATTCGTGAACTTTTTCACTTTTGTCGCAAATTTGTTTTGGAAGCCACGAACTTTTTTTGAGGTCATGAAATTTTTTCAAATTTAAGATTTTCTTTTAGTTAAGAACATCTTTTTTCTAAATTCATGAACATTTTCAAATTTTTCACAATTATTTAAGCTGTGAACTTTTTTTAGGTAATGAAGAATTTTGAAATTTGTGAAACTTTTTCGAGTCCATAAACATCTTTTTGTGGTAATGAAGAATTTTCAAATTTGTGAACCTTTACAGTTTTTGTCATAAAAAAGTTTTGAAGCCCTGAACTTTTTTTGAGGTAATAAACAGTTTTTAAATTTTTGAACCTTTTCAGTTTTTGTCGTAAAGAAGTTTTAAATCCGTGATTTTTTTGAGGTCATGAACACTTTTCAAATTCATGAATTTTTCGAGTTCGTCAACATTTTTTTAATAATTGGTGAATTTGTTGTCAAATTAGTGACCGTTTTTTGAAGTCGCAATTTTTTTTTGAAAATTTTGACCTTTTTTTCAAACTCACAAACAATTTCTTTTTTCCAAATTCTTACCCATTTTGAACAATTCAACAGTCGACCGATCGAACCAGGGGAGCGAGCGGGCTTGGTGAGCGCGTGACGCATAGCTGGGTTGATCCATTGTGCATGAGCGTGACAATAGAAAACAGCCTTGTGGTAGAAGAATAGAAAAATCCATCCTGGACCGTCAGATCGAAGATGGATGGCCCATATTCTAGTGAGACATCCCCAGTCCACTTCATGGACATTTTATGGAAAACCCCCTGCTAATATGTAGATATAAAACACATTTTTTTTATAGTAATCACCTCAACTTTCTCATATTTAATCGTTTTGTCCTTGGTAAATAAGACTAATTTTCAAATCCTCTCAACGTTGAGGCCCCATCTTTGCACATAACTGTTGCATGTATACTTGAGTACAAATAGTGGCTTCTACAAGAAAAAATTGAACATGTTGGCCGCTAATTTTTTTGCCAATATCCATCACAATATTTGTAAAACACATTAAACTTATGCCATCTCATTCAAGTGTATGTCAAACTGAACCATCCCAGACACAAATAGTTGAGCACACGTCAAGTTAGACCATCCCAGGCATGAAGATCTGAGTAGATGTGAAACTGGACCATCCCACACATAAATAGTTGAGCACACGTCTAGTTAGACCATCCCAGGCATAAAGATCTGAGTACATGTGAAACCATCTCAGGCACAAATATTTGAGTACATGTCACTCTAGAGTCTGGACCATCTCACTCACTAATGTCGAGTACATTATCAATCTGGAGCAGCAGAAGATACACAAGAGGCATGCAATACATAACATGGCATGGACATTTCTAGTGTTGTGCTATCTTGAATGCAGAGAACAGAAAAGTTGTAGCGCTTGCGTCCGGTGCTTGTGCTTCTTGCTCATCAAGGTTTATGTGCTGGAAAGATGACACCAAACATATAGGAATCAGTTTGAGCACAAGACCATGTATGTATCACACATCCGTACTTCAAAATATTTGCTCCTGAGCTAATCTAATGAGTATGCATTAATAATATCATTTCACTAGCAGGAAGAGAACTGTACGCTGCATAGTCATTTGTACACTTCACTTAATATCATCACTAAACTTGCAATAACAATTTGGTCAGGTATAAATTCTGCCATACAGGGGAGAGCTTATTTTTTGCATACAAAAAGGTAAAAGTTTTGCCTTTATTTTCCAATCAGAGTGTTATTACAACCAAATGAGGAAAGAGCAAAGAGCTAACAAAATTGTTTCACTAAAGCAAAACGATGCCCGACCACGACGGCACCTTCTTGTCCCTCTGCTCACTCACCTGTTAATCTTCTCGCGATGGCTGCTGCTAATCTTTGAATGGTTGTTGTTTGTTCGCTAGTTACACGGCTCACTCTTTTGCTAATTTCCCATTAGGTAGAGGTAGCTAGATGTGCACGTGTTGGTGCTCATGGACTCGCTGCTTAGCACGTGGTGGGTTAATTTGGCAGAAAGAATTCTTGTCCTTGTTTTGATTTTCTTGCTATCAAGTTCATCCTTGACTACTAATACTAGTACATCAGATTAACTGATGGAAAACATTTGCCTCTGCTTAAAATAAAGCCCAAATCATCAAATTCCTCAAGCAATGGATCGGCAACATATTTTTTTTGTACAACAACAGCAATACATCGAACGATCTGACCTATATACATGTTAACAAAGAGGATATATACTTGATTCTGTTATGTTGTTGGGGCAGGCACTCAACAAGTGATAGCAGAATATTTGAATGGCTTCTACACAGGCCAGGTGCTCTGCTGCTAGTTAAACTACAGAGGTCAGGGCTAGCTACAAAACGAGTCGGCGAGTGTGGCATTGAGGAGTTAGGTTGCGGTACAATCGTTGTACTATCCTCGGCTACAGGCGATAGAAGAAAGAATATGCATCAGCATCTTTTGGTTCAAGCAAACTGAAAATATTTTCTCCCTGTTTGTTCATGTATGACGAAAACTTAACTCAAAATATAGAAAGCTTTATGGGAATAAGAAAAAATAACCATAGATCCAACTAGAAGATACTTACCCATTGAATGATCATTTATTCCCAGAAATGGTACTCCATTCTATTAGTTTTTACGCTCTTTTCATCTACATTCGATCACATGTGCGAGGGGTCTCCAGAGGTCCTGAATATAATCAAGTGTGATTTTCTTATTGCAACAACTAGAATGGGTCAGTAATAACGTTTTCTACAATTTCATATAATGGATCATGTTTAATAAGGTGCGCACCAAAGCTTAAGATACTTATATGATGGATCAAGAAAATGGGCAATGTGGCTGATTGTACTGTTTTCCTAATTTCATCTCAATTGAAAGAACCATTTTGGCGCATGCCAAACCTGCATTCCTGAAGACCCGAGGTCTGTTCTTTGCCATCAGCAGATGTCCGAGCTAGGCATGGGGTAGGGGGGCTACCTGTGGAGAATGGCTGGATGGGGGAAGAAAAATAGTAGATCGAGAAGCCACCTGTGGACAATGACTGGATGGGGTAAGACAATGGTAGATCGAGGTTGTCCTCTAGACGTCGGAGAACGATACCTGGAGATTTGCTCGCCAGCGTCGCAGCGCAGCACAGAAGAGGTCCACCTGGGCAGCCCGACCGCCGCCGACGAGACGACCTGGATTCGTTGGGGCGGAGATGGAACGGTGCCTACAGTGGCCAAGGTCGCCGATCTAGGTACAGGATCTACACCCCCGTCGTCATTGGCAAGCTAGAGGGAGATGGGCTTGCCATTAGGATTGGGGATTTTTTTTTTCGAGCCTCGGTCGCCGCTGCTCGCATCGGAAGGAAGGAGATGACAGGTCAAAAGAAGAGAGGAGACCGAAGGAAAAAAAACAGAAGTGAGGGACTATTCTGCAAAGAAGAGCGCACAGATCCACCACTAGAATATGGGCCATCCATCTTCGATCTGACGGTCCAGGATGGATTTTTCTATTCTTCTACCACAAGGCTGTTTTTTATTGTAGTTGCTCCCGCGTGACCACCAACTCATATTGTTGGAGCTACAAGCGCAACTTACGAGGTCTTGTGCGATCATGTGGGGCTTGCAGAACTGAAAATCGGCTGCTACAGAGGTTTGAGGTATGCAGATTGGATGTTGGGTAAGCAGAAGGGTGACCTAAAGGATCTGCGAGAACTTTGTTGTTGGGATGCAACCAACTAGGGCTTGTCCTGGATTTGAGGCTCTCCCTCATCTTTGTGGGCTCCACCTTTGGTTCTGTAGCTAGTACGCCTTATCAGGCCATGTGAAGCATCTCAAATCTCTCAAAATACTGATGTTCTTTGGATGTGAGAACATCCGGTCGCTTCCAACATCGCCCTAGTCTCTTAACGAATTTACTATATGTCACTGCAATGATGAGTTGATGAAGAATTGTCAAACAGTAAGAATTTTTTTTCGAAAAGTCAAACAGTAAGACATCCCTGCTGGAAAAACATTGAGCCGATACCCATTGTTGTTGTGTCGAATATTTTGTACAAGGTAGGTTATAGTTGGACTTGGATTCAAACAGTGTGTAAAGATAGTGTACGGAGACCTCTTTGATTAGGGCACTTCTATACTAAACCTCTTATATAATGCGGGGCTAGACATCGGAGTCGGAGGTTTTGAGGGCATGCATCTCTATTGTCTACCTATCTATCCGTCGGAGTCGAAAAAAGAAGAGGAAGGCTTAATCTCTTGCTGCACATTATATGGAAGAAGAAGAAGAAGAAGAGAGACGTAGCACACAAAGTATGTGTTTTGTTGGGAAACGTAGCATGCAATTTCAAAAAATGCATACTCTCACACAAGATCTATCTAGGAGATGCATAGCAATGAGAGGGGGAGAGTGTGTCCACGTATCCTCGTATATCAAAAGCAGAAGCATTTGTTAACGTGGTTGATGTAGTCGAACTTCTTCTCGTTCGGACCAATCAAGCACCGAACGTACGGCACCTCCGAGTTCTACAGACGTTCAGCTCGATGAATTCCCTCGAACTCTTGATCCAGCAAAGTGTCGAGGGAGAGTTGCGTCACCATGACGGCGTGATGACGGTGATAGTGAAGTGATCCGCGCAGGGCTTCGCCTAAGCACTACGTGAATATGACCGGAGGCGTAAACTGCGGAGGGGGCCGCTGCACACGGCTAGGAATCAATGATGTGTGTTCTAGCGGTGCCCATATATATATATATATATATATATATATATATATATATATATATATATATATATATATATATATATATATATATATATATAGAGAGAGAGAGAGAGAGAGGGAGAGGGGAAGCAAGGGGCGCCCCAAGTCGGCCTCCCTCCCCCTTCCATAAGTGTCGGAGGGGGAAGGAAAGAGAGGGGGAGGAGAAGGAAAGGGGGAGGCCAAATCCTCCCCTTTCCATCTCCCTTCCTCTCCTTCCTTCTCCTATTTCGGCCTATATGGGGGCGCACCAGCCCACTAGGGGCTGGTCTGTCCCTCTCTTGGCCCATAAGGCCCATATCTTTGCAGGGGGTGCCCGGAACCCCTTTCCGGTGACCCGATACGTACCCGGTACATCCGGAACACTTCGGGTGTCCGAATACTATCGTCCTATATATGAATCTTTACCTCTCGACCATTTCGAGACTCCTCGTCATGTCCGTGATCTCATCCAGGACTCCAAACAACATTCAGTCACCAAATCACATAACTCATATAATACAAATCATCATCTAACGTTAAGCGTGCGGACCCTACGGGTTCGAGAACTATGTAGACATGACCGAGACACCTCTCCGTTCAATAACCAATAGCGGAACCTGGATCCTCATATTGGTTCCCACATATTCTACGAAGATCTTTATCGGTCGAACCGTTATGACAACATATGTTATTCCCTTTGTCATCGGTATGTTATTTGTCCGAGATGCGATCGTCGGTATCTTCGTGCCTAGTTCAATCTCGTTGCCCTGCAACTAACTCATTAGTCACTTTTCTTGCAAGGCTTCTAATGATGTGCATTACAGAGAGGGCCCAGAGATACCTCTCCATTACTCTGAGTGACAAATCCTATCCCAACCCAACAAACACCTTCGGAGATACCTGTAGAGCATCTTTATAATCACCCAGTTACGTTGTGAAGTTTGATAGAACACAAGGCATTCCTCTGGTATTCGGGAGTCGGAGGAATATCTATTTGACATGAAGAAAGCAGTATATCATTATGCTAAGCTAACAGATGGGCCATGTCCATCACATCATTCTC
Organism: Triticum aestivum; assembly: GCF_018294505.1. Classification (NCBI taxonomy): domain Eukaryota; kingdom Viridiplantae; phylum Streptophyta; class Magnoliopsida; order Poales; family Poaceae; genus Triticum; species Triticum aestivum. Next base: position 3,256,645 of record NC_057795.1, read on the forward strand.
CTAATGATGTGATCCCGTTCATCAAATGACCACACATGTCTATGGCTAGGAAACTTAACCACCTTTGATCAACGAGCTAGTCAAGTAGAGGCATACTAGGGACACAGTGTTGGGTTCCACGGTAGGGTGCGTCGACTGCAAATTTAAATTTCCTACGCGCAGAACAACCAAGAACATGCTACGGGAGATGGATCACAGTTCGTTACCACTAGACGCACAGTGCCGTGCAGCGGAAGAAGAGTTGGGGCAGCGCGTCCGCGTGGAACGTCTCCTCCTCGTCTGATCTCCCTCAAGCAGCCGGTCGTCCGATCCCACGTACAAGTTCGCCGGAGCGGCACAAGTGCACCGCCTCTAACAGTATCCGCGCGTGCAGGAGGAAGACCATGCGGCGGACTGCTAGGTTCGATCACACAGTCGGCGGCGAGTGGAGGTGGCTGTTTGTAACACATGCAAACCCTAGTCACAGGGCCAAAGCGATCAATCGCATGAGTGTGCCGCACCTCCAGTTTATATACGCGTCCGTCGCAGGCTCAACACTTGGGCCTTGCACGGACCCTAAAGCCCAAAGTGTACTCGGTCACGTCCCTAGTCCAGTTTGGATCACATCCGACCAGTGTCCTATGAACCGACCTCGTAGGTTCCTTCCCTTAAGCGCGCGACCCCTTAGGTCCAAGTCAGCCTGGTCATAGTTCGGATCACCTCCGACCTGCACGGTTGGTAGCGGCCTCTAGCAAGGCATGCCGACCACCAAGCAGACTATGAAGCTGGTTAGGCAAACCTGTACAACATGTCACACTTCTGTTCCCTTTGCCTCACGATATATGTTGTCGGGCTCAAGGCGAGACTGTCATCCTTGTGCTAGCCCAACCTCTTTCTCGTTCCAGTGTTACCGACCACAAACCGGATTATCTCATAATCCCTGTCGCATGGCCATGCTTATCCTAGTCGGATCACACGAGGGGCCCAGAGTATATCTCTCCTGATCGGAGGGGCAAATCCCATCTTGCTCGACCATGTCTCGCAGCATGGGACTGGACAAAACCGAAACCTACCTTTGTAACTACCCAGTCACGGAGTAGCGTTTGGTCGGCCCAAAGCAAGTCTGTCACCATCCCGAGTACATGCGGCAGCTCAGGTCTTAGGACATAGAACGTATGTTGTACTAGAGACTCACAGATGACATATCGCTGCGTCTCATACTTGGGTCTGTCCGACTTGGACCTTATCTCGACTCGGATCTGACTACGTCGAATCCGACCAAACCTTTCCAAGTCTATATTATCCGGTTAGCATCCAATGCTCCATGGCTAGTGAGACCAAGCCATAGACCATGTCATATGCTAGTCTAGTCGGCTGCGCGTCCACACAGCCCTTTCGGCTAGGGAACTTTTAGGACAGTCACCATACAATGTATAGTCTCACAAACAAGTCACGTACTTGCCGATACACATCATTGATAATATCCAAGGACTATCTTTATTCATAAAAACATAGGAAATATCATCATACATGATTGCCTCTAGGGCATATCTCCAACAGTCTCCCACTTGCACTAGAGTCAATAAAATAGACATCGAATGCCCATAGCTCTAACGTGCCCCTCATGCTTGGGTTGTGGAAGCAGCTTAGTCAATGGATCTGCAACATTTGCATCCGTGTGAATCTTGCATAACTCTACATCACCATTCTTTACAATCTTTCGTACCAGGTGATATTTCCGGTCTATGTGCCTGACCTTATGGTGATTCCTCGGCTCCTTGGCTTGTGCGATGGCACCAGAATTATCACAATAAAGGTCCAACAGTTTCACCGAGGCTGGGAAAATACAAAGATCATCCAGAAAGTGCTGGATCCAAACACCTTCCTTTGCAGCTTCACAAGTCGCAATGTATTCGGCTTCTGTGGTAGAATCGGCCACCGTATCCTGCTTGGAACTCATCCAGTGTACTACTCCTTCGTTCAGGACATACACGAATCCGGACTGTGATAGACAATCATCTCTGTCTGTTTGGAAACTAGCAGCGGCATAACCCCTTACGACGAGCTCTTCCTCACCTCCATAAACTAGGAACATCTCTTTAGTCCTTTTCAGGTACTTCAAAATAGTCTTTACCGCTGCCCAGTGACTCTCACCCGGTTTGGCCTGGTATCTACTTGTTAGGCTTATTGCAAAAGCAACATCAGGCCTTGTACATATCATGGCATACATGATGGATCCGATTGCCGAGGCATACGGAATCCTACTCATCCTGCTTCGCTCCTCAGATGTCGAAGGACTCTGAGTCTCGCTTAGCCTTATACCATGTGAGAGTGGCAAGAACCCTTTGTTCGCCTCACTCATGTTGAAACACTTCAACACTTTATCTATGTACGTGCTCTGGCTTAAGCCGACCAGCCTCCTTGATCTATCTCTATAGATCTTAATGCCTAAAATATAGACTGCCTCACCAAGGTCTTTCATCGAAAACTTGCCATTCAATGATTCCTTGACCGAGTTTAGCATCGAAACATTGTTCCCAATCAGCAATATGTCATCCACATACAAGATCAAAAACACTATCGAGCTCCCACTTAACTTCTTGTATAAACCGAGACCAGTGACGTCCTCATCAAAACGAATGTTCCAACTCCGAGATGCTTGCTTCAACCCATAAATGGATCTCTTGAGCTTGCATACCTTACTAGTGCTAGTCGGATCGACAAAACCCTCGGGTTGTATCATATACACGTCCTCGGTTAAATTTCCGTGAAGGAAAGCCGTTTTGACATCCATCAGCCATAGTGATACGTCTCCAACGTATCTATAATTTTTTATTGCTCCATGCTACTTTATCTACTGTTTTGGACTATAATGGGCTTTATTTTCCACTTTTATATTATTTTTGGGACTAACCTATTAACCGGAGGCCCAGGCCAGAATTGCTGTTTTTTGCCTTTTTCAGTATTTCAAAGAAATAGAATATTAAACAGAGTCCAAATGGAATGAAACCTTCGGGAACGTGATTTTCTCATCAGATAAGACCCAGGAGACTTGGACCCTCCGTCAAGAAAGCCACAAGGCCGTCACGAGGGTGGAGGGCGCGCCCCTCCCCCCTGGGCGCGCCCCCTACCTCGTGGGCCCCTCGGACCTCCACCGACGTACTCCTTCCTCCTATATATACCTACGTATCCCCGTATGATCAGAACAGGAGCCAAAAACCTAATTCCACCGCCGCAACCTTCTGTATCCACGAGATCCCATCTTGGGGCCTGTTCCGGAGCTCCGGCGGAGGGGGCATCCACCATGGAGGGCTTCTACATCATCACCATAGCCCCTCCGATGAAGTGTGAGTAGTTTACTTCAGACCTTCGGGTCCATAGCTAGTAGCTAGATGGCTTCTTCTCTCTTTTTGGATCTCAATACAATGTTCTCCCCCTCTCTTGTGGCGATCTATTCGATGTAATCTTCTTTTTGCGGTGTGTTTGTTGAGACCGATGAATTGTGGGTTTATAATCCTGTATTATCTATGGAAAATATTTGATTCTTCTCTGAATTCTTTTATGTATGATTGAGTTATCTTTGCAAGTCTCTTCGAATTGTCCGTTTGGTTTGGCCAACTAGATTGGTAGTTCTTGCAATGGGAGAAGTGCATGGCTTTGGGTTCAATCTTGCGGTGTCCTTACTCAGTGACAGAAAGAGTTGCAAGGCACGTATTGTATTGTTGCCATCGAGGATAACAAGATGGGTTTTTTATCATATTGCATGAATTTATCCCTCTACATCATGTCATCTTGCTTAAAGCGTTACTCTGTTTTTAACTTAATACTCTAGATGCATGCTAGATAGCGGTAGATGAGTGGAGTAATAGTAGTAGATGCAGAATCATTTCGATCTACTTGTCACGGACATGATGCCTATATACATGATCATTGCCTAGATATACTCATAACTATGCTCAGTTCTATCAATTGCTCAATAGTAATTTGTTCACCCACCGTAGAATACATATGCTCTTGAGAGAAGCCACTAGTGAAACCTATGGCCCCCGGGTCTATTCTCATCATATCAATCTATATCACTTTATTTACTTGCTTTGTTTTTACTTTGCCTTTACTTTTTACTTTGCATCTATCTATCAAAAATACCAAAAATATTATCTCTATCAGATCTCACTCTCGTAAGTAACCGTGAAGGGATTGACAACCCCTAAGCGTTGGTTGCGAGTTGCTATCGTGTTGTGCAGGTACGAGGGACTTGCGCGTGACCTCCTACTGGATTGATACCTTGGTTCTCAAAAACTGAGGGAAATACTTACGCTACTATGCTGCATCATCCTCTCCCCTTTGGGGAAAACCAACGCAAGCTCGAGACGTAGCAAGAAGAATTTCTGGAGCCGTTGCCGGGGAGGCTTACACAAAAGTCAACATACCAAGTACCCATCACAATCCCTATCTCTCGCATTACATTATTTGCCATTTGCCTCTCGTTTCCTATCCTCTTCGGGGAAAACCAACGCAAGCTCGAGACGTAGCACATATCTCGTAATCGAAATATGTAGCTATAGCTAGTATGATCCTCACCGGTTTCAGCATCGCTACCGGCGAGTAAGTCTCGTCGTAGTCAATTCCTTGAACTTGTCCGTAACCTTTAGTGACAAGCCGAGTTTTGTGGATCTGAACATTTCCATCCACATCGGTTTTCTTCTTAAAAACCCATTTGCAACCAATGGCCGTTACGCCAGGCGGCGGATCAACCAAGTCCCAGACTTGATTCTCATCCATGGATTTTAACTCGGATCTCATGGCCTCCAGCCATGCCTCGGAATCTGGGCTCACCATCGCTTCCGCATACGTGGCCGGTTCGTCGCTTTCTAGCAACAATACATCACACACTCTGTGCAATCTTTCCGACCTCCGTGGTTCTGGTGCCGCTTCCACTACGGGTTCCCTGACTGACTCCGGTATGATCACATCACTAGCCGAGCTGTCCCCGAGTGGTCCTCGAATTTCTTCCAGTCGGACCGTCCTCCCACTGGCCTCCCGACTGAGAAACTCTTTCTCAAGAAAAACCCCGTTCCAAGCAACAAACACTTTGTTCTCTTCCCGGTTGTAGAAGCTATATCCCAAGGTTTCCCTCGGATATCCCACGAATATGCATTTATCCGACTTGGATGTAAACTTGTCTGACATAAGTCGCTTGACAAATGCTTCACAACCCCAAATCTTTAGAAAAGACAAACTGGGACTCTTCCCGGTCCACATCTCATGTGGTGTCTTGTCTACGGATTTTGATGGTACCCTATTAAGTGTGAAAGCTGCAGTTTCTAGAGCGTATCCCCAGAATGACAAGGGTAAATCCGATTTGCTGATCATAGACCAGACCATGTCCAACAAGGTCCTATTCCTCCGTTCCGACACGCCGTTTCTCTGTGGCGTACCCGGAGGTGTGAGCTGAGGTACTATACCTTGACTTTTCAGATGATCATCAAACTCCTGGCTCATGTACTCACCTCCACAATCAGATCACAGAAGCTTTATAGTCTTGCCGAGCTGATTCTCAACCACGTTCTGAAACTCTTTGAACTTTTCAAAAGTCGCTGACTTGTGCCTCATCAAATAGATATATCCATATCTACTCAAGTCGTCGGTAAAAGTCACGAAGTACTGATAGCCACCTCTGGAAGTTGTGCTCATTGGACCACACACATCACTATGTATAAGTTCCAACAGGTCAGACGCCCTCTCGCAACTCTTTGCGAAGGGAGACTTAGTCATCTTGCCGAGCAAGCATGATTCACATGTCTCGAACGACCCAAAGTCGGACGAAGTTAGGAGCCCATCATCATGGAGCTTCTTCATGCGTTTCAGACTAATGTGTCCAAGCCGGCAATGCCAGAAGTTTGTCGGATTTATCTCATTTGGCTTATGCCTCTTGACATTTGCATTATAGACTGGTTCCTGTTCTAGATTCAATATAAATAGCCCATCAACAATGGGTGCATAGCCGTGGAACATACAATTCAAAAATATCGAACAACCATTGTCCTTTAAATTGAATTCATAACCTTGACTCATCAAACATGAGGCAGAAATAATGTTCCGACTAAGTGCAGGAATGTAATAAGAATTATTCAATTCCATAATGAATCCGGAAGGAAGTTGGAGCTGCATCGTGCCGACCTCCAACGCAGCAACTCTTGCTTTGTTGCCGACCCTGATGTCAATCTCCCCTTGTGCGACACGCCTAGTTCTTACCAGCCCCTGCATCGAGTTGCAAATATGAATAACCGATCCGGTATCAAATACCCAAGAGCTACTAGGTATGTCAGCAAGGTAAATGTCTATAACATATGCAACAAGTGTACCTTTGCCTGAAGAAGCATTTCCGGCCTTCTTGCCATGCTCTGCAAGCCACTGCTATAGTTCCTCTTCCAGTGACCAGTCTCCTTGCAGTGAAAGCAAACGGTCTTCGAGTCAGGTCCAGACTTCGGCGCAGCGGCAGAGGTTACCGTCTCCGTGCCCTTTGCCTTAGCCTTTTTCTTGGACCAACTCTTCTTGAACTTAGCCGATTTCTGCACCATCAACACTTGATGCGTGCCTTTCTTAATATCCTGCTCTGCCACTTTGAGCATCGCATGCAATTCAGTGAGCTTCTTATCCATGCCATGCATATGATAGTTCGAGATGAACGTCCCATAGCTGGGCGGAAGAGAACCCAGAACAGCATCAGTAGCCAGCTCATCCAAGAGCGTGAAGCCCAAACGATCCAAAGCTTGCACATATCCGATCATCTTGATCACATGCGGGCTCAGTGGATCACCTTCCTTCAGCTTGCAATCCATTAAGGATCACCAGACGTTGAACCTTTCGGTCCTAGCCTGTGTCTAAAACATGCTCTTCAGACTCTCGATCATATCGTAAGCCTCAACATTTTCGAAATGCTGTTGCAAATCGGGCTCCATACAAGCCAGCATCAGACAGCTGATCTCTGTTGATTCATCAACGAGTTTCTGGTAGGCATTCTTAGTTGTGGCATTAGCATTATCGGCAGGTTCCTCTGGAAGTGGATCCTCTAGAACATGTTCCTTTTTATCATGCTTGAGAACAATTCTGAGATTTCTATACCAGGTGGTAAAGTTTGTTCCATTCAGTTTATCCTTTTCCAGAATTGATTTCAATGCAAAGTTGGGTTGAGCAGGTGGTGCCATTGATCTACAACAGAAAATATGCAATCACTAAGCAATGTGTTTATCTAGAGTAATTCTAGCCTAAACAACAATACTCCCACTGAAGTTGGCATCCCTCCGCAAACTCTCAGTGATTCAGGATCCGACTAGCGCATGCGACTAGTGAGCTTTAGCATCACTGCTAGCCAACATACCTATCCGGTAAGCAACTCCTTGCTAATCGTATCTCTATACGACTCCTGTCGGTCAGGAAGGTATCTCATACCCCGGCTCCCAACCTTCTTTGCCACAAGGCCCAAAACCGTTTTGATAGCCTTGTCAAGTTAACCTGATGCAGTGCATGTCCGTGTCCGACACGAACCCTTCAGCTCAAGGACACCCAGCAGCACCCCAATTTTATGAGCCCACTACTAGACGTACTTGACATGCGAAGGTGCAACATCGCGGATGGCAATTTGCTTGATATTCATGAGGGATCTTTCTACCATTCTAACATGCATAGAAACAAAGAAGCATAACAATCACATATAAACATATATTGTGAAATAGTATGGCTCCTTCATGGACGTTCTTCCAGGTCGGCTCCGACTCCGATGACCATCTACGAACTCCATCTTGTTTGTCACATCAGGATGCCAAGCCACCAACCTGATATATATTATCCAACTACTACAACTAGTAATGAATTTTGCATAGAGTCACAAGTCGACACGCAGGTCGTTATACAATATAATGACAGCACTTTGGCTCCTGTCGGCTGACAAACATGACACGCAGGCCACGCATAAATTACACACATGCATCACATACACATGAGCCATACTATTCACATCAAAACGCAAAACAAAGTTGTGCATAGAATCGCATTGTACCGGTTTGTGTGTCGGGTACGAAATACACGACGCTACGCACATGGCGGTCCCGATCATATCGATCATTGCGAATCCGATTCGGATTTACGTTTCACTGTTAAGCCCGATGGCGGATGACCGACCGGTAGGGGTAGATCGTGTCACGACCTCATCGATCTCGATTGACAGAAAACATAGCCTCAATGATCCCCATGTGCAGTTGATCACATCAACCGTGCACATAGCCGATCTTATCAACGACAACAGATCTCATCTGCCGTCTCCACATATCTAATATGCATACGATCTGAATCCAAATCCTATAGCAGAGGCTCTGATACCACTGTTGGGTTCCAAGGTAGGGTGCGTCGACTGCAACTTTAAATTTCCTATGCGCAGAACAACCAAGAACATGCTACGGGAGATGGATCACAGTTCGTTACCACTAGACGCACAGTGTCGTGCAGCAGAAGAAGAGTTGAGGCAGCGCGTCCGCGTTGATCGTCTTCTCCTCGTCCGATCTCCCTCAAGCAGTCGGTCGTCCGATCCCACGTACAAGTTCACCGGAGCGGCGCAAGTGCACCGCCTCTAACGGTATTCACGCGTGCAGGAGGAACACCGTGCGGCGGACTGCTAGGTCCGATCACACAGTCGGCGGCGAGTGGAGGTGGCTATTCGCAACACATGCAAACCCTAGTCACATCGCCGAAGCAATCAATCGCATGAGTGTGCCGCACCTCCACTTTATATAGGCGTCCATCGCAGGCTCAACACTTGGGCCTCACACGGACCCTGAAGCCCAAAGTCTACTCGGTCACATCCCTAGTCCAGTTTGGATCACATCCGACCAGTGTCCTATGAACCGACCTCGTATGTTCCTTCCCTTAAGCGCGCGACCCCTTAGGATCAAGTCTGCTTGGTCACAGTTCGGATCACCTCTGACCTGCACGGTTGGTAGCAGCCTCTAGCAAGGGATGCCGACCACCAAGCAGACTATGAAGCTGGTTAGGCGAACCTGTACAACGTGTCACACTTCTGTTCCCTTTGCCTCACGATATATGTTGTCGGGCTGAAGGTGAGACTGTCATCCTTGTGCTATCCCGACCTCTTTCTCGTTCCAGTGATACCGACCACAAACCGGATTATCTCATAATCCTTGTCGCATGGCCATGCTTATCCTAGTCGGATCACACGAGGGGCCCAGAGTATATGTCTCCTGATCGGAGGGGCAAATCCCATCTTGCTCGACCATGTCTCGCAGCATGGGACTGGACAAACCCGAAACCTACCTTTGTAACTACCCAGTCATGGAGTAGCGTTTGGTCGGCCCAAAGCAAGTCTTTCACCATCCCGAGTACATGCGTCAGCTCAGGTTTTAGGACATAGAACGTATGTTGTACTAGAGACTCACAGATGACATATCGCTGCGTCTCATAGTTGGGTCTGTCCGACTTGGACCTTATCTCGACTCGGATCTGACTACGTCAAATCCGACCAGACCTTTCCAAGTCCATATTATCCGGTTAGCATCCAATGCTCCATGGCTAGTGAGACCAAGCCATCGACCTTGTCATGTGCTAGTCTAGTCGGCTGCGCGTCCACACAGCCCTTTCGACTAGGGACCTTTTAGGACAGTCACCATACAATGTATAGTCCCACAAACAAGTCACGTACTTGCCGATACACATCATTGATAATGTCCAAGGACTATCTTTATTCATAAACACATAGGAAATATCATCATACGTGATTGCCTCTAGGGCATATCTCCAACAAGTGTTTTGTCTATGTATCCACACATGTATCAAGTTTTCGGTTAATACAATTCTAGCATGAATAATAAACATTTATCATGAACAAGAAAATATAAAATAACAACTTTATTATTGCCTCTAGGGCATATTTCCTTCAGGTTTCTCTTAAGTTGTGCAATGGTGGGATGAATGGCAGCTGCACATTCTAGTGTTGGCCAGTATCTTACTCAACCTCCATGCCAATGAAACTAGGGGCACAACTTGTGTTACTCCTTGTTGGTTAACTTTTACATGCTTGCACAATGAACATGGATGTCACTTTTGGGGTTTGGTTCAATGTTAGCTTTAGAGTTGGTAGTAGTGACCTTTGGGTAGTCAACCTTCTTACTCTAGGACGAGCAAGGTTTAAGCATGGGGAGGTTGATGGCTGTATATTTTACGCATTTTTAGAGCTCATATGTTGCATGTTCTCTTCATATATCATGTCCCATTGAACCAAATATATGCCCATTATGCGTGATTACCGGTTTTTGCACTTATCATTGTGAGCATTGCGCATTTGTATATTTATTTGATTTTTATTAGTTTTCCTTCTTTTCTTATGTCTATAGGTGTATTGTAGCAACCTAGGACCAAACACGATGAAAGGAGCAAGGATGGGTTCAATACGAAGTCAGCTAGGGGCCAGACTTACCCATTTCGAAGGTTGGAAAAAGTCATATTTCCAAAGTGTTTCAAATCAAGATCCAAGACTAAAACTGGATCGGTGTCGTTCATATGAATCCAACAAGCCCAAGAATGTAAAACTCCAAGTTCTTATGAAGAAATGGTGTCCGTTTTACTGGAGGAGGACAAAATGAAAGACGACATTCCAAATGACAGCATGCGGTCATTTGACGTACAGGCTGCTCCGAAAGTTGCCCTTCCATACATGATTCTTAACCGATTTCGTCCCCAATTGTTCCCACGGGATCCTTAGCTCATAAATAAGGGATTGGGAGAATATAAGGCTCATCTTGAGCCCTTGGATGACCACATCAACGCAGACACCAGGAGATATGTTATATATGTGTCTTCTACCCTAGCCGCCGCATACATCCACATTCATTCATCCACGCAGCCGTCATCCATCACCATTATTGCTCCAAGACCACCTCCATAGACAAGAGAAGGGCTAAGCCAAGAGGAAGAAGAAGGGGTGCCTCCACCATGCGCACCGGCCTTCGGGCCGGTGCGGTCTTCACCGCAAGCATGCCATCAACACCATCACGGGCGCCGCCATGCCCCTCTCCTCCACCGGCTTCATGCCGGCTTGTAACTTGCCCTCTCCGTCTCCTATGTTTGAGTAGTTGTATTAGCTCTTGAGGATTTGGATGAACCCTTGCATGATTAGTACTTTGTTGAATAAAGCGATCCAATATTCTCTTAGTACGTGTTGCGTTGATTGTCTCATGGTGTTGTGAAGGGCGCCCACACAACATTAGCCACTTATGGACTTGAGGTGATTTATGTTGGTGAGAATGGTAGTTATGGAGGGTAGGTGGTGACAATCCTATTCTCGCTTCGTCCCCGATCATTGCAATAGGGATTAGTGGAGAACCCTAGAACTTAATGTCGTGACCGGAGTTCACTCCCCTTAATCATCCCTTTGATAAACCGGAGTGGGGAAGCACGGTGGTGGCACGAGTGTACGTTGTAACCTTAGTGGGGATGCGTACACTACTGCAGGATGGTCCAAATGTGACACTACAACCATAAACTCTTTGATGAAACTGTGTGCTATGCATTAATCGCAAACGGTGTGTAGGAAAACCGTCAAAAATGATACAAACTGTTTGCCATGACGGAGTCATCAAACACGATTCAGATCCGAATTGCGTGTGTGATACATGGCAACATTTCACTCGAATGAAATGTTTGCGATGAGAAGACAAGAAGCAGCAGCCAAAGAGGGGGACATTCTGCTAGAAGAATTTGTACAAGTAAGCAGGTGTGCACCATTGTCAGAGTTAGCAAGTGATCAAGAGAAAGCAGAAGAACTAGCTTCAAACTTCTAGAACATGTGTGTCAACAGGCTATTGATAGACATATCAACTCCATACTCCAGTCGGATTAAAGTCCTACGGCTTTTAATGACCCTTGATTACTGATATGAAGATAGGTTGTTGGAACACATGCTCAGTGTGTCATTTGGGCTCCTCTACACAAAAATGACGATGATATTCAGTGGCCCTGGCTGATGTTTGCATCTCTTGCTTCCATTCCTGACCTTAGTTTCTGCCATCCTCTTCTCCACAAGCCACAAATATCATGACTACAACTTAATAGATGTCAAGATAACTTACATCTTGTTATTTTGTACCATGTTGCTAGATTTCCTGTTGCTATTGCTCTGTCCTTGGGTCGTATTCTTTGGATTTGTTAAGGTTCCCCAATATAGCTTCTGGTCGTTCTGTGCTCGCAAAAAGAGGCTCACTATTTTGATGAAACTTGCCATAGTTGTTTGCTGCAAGGACTATGTTAACATGCATTGTTATACAGAACAAGAACCAGCGGGATCTTTAGCAGTTACAGAGTTGATTATTGGATATGTGAGGGATGGGTAGAAAAAATACATCCACGACGCTGCCAGCTACAGGAGGTTCAATGGCCGCAGGGGTCACTGGACTCTGCGGACACATCGTCATCTATTGTGGAGTTTGAACATGGCGTTCGACAGAAGCGTCCTTCTCTGGCACATCCACTACTAGGAAAAGGCATGCTAGTGGTGCACCAGTTTTGCCTTCTAATGGCGCATTACTGGTGCGCCACTAGCATCACGCCATTAGAATTAAATTCTAATGGCGCACCACTGGTGCGCCATTCGTATCTGGTGTTCTAATGGCGCACCACATAGTGCGCCATTAGTATTGCCCACAGTGCGTCATTAGAATTCTTTCCAGGGGGCCATATGTACCCATGTGCTTTGGCATACTAATGGCGCACCAGTGGGCGATGCGCCATTAGTGTGATTATCACGGTGCGCCATTAGTGTCTTGCGTGGTGCGCCACTAGTATAAATATTAGGGATTTTTTTTCTTTTCTGATATTTTCACAGGTTACAAAATATATTATTGGACAGAATTTAGACAACACCACACAGCAACAGCAGATTCATCGAATACAATAGAAGATTAGTCTCCGAATACAAATCATCATATTAGTCTCTGAATTCAAAAGACCGAACAAAGATAGAACATTACAAGTCTCGAGACCGCGAGTAGCTAGTTTGTCTTCACATTACAAGTCGATATCGACCATCTAAACTACCATCACATAGAAGAGAGTTGTGGTCATCACGATGAGCATCATCGCGATCAAACTGGTCTTCATCCGGTTCCTCCAACGCTCCCTCCTCTCTCCCGCTAGATAGCGGGCGTATCTAGATTCGGCCTCCGCCCTAGTGGTGTACCCTTTGTAACTGTTACCGCTGAAACGGTGAACCTGTCTCCGACACTCCTCCCAGTCGTCGTAGACTCCGGGAACCTTACCCTTGTACACGACATACGACGGCATCTCTATGCACAAGCCAAACAACATACAATACATAAGCAATATGTAAGTATGCAACAAAAGGATCGGAAGAGAAAAGCAAGACATTAATAGCACGATTCATGGTCCTACTAATAAATAGCATCGATTACATCTAAGTTGAACGACTGTCCAAACCAAAGAGACATACGAATTCATTAAAGTTTAATTACAACATGAGCCAATCAATGATTCAGAACTACACATCACTACTTTCAACTCGACTCATCGGACAGGAGCGTCGATGAAGCCGCCGTCTGTCGCGATGGTCATGAAATCGCGGTCGCTGTAACCCTGCATTTGTAGCATTCCATCTATCTTATTGTTGGACGGTTGATATCTGAGGAAGAACTGCCCCGACTTATGAAGGACATCTTGATGGATGATGTCCGCAAAGTCCGACTGGATGCGAAAGAATTCTTTTCTGAGGTCCGTGTCCTGGATTGCCAACAAGTTCGCGGCCCAATCTTTGAGATTATCTGGTGGCAGAAGTTGATGATGGTCCCTTACGATCGCCCGCATGTGATGGAGGGCGTAGTAGGCATCCTTCTGACCGCCAGGCGGCTGATTGACGCAGCAGAACTTCGTATTGTGTGAGAACATGTGCTTGCCGTACTTATAAACAGTCCTGGTGAAGGTGCCTCCAGATTTGGCGTAGCCGGGGAGAACACATCAAGAACTTTCTTGACATTTGTGTAGTCTATCTTCGAGTTACGGTTCGGCTCGAAATACGTGGCCATGGAATATTTCGGGCATAAGAGGATGAGTGTGCAATGTGTGTCACTGCACAGAACACGGAATGTTAGAAAAAAAAGAACGATCGAAATCTAAGAAATCATATGTTACGGGGCGGTTAAGGGATGACTTACTCGGGAAAGTAAGCCACAAGGAAGTTATCCTTATCTGGGTTTGCCAGAATGACGCCTTCGAGGTGTGAACTCGCAACTTGGCGGTCCCCAACGCTGCTCAAGTGCTTGGCACGCATGTAGAAGGGGTCGACTATCACGATGTCCGGGGTCTTGTCTCTAATGATCCGCATCTCCATACTCAGCGAAAACAGCCGAACGAAGGTGTAGTGCAGCGGATGAAGGTTAAACATAGCAAAGATGTCATCAAACCGCAGGACGATCGTACCCCCGATGTCGCCATCCACAAAGCCCTTGCCCTCTGGCACCTTGGCCACGAAAACCGGGTATGCCACATCCTTCTCTCTGAGACGCCGCTTCTCCAAAGAAAGAACACTGTCGTGCAGACTCCGCATAGCACCGGTTGCAGCATTCAGCATATTTGGCGGTAGCATCGCCCTACCCGCCACATGCACCCTCCTCGAGATATCCTTAGGTGAAGGTGGCCCGTCCTGAGCACGGATCGTACTCGGTGCCGGCTGGCTCGCACCGGCGCCCTTGTTAGTCTTTCGTTTCCGTCCCTTCTTCTTGATCTCCTGCAATGGGACCGAGTTCTGCTCACAGACCGCCTTCTTGAGCGTGTTGGGGCTGATAATATTTCGCACCTCAGCTATCTGAGGCTCGGTGAAGGCGGGAGCTGGAGGCGTCTCCTGAGAACTGAACGCCAGACGACGCCTATTGCAATTGGATTTCTCCACCGTACCAGCTAGATTGCGGTCGTCTTGGCTGGGTTCTTGAGAAAGAGGCCCGCAGAACTCGTCAGCGTACCCATGTTCGGCAAAGTACTTATCGACTTTGGTAAATGTACCGTCGTCGTTGTCGTCGTCGTCCGGATCCTGTGCCATAGGGATGTCCGACATAGCGATGTGTGGCAGGTCCGGTAGCGTTGCGGCGTTCTTGCCATGGCTTGGCGCCGGCACGACTGGCGGTCTTGTCTGTGGGGTGGTGTCCCCCTCCCCCAAACGAATCTGGCTCTTCGGCCAAAGCAGCGGCCAGTTTACGCAGGCGCTGAGGGTCATCTCATCTTCTTCGTCGGCCCCAGTGGGTCGAACCGGAGGTAACAGCTCGTCGCAGCCTGGCAGCTACCGAACCACTTCAACCCTATACATTGTGGGTGGCATCGGATTACCGTGGAACATGCGGTTGCCCGGCTGAACGATTCTGCCCTTGGCGACATCGACCAGCTCAGCGCCCACGAAGTGCAGAAGAGTGCAAGGAACATCGGGGTGCCCTGCGAAAGCATGTACAGGGCGTCAGGGATGCCCGGTCAAAGGGAAGGAGATGAAGTCATCGGCCGAGAGGCTTAGTTACCTGATGCCGTCGAGCTCGGCTAATGTCGAGGCACCGCCAACGGCGGGCGTGCAACTGACGGAGGGGGCGCTTGCTGGCGAGGTGCCGGCCGGCGTACACCCGGGTGCATTAAGCTCCAATGCCCGTGCCGGCGCCGGAGACACGAATACCGCCTCTGCCGGAGACACCAATGGCGCCGCCGCCGGAGACACCAATGGCGCCGCCGCCGGAGACACCAATGGCGTCGCCGGAGACACCAATGGCGCCGCCTGTGCGCTGTGCGAGTTGTTGGCCGTGAAGCTGGGAACCGGGGGAGGCCCCTGTTGGCCGCCCGCAATCCACGTCGTCAGCCCATGAATCCACGTAGGCACCATGGTGTTGAGCTTCGTTCCCAGCTATTGTTCCACTTTCTCTTGGACAAGCTCCGGAATCCGCGCCACTTGTGCCTTGAGTGCTTCAACCTCGTGCGTCTTGCTTTCCGAGCTGGCCTTTTTCTCCTTCCGCACACCAGCGGTATAAAATGACCCTCATTTTGTGGACAAGCCTTTGCCGGCCACACGACCAGCTGACGTTGGCTTAGTGAGCTTATCCTTGTTTTTCATTATGTTCAACGCCCTATTTAAAGGGGTGTCGAAAGGGGAGCTCTGAGACGACCCCGCGCTACTGCTTTCAGTGTCCTGCGAAAGGAACGTGAATCATTTAGAAATAGTGAGGATTAATTAGAGTGCAACCATATGGAGCTAATTACGCAGGGGTGTATTCGTTACCAGAACAAGCTCAAGCGCCTTGGTCTTCGGATCCGTGGTAAGCTCCTTTGTTATCGGGTCCTCCTTGTACCGGGCCCTGACATAGTTCCTGGTCTGCTTGTTACCGCTGTATTTCTCGAAGCGGGGCGGTAGGCCTTGATCGGCACGCTCCGCGTCCTCCTTGTCCCAGATAGGCTCCGCCACTCTGTAACCGCCGGGACCGAGTTTGTGTTCCCCTAAGTTCAACTCCCGCATTTCTTTCCGCCACTGACTTGATTCGGAGGTTGCACTGCTCGAGCACTTGATCTCAAACTCCTTGTACTCATATTCGCTCATCAAAGGATATTTCACCTTGATCTTCTCATAACTATCACCTTTATCAATCATTTTCTTCACCGCGCTTCTCCAAGTAGACAGGGCCGTGCTCATCTTCGTGAGGGCGACACTGTTCATTTTATTCCCTGAGAGGCGTGTGTTTTCAAATTCGGCGGGGAACTTGTATCGTTCGTGCAGCTTCGTGAAGAGGAGGTTGCGCAAATTCCCTTGGTCCTTATGCCTAAGGTTATCGGTGTTGATCGAGACGGTGCTCCGGAGAATGCACCCGAGCTGAACCGAGTACCCCTTGACTATATGTTTGGGCTCCGTTGGATTCCCGTCGGAGTCCACTTGAGTGAATTCCTCCTTGACGGTGTGGAGCGCATTCGGACGCCGGTCCTTCCTTTGCTTCTTCGATTGGCTGCCATCTGTGTGTGCGCCGCCATCATCAGTGGTGGCATCCTCGGCGGCACCATCAGTGGTGTCATCCCCGACGCCACTAGGGGTTGTGTAATCAGGATCGGTGTCTTCCGCGGCGTCCTCATAGCGGTGAGGTTCTTCCTCGATCTCCTGGGACAGGTCCCAGAATTGCTTGCCGCCCGAACCACCGTCCTCATCGTTGTGGGCCATGCTTCGCTCTAAATAGGAAAAAAGTTTGGTCAAAAAGTTGGTTATTGTCAAGGAACAAGATCATGGTCTCATCATTTAGGGTTAGTCGACACCGAGGCACCCTAAAAGCCTAAGCTTTCATCATTTAGGGTTTGTCGACGTCGAGGCACCCTAAAAGCCTAAGCGTACATCATTTAGGTTCTCATCGACACAGAGGCATCCGGGGCAGCCAAGTTAAGTTTTCATCATTTAGGGTTTATCGATGCCGAGGCACCCTAGGTTGGGCCTAATCACTTGGCACTAATCACTTGGCTCTATTGCCACCTATGTTGGGTTTATCATCTAGGGTTTATCGATGCTAAGGAGAATTCTAAGTTGGGCCTAATCACGTGGCCCTATTACCACCTATGGTTTAATGCAGCAAGAATAAAGGGGCAGTTGATCCTACTTAATTAAGTACTAAGATACCCCGGCCCATGCATTAGTCGCAAGTACCCCATATGTCCTATTTTTAGCAAAGTCATGCTAAAATTCACGGAAAATTTCTGCATGACCTTTGCTGAAAATAGGACATATGGAGTACCCGAACTTGCCGGAACGGAAGTTAATCAACATTCCGGCAAACTCAAGGGCCGGAACGGAAGTTAATCAAGGTGACAAAATTCCCAAGTAGTACAGCAGCAGCATCACAAGTAGTACCAATGAACATATAGTCCAGCAAGTTGAAAAAGCTGAAGTTCTCAGCATGAAGAATCACACAACACAGCACCTACATTATGATGATACATTTGGAGATTGCACATATAGTTTTCACATAAGCGTAATTGTTCTGGAGATTGCACATATAGTTTTGACAGCACAGCACCTATGACAGCACATACTGTTTTTCACATTTGTAGATTGCACATACAGTTTTCACATAGAGCAATGTTCTTTTTATTTCACCTTCCATTTTTTTGCAATTCAACTCACTTCCTTTTCTTATAGTTACTGCTCCCAAATGAAATGACACTTTGACATGGCTGCAATTTTCAGTGTCTACTTATCTGCAATTTTTCTGTGTCTGCTTAGGAGAAATAGGTTTCGAACTTCAGCTTGTTTTGTATAAGGAGACTAAAAAACTATCTAAGGAGTTCTTCAAGTTCAAGTTACAGCCTGCATGACATTTTCCTACACAATGCTTGATGTAAATAATTACTTAAAGTAAACACTTTTTTATCTTAGCTTACGTACAACAGAATGCCTATCTTTCTGGTTTTCCAATTCCTTTTGTTTCATTTTCAACATTGCTCTATTTGTAATTAATAGCACTGTTCAAGAAATCTATATATGCAATCTACAGAGATACTGCTGGCCATTGACCTGCTGGTATACAAGTTACTGCTGTTATATATACTTACAGAAGCACTGCTAATGATACTTGCCCATGTGCTTGTGGGTGTGGTGTCCTATTTGCAGAAAAATACCATGTGTAAGTGGAGTGCAGTGTTTTGCAGAAGCAGATGTTCAGTTGGGTGCTACCCTGTCTATTTCTTCTATGCTATCCTTATACTCTGCTTAAGGACAGATGCTACTTGTCTTGGCTATATACAGCAAATTGACCTGGTTGTGTTCTATGCTATTATGCTACTTGTCTTCTACGCTATCCTTATACTCTGCAAATTGACCTGGTTGGAATTCATACAGCAACAGTAACAGTTAACTAAACTTCTTTTGCATGCATTTATCACTCCACAAAACTTTCAGTAACAAGTGAGAAGCATCTGCATTTTCTTAGTGAACTTTTGAGTGCATTTATCACTTGTTGGAGTGTGCTACAGCTTCTGCAAATCACGAACTCCTTTAGTTTACATCTCATTTTTAGCAAATACGAGGGGAAGGAGGGGAAGGGGGGAGAGGTGAGGAATCACCTGTGGGATAACGGCAGGCTGCCGTAGGAGGATGCCGGTGTCGAGGAGGCAGCAGGCGGCGGTGCATCGAGGAGGCGGTGCGTCTAGGAGGAGGAGGCGCGTCGAGGAGGTGGCGCGTCGAGGAGGAGGCGGCGCGTCGAGGAGGAGGCGGTGGAGGCAGGGCAGCGGAGGGTTCGACCGGCTGGACACGCCGCGGTGGCGGGCCGGCAGCGGTGGCAGCGGCTAGGAACCCTAGCTGTCGCGCTCGGGAGGGAGGTTGACACAGGCGGGCCCGCGGGGGGAGGGGGACGGCGAGGGCGCGGGCGAGGGCGGAGGGGGGACGGTGCTCGGCTCGGGGACAGCGAGGGAGGCGGCGAGGGAGGCAGCGCTCGGCTCGGGGACAGAAGGAGGCGAGGGGGCGGCGAGGGGGACGGCGAACACGGGGGGGGGGGGGGGCAGCGGGAGAGATTAGAGAGATTGGGGATTTAGTGTGGGGGGAAACTTTCTAATGGCGCACCAGCTCTCGTGCGCCATAAGTACGACTATTCTAATGGCGCACCAGCTCTCGGTGCGCCATTAGAATTTTTTCTAATCTAGCCCACTAGCCCTATCTACCACCTAACCCTATCTACAACAGAACCCACCCACTAGCCCGACTGGTCAGCACGCAGCACACACACCAGGAGGTCCTGGGTTCGATTCCAGGCTCCCCAATATTTTTTTATGCATTTTAAATGTTGTTTTTTATATTTATTTGTGTTTAAATATGTTCAAACTTGTTTAAATCATAACAGTAATATTTTTTATAAAAACATTAATAATTTTTTAAAAAATATGTTCAAATTTGTTACTTGAAAATATCATCGGCGGCGGCGGTGGAGCGGGGGAGGGTGCGGGGATCGAGATCGAGATGGAGGGGGAATCGAGATCGAGATGGAGGGGGATCGAGATCAAGTGTCCTCATGAATTCAAAAAGTGCCCATGAAATTTAAAAATATTCATGATATCAAAAAGTGCCCATGAAATACAATCGAGAAATGAAGACTACGATTTAAATACAATCGATCTTAGCTAGCTATCTGTTCACAATCTTCTGGCCCTTCTTTTTCGCAAATGGAGTTCTTCTGTGGAACGGACGTCCTTTAGGTAGGGTGGTCCTGCTTCTTCTTGTGGTGTGTGCTGCTACTTCATCGTCGTCGTCATGTTCGATCTTCGGGTCGCCGTACTTGTCGAAGTCTTGCTCATTGGTTACTCCATCCATTCCGATGATCTTCCTTTTGCCTCTCCTCACGACAACATGACTGGGCTTTGACGGGTTGGTAATGAAGAAGCATTGGTCCACTTGGGAAGCCAGTACCCATGGCTCATTTTTCGCGGTGACGTTTGCGCCCGCGGTCTTGGATTTGGCTTCGGGTATAACCATGGTGGTCAAATATCGGTCTTCTTTTAGGACGCTCTTGGCCCATCTGACATGGAACATCGGCACCATCTCTCCAGCGTAGCTTAGCTCCCAGATCTCCTCGATCCTTCCGTAGTATCTGTCCTTGTCCTTACCGGTGTAGGATTCCATCGTTACCACGGAGTTCTGATAACCATCGTTCTTCATGTCCTTGTCCTCGGTGTAGAATGTGTAGCCATTGATATCGTACGCCTCATAGGTCATCAGGTTGTGCTCGGCGCCCTGTGACAAGGTGAATATGAGTTGTTCTTCCGCGGAAGAATCTTAATGTAAAGGGTACGACAGAAGCTTCTGCTTGAACTAACGCGTGAAACATGAGTTGTGCTCTTTGAGTATATCTCCGTCCGTCCTCTGTTGGCCTCGGTCATTGTACGTCTTCTCAATAAAGGTTTTGCGCTCTACCACCCAAGGATCGACCACGTCTATGTGTTGTAGCGTGACTAGGTTTGCTCTTTCAAAGTCGGCGAGTCGACCCTCGAAGTCGACATGCATTTCGCGGCGACCCTCACGGTGACCCCATCCAGCGAGCCTGTCGAGGTGCCTGTTGACGGGCAGACCAACTGGGTTCTCGATGCCTAGATAATTCGTGCAGTTGGAGATGCACTCTTCGGTCAAAAAGCCCCTGGCTATACTTCCCTCTGGACGTGACATGTTGCGAACGTATCCTTTGATGAGACCATTCATCCTTTCGAACGGCATCATGCTGTGCAGGAACGTCGACCCGAGTTGGATGATATCCTCCATGATATGGACCAGCAAATGCACCATAACATCGACGAATGCGGGCGGGAAGTACATCTCAAGCTCGCATAGTATCACCACGATCTCTTCCTGTAGTCTTATGAGTTGCCTCACGCCAATCGACTTCCGAGAGATGACGTCGAAAAAGTTGCATAGGCCAAATAGCGTTTCACGGACGTGCGCGTCCATGATCCCACGGATTGCAACTAGAAGTATCTGCGTCATCAGCACGTGACAGTCGTGAGACTTCATCCTGCTGAACTTCTGCTTCGCTGGGTCTAGGTATCTGCTTATCTTCCCCGCATAACTGTAAGGAAGTTTTACTCCTAGGAGGCAGGTGAAAAACTGCTCGATCTCCTCCTGACTTAGAGTGAAGCACGCGGGAGGGTAGTCATTTCCGGTCTTCTTGGCCTTTTTGCCTTTGCGACGACTTTCTGTGTCCTGCTTCGCCTCATCATCATCATTATCATCATCATCATCATCATCATCATCATCATTAGCGTGAAGCTCTTGCCTGATGCGCATTGATTTCAAGTCTGCCCTTGCTTTCGGCCCATGATTGGTCCTCTCTGGCATGTTGAGCAGGGTACCAAGCAGACTCTCGCACACGTTCTTCGTGATATGCATGACATCAAGGCTGTGAGGCACATGGTGGATCTTCCAGTACGGCAAGTCCCAGAAAACAGACCTCGTTTTCCATACCTTCAGCAGCGGCTCTGGCGCCTTTTGCTTCTTTCCCGGCTCTGGCGCCTTTTGCTTCTTTCCCGGCAGTGGGCAGTCTTTCCAATTTTTCAACAGCTCGTCTATTTCCACGCCGCTCCTCGTACACGGGCGTTTTCGGGGTTCGGTTTCACCATCGAACAGATCCTTGCGTTTCCTCCACGGGTCATCGTCGCGAAGCCACCTTCGATGTCCATTGAACACGGTTTTCGAAGACCTGGGATCTCTATCTAGCTGGCGATACGTTGTGTCATCCATGCACCTTACGCATCCAGAAAATCCGTGGACTACCTACCCCGCGAGATATCCGTAACCGAGATAGTCGTGCACCGTCGTGAGCAGTGCGGCTCTCATAGGGAAATATTCTCTCTCTGCGGCGTCCCACGTATTGGCTGGCGTTTTCCACAGTGTGTCTAGCTCCTCCTTCAGCAGCCCCAGATACAGATTGATGTTGTTCCCTGGTTCTTTCGGCCCTTCAATTAGCATACTCATGTGAATGTACTTCCTCTTCATGCACAACCAGGGGGGAAGGTTGTACATCCACACAAATACATGCCAGGTGCTATGTGTGCTTCTTTGGCTGCCAAACGGATTGACTCCATAGGTGCTCGCGCCCAGCACGATGTTCCTTGGATCCTTCCCAAATTCTGGGTATTCAAAGTTGAACGCTTGCCACTGGCTCGCATCCTTAGGGTGACTCAACATCTTGTCTTTTTTATTTATCTCCAGATCATTTCCGTCATCTTCCCGCTTCTTCTCCTCCCTATCCGCGTGCCAACGCAGGAGCTTTGCTACCTTAGGGTCCGTGAAATACCGCTGCAGACGAGGAGTGATCGGAAAGTACCACACCGATTTTCGAGGAGCTTTCTTCCTCTTCTTGTATCCAGTGACGCCGCACACCGGACATATGGTAGACTCCGCGTGCTCGTCCCGATAAATGATAAAATTGTTCCTGCACACATGGTATTTCACGTGTGGTAAATCCAGAGGACACACGATTTTCTTCGCCTCCTCCAAACTGGTCGGGCACTTGTTCCCCTTGGGAAGACGTTCGTGCCAGAATGACATGTTCTCGTCGAAGCATGCGTCGGTCATTTTGTGTTTTACCTTCATCTCCAGAGCGATGAGCGTTACTCTCAGGCGGGTATCCTTGGGCCTGCATCCTTCACACAATGGAGTAACCACGTCTATCTTCAGTTGATCCAGCTTGGCTTTCTCTCGGGCGGCAGCTCTTGCGTTATCCGTCTGCTTGAGAAGCAGCTCTTGAATATGAGGGTCCTGCACCCAGCCTCCATCGTCGTCTGCTCCGGCATCTTCATCTTCATGATCATGCCCTTCGTCTTGATCTTCCCCATCATCATTTACGACATCTTCTACATGATGACTGTGTACAACATCACCGTCGTGATCATGTCCTGGAGATTCTTCGTCTTCTCGCTCGCCCTCGCCGCGGTGGTACTTGTCTTGTTGCCCTTCCTCATTTCTTGCCCGGCCTCCATGGACGACTTCATAGTCATCTTCATCACCTTGCCACCGATAGCCATCCATGAAACCACGCAAGAGCAGGTGGTCCCGCACCTGCCCGGAATCTGGGTCCGCAATAAGGCTCTTCAGCTTGCATCTTCAACACGGACATCTTATCTCCGCCTCGTTCTTTTGAAGCATCTCAGCCTTTGCGGAGCTCAAAAACGTATTCACGATGCCTTCAGTCATCGTGCGGACCATGGTCGCCTGCGGGGTAGAGCAAAACGATATTTTAGAACCAAGAAAAAATTTGGCATGACCTTCCCTAAAAATAGGACCAAAAAGAATGCATAGTGCCAAAATTCTCGCCGAAACGGAAATGAATCAAAACATTCGGGCAAAATATTGGCAACTATCGCATTTCAAATACCGGTACCTTCAAACACAATCATATATGCAACACCACAAACACATGCAACACCACAAACATACATAGATCTAGCTAGGCCACAAAAAGTGCATGTGCACGTTGTTGGAGCGAGCTAGGGAGAAAAAAGTAGATCTACATCATGAAGATAGCTTTCCCCTTACTTACCTATCAAAAAAAAGGTAATTTCACCACTTAATTTTGATGAATTTATGGTGGAAATGAGGTGAGGAGGAGGAGGCACCCGAGACAAGCTTGGAGGAGGAGGTGGAGAGAATGAAGTGGGGAAAGTGAGTGGGTAGGTGGGCTGTCCAAAATATCTTGTTGGTCCCAGGTTACTAATGGCGCACCACCACATAATGCGCCATTAGTAACACTGGTTACTAATGGCGCACCTGCAGGTGGTGCGCCATTAGTAATTTTTGCAGAAAAGTAAAAAAAACATATGTATACTAATGGCGCACGGTATCACAGTGCGCCATTAGTAGTTTAAACTACTAATGGCGCACTGTGATACGGTGCACCATTAGTAGGTTTGCAAAAAAGTAAAAAAAGAATATATACTAATGGCGCACTGTCTTGGCCGTGCGCCATTACTAGTTCTAACTAGTAATGGCGCACTTTGTCATCATGCGCCATTAGTTTGTATGGAAAAATGAAAAAAAAATCAATAGTAGTGGCGCACCGTGAGACTGGTGTGCCATTAATGTCTTCCACACTAATGGCGTACCTGAAGCCAGTGCGCCATTAGTATATAGTAGTGGCGCACTGTCTACCTGGTGCGCCATTAGAATCAGTCCTATCTACGGACCTTTTCCTAGTAGTGATCGCCACAAACCTCTACTTTCACCACCAAAGCACAACCCCTCACGGCCAAGGCCGCGCCGCTCAAAGCAGAGTGATATCCCACCACATGGCTTACCTGTTTTCCATCCGTCCTGAGATGTTGATGCTCGGAACTAGGAACAGTATCTTCACCGTTGCCTATGATGATGTCGAGCTCATGATGGGTGGCGTGTTAGCACCGGACGTAAGAGGACTTGCACATGAAATTCTTCACATGGCACAACAGCCTCCCTCGTCACAGGCTAGAAAGATAGCAACTTTGGTTCCCAATGCATGCAGGCATGCTGAAGCGTTGATAGAGCTGCAGGATGAAGGGGAGAGGTGGGAGGTGGTCCAGGGGGTATGGATTGAGATGCTATGCTACTCTGCCGGTAGGTGCAGGGGGTACTTGCACGCCAAGAACATGAATGAAGGCCCAGAGCTGCTCTCTCATGTCTGGTTCCTCTTGTCATTCATGGGATGGAGACGTCTGCCGACAGGCATCAGAAACCGGAGCCACCCGGAACACCGCATCGTGAACTTTCACACTTTGGTTCTTACATGCAAGGAAACTTAAGACTTGCCCTAGGGTGCACGAGAATTGCAAAATTATTTACTGAAGAAATAACACTGTAGGAGTTAAGATTTAACTGACAAACTGAACTAACTTATGATACTGTAGAGACTGAACCTTGATGAGAAAACCACGGAACTGGACTTTTTTTTAGAGGAAAGGCACAGGCCGAGCCCGAGAAAAGGCTCGAACCTTGCCCGGCTTTGAATTAACAAAGCCATCAACCGGCCAGGATTACAACAAGGTACAACAAACATAAATAAAGCAGCAGATACATGGCTGAGATGCTACGACCAAAGAAATGCTACAAGTTGGGGCCTAACAGCGGGCTTGATGGGGTCGCGCCACAGGAAACGAGGCTTGCTCCCACTAGAGCAAGCAAGAAGAAAGAGGCACCAAGCGCGACCACCAGTCCAAGCAAGCTACCGGAACACAAGCCGCAGCCTACAGCAAGACGCACGCCGAAGACACTAGCCTCTGAACGGGAGCACCCCAGGAAGACACGGCAAAGAGTTGAGCACCGCAGTCACCACGAGAGCCGGACCTCGCCAAGGACACCATCCCTCAGCCGCCGACACGTCCAAGTCACTATAGGGGGGACCACTATCCCCTCTCGCCCAAGCCGAGGGCATCAACCCGCCGGACAGACCGGACCACGCGACAAGGAGAGCAAGACGTCTTGCAGAGGAGACCGACCGACCATGGCGAGGCGACATCCCTCAAGAGAGAACCGCCGCCATAAGGAACACCAAGAACGTGCTGCAGCTGTTCCATCTCCACGTAGACCCAAAGCGGCGCCTTCGAGAAGGTGACGGAGCCGGGCACCGCCGCCGCCCAACCAAAGTCGTGGGTTTTCACCCGGGTGCACGGGGAGGACAAGGGGGAGGGAGTTGGATCTCGAAGCCGCCTTCAAGAAGGAAACATCGCCTGGACTGCCGCCGACGTCGTGGCCGCCACAGCCAGCCAAAAAATTACTCTGATCCAGAGCTCCCAACACCACATCAGCGCAGTCAGCCACCGGATCCGACCGGACTGACGAGGAGAAAGCAGCAGCACGGGGGCGCCGTCTTTAGATCTGGCGAAGGGCAGCAGCAGGGGATCCCACCACACGACGCCTGCGTCCACCGCCGACTCCCCACCCATGCGGCCGAGAAGAGGCGGCCCACATCACCGACGAGCGCCGCCCGCCGCCGGGACGCCGCCGCCCTGACCAGCAGAGGTCGCCGCCTCAAACCCTAGGCCTGAGCCCGAGCAGCGTCGCGGACGAGGGCCACGCCGCCACCCTCATCGGCGGCCGCACGGGGGACCCGGCGCCCGTCTATCGAGAGGGAGGGGGGAGGCGTGCGGACGGGGAGGTTGGTCGCCCCCGAGGCGACGCGAGGGAGCTGAGAATGATGATCAGTTCACGAAACTGAACTAACTGAGGATAGTGTCGAAACTGAACCTTGATGAGAAAACCGGCTAGATTGATTTTTTTTTTTGAAAAGGGCGAATTTATTGGCTCGGAATGAAGCATCAAGAGAATACAAACATAATTAGCACAGACCCAACCTCTCCATAGCTAAGATGCATATAGCCAACACCAACACACACGAAAAACATGTCTGCGAATAGCGAAGTCATATATGAGTAATATGACCAAAGTTATGCATGAGCGGAAAAAAAACCAAAGTGATCAGTTCCGTGATCGGCAAACTACAGGAAAGATCATATCTGCACCAACCATCTCAAGTCATTAAATGAACGACAAGGCTACATTAATTGTACCACTGGAAGATGTCTCCCTTCTTTCCAATTACATGTGTTGTTATCGTGCTAATTAGGAACACTTGATGTGGGCATCACAATGATATAGAGGCTGGGTTATCCCCTTTTCGAAAGATTTTTTCTTGATTTTAATTAGAACACAACACACTTCACTTGCGCAGCTTCTGCAATGGTTCTTGGTTCCTGGGAAAGGGGAACCTGCGGCGCCATCGAAGAAGTGGCAGTGCAGTGATTAGACTAGAGGTAGCTGATAGCTGGATAATGTGATGTATTTATCGGTTATGCTTTGTCAAGGAGGGATGACTTGTTGGCTGAATGTGATGGTCATACCGTTCAATTTGATTTGTCAGTAGTAGTGGTGGTATTCTCTTTTTTGTGTGGGGGAGTAGTGGTGGTATTCATTATTCAACATGAAGGAATTCCTCGGTTGAATGTGATGCTCATCTTCTTTTTCTTTCTTTTGATGACGCACCGAAGCTGAAAAGCAATTTCCGTCGTGGACCTGGATGAAAAACATGAAAACATATGTATGATATGGTGTTGCAATTCCATTTTCTTTAGAAAAATGTATTCCCTTTTGAAACATGAATTGAGAGATAGAAATAACCACGGAATGATGACTTACATCACGACCGCGAGATATTTACCAAGCTCTGGTGTGCACAGATAAACACCGAGGACAGATGGAATTCCCGAAAGTTAGTAAGTTCCACCCCTCTTCTCTCTGCTATCTAAACGGATAGTTGGTTCTCATGAAATGCTCAGATGTAGGAGCTCATGAATTCCATCCCTGTAAATCTTTTTTTGTGTGTCACCTTCATGTATATGCAATCTGATCGAAACATATCTGTAGTTATGCTTAGGGACGGGGTTTGGATTCAGCTGTTGCGTAATAAATATTTACATTCTAAAACACCGGCTCAAATGACGGTATGTGTTATTTTATTGTGTTCCAAATCCCATACAAGTGTTGGATTTTTTTCAAAACTATCGCATTTTTTGAAGCAAATTCGGAAACTACAGGAGAGAATTGAAAAAATCAGAATTATAACCCTGTCGGCCTCGCTTGGGCCGAAAAGGGACTTTTCGGCCAGCCTTCGGCCGAAGAGAGGACGTCGGCCCGCGGTTGACCGAAAACGGGCTGTGGTGGGCCGAAGACTTGCTGTCGGTGGTGGCCCGGCCGAAAATAGTAGCTTCGGCCAGCTAGTGGCCGAAATGGGCCGTTTTCGGCCAAGCCCAGGCCGAAGAGTACTTCGGCCACCTATAGGCCGAAATGGCTGGATAAGCCCGAGCGCCAGGCTTCTTCCTCCTGTCGTTGTTGTTCTTCTTTCTCTCCTTTCTCTCTCTTGTTCTTCTTTGTAGGTCGCCACCCCACTCTGATCTCCTCCATTTGCCACCCATTTTCACATCCAAGCCACATAATCGGTAGATCGTAGCAAACTCCGACGGCCTATGGTGTTTTTTTGCTATGGGATAGTTTTTGATGCATTTTGGGAGGAGTAGCCAAGGTGGGGAGGAGGAGCCATGGTGGGGAGGAGGACGTGGGGTTGGGCAATAGGTGGTGGTGACGAGGAGCAGCAGCTGTGGAGGAGGATGTGCTGCTTGGGGGGTCACCGGAGTTGAACCTCCGGTCGTCGAGGGGGCGGCGGTGTCGTTGTCCGGTGGTGCAAGTACTCCGCGAGGTGGTCGGTGCCGCTGAGTCGAAGAGAGGACACACGCTTCGAAGGTATAACCATGTAGTCATATTGCGAATTTTAGTGTTAATATATTTGTGTCGGCATTTTAGCGCATAGTTCGTGTAGCGGGTAATATTAGTGTATATACGTCATATTGTGAATTATAGTGTTAATATATTTGTGTCGGCATTTTAGGGCATAGTTCGTGTAGCGGGTAATATTAGTGTTCGTTGTGATTAATGAGAAGATGACAATGTCTGACAGGTGAAAATGTCTGAATCAGTAAATCTGACTGTTTACTACGGCACTGGTAATGTTCGATATAAATGAGTTTGGGGTTGATCTTAGCGAGTTTTAAAATGGCGTCATGACACTAGCAGACCCGGACAGACTGGACATTAGACAGTTGAAGTACTGGTTGACAACTAGTTTCAGGCTGGATCCCGAAGTATGTTCCGTCAGTATTCAGGCATTGTGGACCAAATCCTGTAAAAATGTCAAGTGGGAGTTGATGTCGGTAGATAGGAGCCAGCATTGGTTGTCCCTGTTAAGGCACTGCCGAGACCGAAGAATCCACCCATATGCACTTGTGCAACCTTTGCCGAAGGAGGAGAATACCGTAAAACTCCACAGGGGGTATGAACCCGGCTAAGGTAGTGAAGTGGCTAACGAGATTGTTTTATCTGGGTCACAACCAGAAGATGTGGATGCTAGACAACCCGAGAAAGAGTCGGGGTACGTGCCACACAATGTTTGTGGTCCTGATACTGGGCAGAGTAGCCAACTGATATTATTAGCGGGTTCTGGGTTTGCTGATGGGGATGAGGAAGGGGATGAAATGTAGAGCGTGATGGAGGAAGAGGACGAGGATGGATTGGCGGAGGAACTGGATTCTGAAAATTCTGAGGATGAAGTGGAGGTACCGATTCAATCTTCATGGGATCAGGACATATCCACCGGCCTTACGGTCAACGATGGCCATGAGACTCCATGGCAGTATAATCTGAACCAAATACAGATAGGGGCTAGGTTTGATACAAAGAAAAAATTGAAGTACGCAGTGATAAAGTGGGCTATGTGTACGCAGAGGGTTTTCCGGACACACATAACAAGTCCAACAAACTGTACCATGAAATGTGTTGTAACAGGTTGTCCTGGGAAGGTGCACGGGCACGTGCCAAGTATGACATCCACTGGGTTGTCACCAATGTCGTCCCACATAATTGTGTGAGGAAGAACCTGCTGGTGAAGCATCCGAACCTGACTTCAACTCTCATTGCGCAACTCATGTATAATGAGATAGTAGAGAAGAAAGATATGGAAGCAAAACACATCCAGACAGCAGTGAAGGTCAGATGGAATTATGTCATTCCTTATGGGAAGGCTTGGAGGGCTAAACAGAAGGCTATGGAGGAAAGGTTTGGGACGTTCTTCGACTCATATGATAATGTTGTCCGTCTCCTTGGATGCCTGAAGGAGAGGAATCCCGGCACTTATGTGAAGGTACATCACATGAGGTTGCTGAGTATACCAGATTTCAAGGTGTTAAAACGAGTGTTCTTCTCTTTCTCTATGTGCATCGAAGCTTTCCAGCATTGTCCTCCTGTTATGTTTGTGGATGGTACATTCCTGACCGATCAGTATAGAGGGCAAATCCTGACTGCTATTGGTGTGGACGGGAACATTCAAATCATCCCACTTGCCATGGCATTTGTGGAGGGTGAGAACTTTGCCAGCTGGGTATGGTTCTTCCGGCAAGTGAAAATTGCCATCGTGAAGGACCGTGCAAACGTGTGTGTCATTCATGACAGACATGCTGGTATATTGAAGGCCGTGAAGACACTACGTAATCCAACAGTTGACGAACCAACACCTTGGAGGGACTTGCAGAGCCGGTGGTGCATGCGCCATCTTGGGGCTAATTTTTTCTCACAGTTCAAGAACAAGCGGTTGATGAACTTGTTCAAAAAATTATGCAAGCAGAGCCAGCAACGCAAATACGGATTTATTTGGTCAAAACTAGATGAGTATACTAAGAAGCAGGTCCGTGCGAGGAAGAAAATGGAAGAAGATCAGGTTAAATTAGCAGCACTCATCGCGGAGCTGGAGGAGCCAGTAGGTCTTTGTGACTTGCCAGGAATTGACCCTCCTAATACTAAGAGAAAGAAGGGAAGGGCAATAAAGAATTTTTCTGAGTGGATAGAGAAAGAGCCTCCAGTGAATTGGTCTTTGCTGCATGACACCCATGGAGCTAGGTATGGCCACATGACAACCAATCTTGCAGAGGTGTATAACTTTGTGCTGAGAGGGAATAGAGCATTGCCACTCACAGCTATTGTGGAGGCTGTATTCCATGGCACTTTGAGATATTTTAGAGAAAGGCACGAGTTAGCAAAGAAGCATATTGAAGATAATCCCAACACACCTTATTGTAGCCGTGTCATGGAATACATGGCAAAAAGATAGAGAAAGCAAAGAAGCACACTGTCAGACTCATAGGGAATCAAGAAAGGAGGTATGAGGTTCAGCTTCCTACCGATGGTTTTGGTTCTGGACATGAGGTGAAGACACACGAGGTAAAAATTGGAATGGAATTTTATCCAACGTGTGAGTGTACATGCAACAAACCGAAGTTGTTGCACCTACCTTGCTCTCATGTGCTGGCTGTATGTGGCCAGATTAAATTGGACGCTATCTCCTTCGTGTCCCCATACTATTTAAAAGAGGCAGTGCTCAACACATGGACAGGTGAGATGACAGGGTTTAGAGCCGTCGGTAATTTCAACAAGGTAAACGATGGTGATAGAGTATTCATCCCGCATCCAGACCTTCGGCGAACAAGTAGGGGCAGACGAATGGCCCGTCACATCCGAAACGACATGGACCAATCTGAAGCTGGTGGAGCAACCAGACAATGTTTGGTATGCGCGGCTTATGGGCATAGGATGAAATATTGTCCCGACCTGAACAAAGATGGTGCTTCCACATCGACGAGTGCTTCCACATTGATGACTGCGACAACAGGAGCAAGAGGCGGACGTGGTCGTGGCAGTCGAGGCTGAAGGGGCGGACGAGGAAGAAATAACTCAGAAGCTATATAATGTGTTTTAATATGTAATATGTCAGGACTATGTTTTAATTTGTAATATGTGAGGACTATGTTTTAATTTGTAATATGTGAGGACTATGTTTTAATTTATAACATGTCTGGACTATGTTTTAATTTTATAATATGTCAGGATTATGTTTAAATTTGTAATATGTCTGGACTATTTTTTAATTTTTCATATGCCTTACTATGGTTTAATTTGTAATATGTGTGTACTATGTTTTATTTGCACCTAAGATCTGTTGTTTGAATTGCAGATATGTCTTCGTATCCGTTGCTTAATTGTAACATCGATAGAAAGCACCAGGCGCCCTTATGAAAGCGGGTAACCACTTAGACGTGTTGGTCACTAGTACCCCAAAGACTAACTGGATGATACACGATTCATGGGTTGATAGGTATGTGTGCGTATAATGGAATCCATATAATGACTTACTATGTTTGACATACTTTTCATAGCCGCTAACAATCTCTTTATTTTGTAGGTTAATTTGGGCTGGACTTCTACCCTTGGCACGGCTGGTTGAGGGTACATTGGATAAGTGGGTTGATGGTCCGGACATAGATGAGGCAGGTGAACCATTGCAGTTACACAAGAGGCAAGTGAAAAGTTTCTCTTACGACAAGTCACTCCTTACCTACTTAGTAGATAGATGGAGACCAGAGACACATACGTTTCACTTTCCCTGGGGAGAGATGGCGCCTACTCTACAGGATGTGTCTTACTTGTTGGGATTACCTCTGGCCGGTGCTGCCATCGGTCCCTTAGAGGCAGAATCTGGTTGGCAAGAAGTGATGTAGACCCGTTTTTTGGCTGCAGTGCCGACTGCTAGGGCCATAGACAACGATCCTCACGAACCTCTTTTTAGATGGTTGGGCCAGTTTCAGGTAACCTTCACGGCCACTTAAACAAATGTTTTTTTAATTGCCCGATGTTCATACAATCATTATGTTTGTATGTAGATTACCTCGTTAGGATATCCCCATGTTCAGTTGTCGGAGGCACAGATTGACCGGTCCCTAGAGGCATATATTCTTTGGCTGTTTGGCAAGACGATGTTTACAGAGAACCACGTGACCACTGTCGATGCACGACTCATCGGTATTGCACGAGAGATAGCTGACGCACGTTGCGCTGGGGATATTCAGCAGAGGAGTTTTGGTTCTGCTGTGTTAGCTGCTACGTACAGAGGCCTGTGCAAAGCTAGCTTGTTGAAGTCTAGAAAATCTAGTGTTGTTAGATGTCCATTATTGTTGCAGCTCTGGTCATGCGAGAGATTCCCTATTGGACGACCCTATGTCTATGTTGATAAACCTTTTGGTTTGTAGGACTTAGCTGGGGCTTATGTGCCTGCTATCGATGACTTGCCTACTATGGGATCTGTTTGGGCCCGGCGAGAGGTACTTTTATATTAAGTAACAATTAATTCAATTATTTCTTGACATTCAATAGTATTACTATTGCTTATTTGTTGTCATGCACAAAGATAGTTTGCGCATAGCCAGGTTAGGGGATGCTACCCGTCCTTCACGATGCAGTTTGATAGTTTGCAGGAGGATCAAGTTATCTGGGAGCCATACTCGCCTCAGGCTATATCATCGAGGTGCCAAGTTGGGATTTCTGGATTGTGCACTAGAGATCGGCACTATTGGATGACCAAGGCCAAGTTGGTGTTCGACGTGATGGTTGAGGAGATGGCTCTTCATAGGGTGATGAGACAGTTCGGTCTATATCAAGAGCCTGCGATTCCAGATATTCCACACTTTCCAGAACACGTGCACAAGTAAGTACTAATACTATTTTAGTTGTCAGCTCTGCATCATAATATACCTAATCATGTATCGCGCATGTCAATCTCAGGGAAAGTCGCTTAGGAGGAAACAAGTCCATGGCTTATTGGCTTAAGACCATTACCCCTTACGTTGACGAATGGACTATCGCGCCGACAAATATATGGGGTGAGGTTAGGGCCTTTAACTGGGAAATGTTTGGGTTGTATCTGCAGCGTTACCGGCATACAACGAGGATCTACTTGGTTCCATCAGCTGCTCTTGATCAGATCGAAGCCCCTCTCACGAGCGATATGTACCCAACTGCCTCTGTTGTGGGAAGCAGACACCACGCGGTACGTGCCTAGATTCTCATATGTTAAGTCTTTTGTTAACCTGGACATATTCGCTTGGTTATCTATTCATGGTGTATATCCTACAAAGAGGATATAATTGATTAACTCTTTGTGTACAGGGTGACTTGACAATATAGGCGCGAGAGGAGGTTTCCGCCTTAATGCAGCGCTTTCAGAGGGGAGAAAATATCCCACCGCGAGAGAGCGTCTCAAGGTTGAGGCGTCTTGATGACAAGCTACGCGGGATTTACACATCTGTTACGTGTAGACGGTCTTCGGATGTTGCACTTCCTCCTCCAGCACATCGTCCGCCACGTCCCTCTGTGCAGCATTCAGAACCACGACCCTCTGTGCAGCATTCAGAACCACGACCCTCTGTGCACAGTGCAGAACCTCACCCTTCACAGCCAGGGAGCTCTTCCTGGCATCAGCCACCTCCTTCACAACCAGGGAGCTCTTCCTGGCATCAACCACCTCCTTCACAGCTAGGGAGCGCTTACTGGCATCAACAGGAACTAGGTAACACTACTCACTACATTTATGACTTAGTGGTGGTGCTTCGTTCATGCATTTGTATCAGTTTTACATGTT
The DNA here is from genome assembly GCF_018294505.1 of Triticum aestivum. Classification (NCBI taxonomy): domain Eukaryota; kingdom Viridiplantae; phylum Streptophyta; class Magnoliopsida; order Poales; family Poaceae; genus Triticum; species Triticum aestivum. Next base: position 3,291,219 of record NC_057795.1, read on the forward strand.
TTACTTTACCGCAGGCGGCAACCAGTCGCAACCGTTCATGCATTCAGTGCAGTCACCGATGCTTAGTGGTGGTGCTTCGCACTTTGAGGGCGACGGCGAGGATGATGACCAAGCTGCAAACATTTATGACTTCTTGCTCACAGTGTTTCACACTCCACCACCACCACCGATGCAAGAGACAAAGACCGTGACAGACGAGGTTAACTATGGTCATGGTTATCGCGAGCCTCATCCACCGCCACATCGCTTATCGCCTTCTGGTCCTCGCCCGAGGAAGACCCAGACTCGTTGTCGTCCCCCGCAGTGATATGGTTATCTATGTATGAGTCATTATCTGTTACTTTCAGACTATTCGCAGCTGTGAGTCAGTATTTATGTATGAGACATGCTTCATGTTCATGTATCAGGAGACATATATTGTTTTATGTATGCGAGAGACATATTACTATTAATTCGCATTCTTATTCTAGTTACATTTCCAAAGAGACTACAATCGATAATTAAGATACAAGTACATCTGAATTAAACGGTGCGGCTGAACTGGTGCAATACATATTACATGCTACAAAATGAAATTGAGATAGAACATAATACCCTACAATAATACAGTACAAACTAATAATGCAAGTACATCTGAATGAAACGGTACAACTAGAATACATCTTACATACTACATGAAGTCATCATCGTCATCCTCCGTTGATGCAGCCGTCTTTCCCTTCGACGATGCGGTCCTTTTGCCATCCGTTGATACAGAACTATTGCCCTTCGAGCATGCAGAACTCTTGCCCTTGGACGATGAAGAACTCTTGCCCTTCGACGATGCAGAACCCGGAAGCGGTGGCATGAAGATATCATTTTCATCCTCGCTCTCCTCAATCCATAAAGATGGATTATTTGCTAAAATCCATCTGAAAGTTTCACTCTTCGGTACCACCATCTTCTTCCACCTTTCATTCAACCAAAGAAGTTTTTTACGTACCTCCTCATAGGTCCTTTCAGGTCACCCAGACCTACGTCATTGGTGAGCCAACTCATTCATTATGGTGTCACTACCGGTGAGTTCGTCCCATGGAACTATCCTATTGTCCATCCTGAAATCGGTAACTAGACTTAGAAGAGTCTTGCTCATCCCAGGGTGAAAACAACAATCGAATGGATAATGGGACATCTCGACTACAATAAACTGGAATGCTTATCCACCTCCGCCTGAGGGGTTTTTATAGGTACAGAGGAGAAAATGGCGGGAAAAAACGACTACGGTATGGCGGGAAGGGTTTAGCGGGAAACGGGTGGTGGGAAAGGGTTGGCGGGAAAGAGTTGGCGGGAAGGGCTTGGCGGGAAAATACATTGGCCAACAGATAACGAAAAGGTGGGCCCAAGGGACTTTTCGGCCTACACTTGACCAAAAACTACTTTTTGGCCTAGAGTAGACCAAAAAGTACTTTTCGGCCTACATTTGACCAAAAAGACCTTTTCGGCCAAATGGCAGCCGAAAACAGCCATTTCGGCCAGCTAACCTCTTTTCAGCCATGGCAAGGCCGAAAACCCTACTTCGGCCAACAGTTGGCCGAAAACTACCTTTTCGGCCTGCACATGGCCGACAAGGGTCATAGTTTTGCATATTTTTCATTATGTGCTATAGTTTCTGAAATTACTACAAAATACGTCATAGTTTTGAAAAAAAATCCAAGTGTTGTACTATAGATGGAGTCCTATCGGCTACGGCATGCCAACCGTGCTAGACGTAGCTTGACTACAACTCTGTTTCGTGTCCACTAAGAAAGAGAGTTGTTTGCCCCTTTATATAGTACCAGCTAGTCATAGAATAGATGAGAGAGAGAGATCCACCAGATTAGCACGTAGAGGGTTTGTCCTCTTGTGTAATGTAATACCCCTCCCAATTATAATGATACGCCGTCGTGCGTTCTGTGGTTTTTCCCCGTAAGGGTTTCCACATAAAAATCCGTGTCTCTCTGTCTCGTTTATTTCTCATTATTATCTAACAAGTGGTACCAGAGCTGAGGTTCGAAATACGAGTTTGAGATGAGAGAATCAGGGCTGCGGTCCGCCGCAGCTGCAATAAACCGAGACCGACAAGGATTCAATCTACGCGTCACCGAGCAATCGGGTCGACGAGGTTAACTTTTCTCAAAGGCTGCTGTGCTTTGGGATACGTCAAGTCGCAGGTTCCGTCGAGACCGACGGGAACCGTTCGTACGCGCTCAGATCACGCGAGCAGCTTCGCTGCAACTCCATCGTTCTGGCACGGTCCGCCTAGCTGCCGCTGGTGCTTACCAAAGCAACCGGCTTCAAGTCTCCAGATTCAGGTCACGTTCTGCTGGTGTGCTGCTGCTACTTCGCATCAACCAAACAATACTATTACTACTCTGGATAAGGCTGGTGCTAGTGCTTCTGTTCATCACTTGAAGGCTACAGTGCACGTTGATTATTGTGCAGTATACCCCGTTGCTCCCGTAAACACTACCAGGTGCTATTTATCCTATTTTTCGTCTGCTCCGCTTATTAATTCTGTCAAGAATTTTTCTACCGGCTTGTACTACTTTATGAACATAGATTTAATCTACTCATGGCATCCATGAAGTACGATGTTCCGCTGCTGGATCGTGACACAAGGTTTACCCTATGGCAAGTCAAGATGCGAGCGTTGTTGGCGCAAGCAATTATCAGAATGCACTCAATTTTTCTTTATGGTGGAGTTTTGAGGATCATGGCCCGTCGGGATAATGGATGCAATTTGCTGCAGTTATTTGAAGAACACAATTCAGTTATCAAGAAAAAAAGGGTATGGAGGAGGTAATTACTAAGCCTGTTGGTAGCCAGCATATACACTATTCTCTCCATAGTGTTTTGCTGTTATACATGTGAAGGTTTTGTTTTGATATTCATGTTCGTGATGAGAATCAGTTGAGGTGCAAGAAGGAGATTGTTTTGTTTCTGCTAGATACTACAACATTTAGCGCTGTTAAGTTTCAAGTGCAATTTAGTTGTCTTTGCTCTTTCAAGAGGGGTCTATTGCAGAGTTGAAACTCCATTGCATGTTAAGATGGTTCCTTCATCCGACAGTTTTCTCTACAAGGGCAGTTTATGACCATGTCATGAATTTTCCATTAACCACTACAAGTCGGCAGTTTTTTGGGTGCACGCGATGCCGTCCGTACCATATTCTCTTGCATGAGTATTGTTTGCCGAGGTTTGTGCTTTCAGTTTTGAAGCACGTTCAAATTCCATGAGATGAGTTCTTCACAATGTGATGGGCATCAAGATGTTGCACAATGAGCTATGTGCTCGTTCAGGCACCACATGAGATATGATGACTTATGTCATTTGATGATTGAGCAGTTTCAGTATTTTGAGGTCAGTGGCACAGACTCGGACTTTTACTGGGAGACCAAGTTTTGTTAGTCTGCTTTGTTGATAGCTGTGCTGTTTTCTAGACGACCTAACATTGATTTGTTCAACATGACTTCATGAGAAGTTTATTAGTTCTAAATGGACGTTTCCAGGCACAAGGTTTACTTGTGATGACTTTAATTGAGGAGTTGATGCTATCTATGATTATTGTAAGGGATTTCGTCTCAAGGTGGAGTGTTATTTTATTGTGTTCCGAATCCCATACAAGTGTTGTACTACAGATGGAGTCCTACCAGACTACGGCATGCCAACCGTGCTAGACGTAGAATGACTACAACTCTGTTTTGTGTCCACCAAGAAAGAGAGTTGATTGCCCCTTTATATAGTACCAGCTAGTCATAGAATAGATGAGAGAGAGAGATCCACTAGATTAGCATGTAGAGGGTTTGTCCTCTCGTGTAATGTAATACTCCTCCCAATTATAATGATACGCTGTCGTGCGTTCCGTGGTTTTTCCCCGCAAGGGAATCCACGTAAAAATCCGTGTCTCTCTGTCTCGTTTATTTCTCGTTATTATCTAACAGTATGACTGTTGACCCTCCCTTTTGAAGGGGGCTTATGCGGACAAAGGTTTCCTTCTTTAAGAGGAGCAAATTCATTGTAGAGAGTGAACATGGTACTAGGTTTTGGGAGGACACCTGGTTGGGTGAGAGTCCATTAGCCTTGCAGTATCCCTCCCTATATAACATTGTACAATGGAAAGAGGTTTTTGTTGGTACAATGTCGCAATAATTCCGACGGTCTTTACTGGGTAATTGATGAGATAGATGGCTACATCTCATGCATTAGCTAATGAAGGTTAACCTTTCTAATGTAGCAGACTCCTTACATTGGAAGTTGTCCGTGTTAGGTGTATTCTCGGTTAAAACTATGTATATGGATTGGATTAACACCGGGGCTGTCCCAAGGATGATACACATTTGGAAAGTTAAAGTGCCTTTGAAAATCAAGGTGTTTATGTGGTTTGTGCATAAAGGAGTAATTTTGACAAAAGATAACTTGGCCAAGTAGAGTCCGGAAGGAAGCAAAAGATGCTGCTTTTGTGATCATGATGAAACAATAGAACATATTTTTCTCCAATGCCCACTTGCCAAGTTACTCTGGAGAACTATTGACGTTGCTTTAACATTGTTCCGCAAGTCTTGCTCTCGCATTTATTTGGGACCTGCTTAACAGGGATAGAGCCTAAGACCGCGGTGCATATTCAAGTTGGAGTATGTGCATTATTTTGGGCCATATGGAATTGTCGAAATGATGTTGCCTTTAATAGACAAAGCATCACTATATTTTATAGGTTATCTTCAGGGCGTCTACTTGGATCCGTATGTGACTGTTACTCACCCATGTGGACCACAAGAAGCATATGAATATTGGGTGCAACCGATTGGAGATGGTTGCACGAGATACTTACAACTGATTTGATGGCGGTCCAATAATAGGATAAGTGTTTAGTCATCTTTCCCTATTTTTCGCAGGTTGTGTGTGACGCCCGGATAGTTAAGCTACAGTAAACCCTTGCTAACCATGCCAGGTCATCATAATTAAACTTTTGCTAAACCTCACTTGTTTCAAACCAAGATCAAATTCAAATTCAAATAACAAGTCAAACTATTATTTCTTTAAACTATCAAATAAAAATGTTCGATGAGTGGCAAGTATTCACTAAGTAATGAACATGTTGGAACCAACCTCATTTGGTTTCCCAAATTGCCCCTGGAATTCATTTAGTGGAACAACAAGATTAAATAAGAGCATTTTAATTTAACTATAAATTAGAACAGTTCCAATTGGCCTCAAACTTTTCGCGCAACCTTATAGTGTTGGCTAGGAATTATGTGCAAAGTTTCATAATTAACAAAAATCACGTGACAGCTAAAATAATAGAAAAGTATAAATAAAAAGCAAAGAAAACACAAAACCAGAAAAGAAAATAATGAAACAAAACAAAAAAAGTAAAAAAAAAAGAGAAAGCCCCCCCCCCCCCCCCCGTGCCAGCCGACCCAACTGGCTGGCCCAATCGGCCACAGGCCCAGCCGGGGCCCCCACTCTCTCCTTATCTCCCCCCACCGGTGAGACCCCGAAACCCTAACCACCCCGTCACCCACTCGCCCCCCCCCATTCGCTCCCCCTCCCGATCCAGATTGGATCGGGATCGAACCACCCCGACCCCCTGCCGTCGCCGCCACACGCCTCGCCGGCGTCGCCTGTCCCCGCCGCCGCCAGACGCCACCGCGTTGGGCCCTCCTGCGCCACTCGCCGCCGCCCGGATCGAACCCCACCATCTCCCCGCGCCCGGAGCTCCACGGGCCTCGCCAGAACGTGTTGGGGAACGTAGTAATTTCAAAAAAAATTCCTACGCACACGCAAGATCATGGTGATGCATAGCAACGAGAGGAGAGAGTGTTGTCTACGTACCCTCGTAGACCGAAGCGGAAGCGTTGACGCAACGTAGAGGAAGTAGTCGTACGTCTTCCCGGTCCAACCGATCCAAGCACCGTTACTCCGGCACCTCCGAGTTCTTGACACACGTACAGCTCGAGGACGCATCCCGGGCTCCGATCCAGCAAAGCTTCGGGGAGGAGTTCCGTCAGCACGACGGCGTGGTGACGATCTTGATGTTCAACTGTCGCAGGGCTTCGCCTAAGCACCGCTACAATATGACCGAGGTGTAATATCGTGGAGGGGGGCACCGCACACGGCTAAGGAACGATCATGATGATCAACTTGTGTGTCTATGGGGTGCCCCCTGCCCCCGTATATAAAGGAGTGGAGGAGGGGAGGGCCGGCCCTCTCTATGGCGCGCCCTAGGGGAGTCCTACTCCCACCGGGAGTAGGATTCCCCTTTTCCTAGTCCAACTAGGAGCCCTTCCATGTAGTAGGAGTAGGAGAGAAGGAAAGGGAAGAGAGAAGGGAAGGAAGGAGGGGGTGCGGCCCCTCCCCCTAGTCCAATTCGGACTAGGCCATGGGGGGGGGGGGCGCGGCCTGCCCTAGGCAGCCCCTCTCTCTTTCCCGCAGGGCCCAATAAGGCCCAATACTTCTCCCCGGCGAATTCCCGTAACTCTCCGGTACTCCGAAAAATACCCGAATCACTCGGAACCTTTCCGAACTCCGAATATAGTCGTCCAATATATCGATCTTTATGTCTCGACCATTTCGAGACTCGTCGTCATGTCCCCGATCTCATCCGGGACTCCTAACTCCTTCGGTACATCAAAACTCATAATAAAACTGTTATCGAAACCTTAAGCGTGCGGACCCTACGGTTCGAGAACAATGTAGACATGACCGAGACACGTCTCCGGTCAATAAACAATAGCGGGACCTGGATGCCCATATTGGTTCCTACATATTCTACGAAGATCTTTATCGGTCAGACCGCATAACAACATATGTTGTTCCCTTTGTCATCGGTATGTTACTTGCCCGAGATTCGATCGTCGGTATCCAATACCTAGTTCAATCTCGTTACCGGCAAGTCCCTTTACTCGTTCCGTAATACATCATCTCGCAACTAACTCATTGGTTGCAATGCTTGCAAGGCTTAAGTGATGTGCATTACCGAGAGGGCCCAGAGATACCTCTCCAACATTCGGAGTGACAAATCCTAATCTCAAAATACGCCAACCCAACAAGTACCTTTGGAGACACCTGTAGAGCACCTTTATAATCACGCAATTACGTTGTGACGTTTGGTAGCACACAAAGTGTTCCTCCGGTAAATGGGAGTTGCATAATCTCATAGTCATAGGAACATGTATAAGTCATGAATAAAGCAATACCAACATACTAAACGATCGAGTGCTAAGCTAACGGAATGGGTCATGTCAATCAGATCATTCTACTAATGATGTGGTCCCGTTAATCAAATAACAACTCTTTGTCCATGGTTAGGAAACATAACCATCTTTGATTAACAAGCTAGTCAAGTAGAGGCATACTAGTGACACTCTGTTTGTCTATATATTCACACATGTATTATGTTTCCGGTTAATACAATTCTAGCATGAATAATAAACATTTATCATGATATAAGGAAATAAATAATAACTTTATTATTGCCTCTAGGGCTTATTTCCTTCAGTCTCCCACTTGCACTAGAGTCAATAATCTAGTTCACATTGCCATGTGATTTAACACCAGTAATTCACATCACCATGTGATTAGCACCCAGAGTTCACATCGTCATGTGACCAACACCCAAAGGGTTTACTAGAGTCAATAATCTAGTTCACATCGTTATGTGATTAACACCCAAAGAGTACTAAGGTGTGATCATGTTTTGCTTGTGAGATAATTTTAGTCAACGGGTCTGTCACATTCAGATCCGTAAGTATTTTGCAAATTTCTATGTCTACAATGCTCTGGACGGAGCTACTCTAGCTAATTGCTCCCACTTTCAATATGTATCTAGACCGAGACTTAGAGTCATCTACATTAGTGTCAAAACTTGCATCGACGTAACCCTTTACGACGAACCTTTTTGTCACCTCCATAATCGAGAAACATATCCTTATTCCCCTAAGGATAATTTTGACCGTTGTCCAGTGATCTATTCCCTTGCTAAAATCAGTGCAGGGTATACAATAGATCTGGTACACAGCATGGCATACTTTATAGAACCTATGGCTGAGGCATAGGGAATGACTTTCATTCTCTTTCTATCTTCTGCCGTGGTCGGGTTTTGAGTCTTACTCAACTTCACACCTTGTAACACAGGCAAGAACTCTTTCTTTGACTGTTCCATTTTGAACTACTTCAAAATCTTGTCAAGGTATGTACTCATTGAAAAAACTTATCAAGCCTCTTGATCTATCTCTATAGATCTTGATGCTCAATATGTAAGTAGCTTTACTGAGGTCTTTCTTTTAAAGAACTCCTTTCAAATACTCCTTTTTATGCTTTCCAGAAAAATTCTACATCCTTTCTGATCAACAATATGTCACTCACATATACTTATCAAAAAAAGTTGTAGTGCTCCCACTCACTTTACTGTAAATACAGGCTTCACTGCAAGTCCGTATAAAACTATATGCTTTGATCAACTTATCAAAGCGTATATTCCAACTCCGAGATGCTTGCACCAGTCCATAGATGGATCGCTGGAGCTTGCACATTTTGTTAGCACCTTTAGGATTGACAAAACCTTCTGGTTGCATCATATACAATTCTTCTTTAAGAAAACAGTTAAGGAATGTAGTTTTGACATCCATTTGCCAGATTTCGTAAAATGTGGCAATTGCTAACATGATTCGGACAGACTTTTAAGCATCGATACGAGTGAGAAAATCTCATTGTATTCAACATCTTGAACTTGTCAAAAACCTTTTTGCGACAATTCTAGCTTTGTAGATAGTAACACTACTATCAGCGTCTGTCTTCCTCTTGAAGATCCATTTAATCTCAATTGCTTGCCGATCATTGGGCAAGTCAACCAAAGTCCACACTTTGTTCTCATACATGGATCCCATATCAGATTTCATGGCCTCAAGCCATTTTGCGGAATCTGGGTTCATCATCGCTTCCTCATAGTTCGTAGGTTCATCATGGTCTAGTAACATGACTTCCAGAATAGGATTACCGTACCACTCAGGTGCGGATCTTACTCTGGTTGATCTACGAAGTTCAGTAACAACTTGATCTGAAGTTTCATGATCATCATCATTAACTTCCTCACTAATTGGTGTAGGTGTCACTGGAACTGATTTCCGTGACGAACTACTTTCCAATTCGGGAGAAGGTACAAATTACCTTATCAAGCTCTACTTTCCTCCCACTCACTTCTTTCGAGAGAAACTTCTTCTCTAGAAAGGATCCATCTTAGCAACGAATAACTTGCCTTCGGATTTGTGATAGAAGGTGTACCCAATAGTTACCTTTGGGTATTCTATGAAGACGCACTTCTCCGATTTGGGTTCGAGCTTATCAGGTTGAAACTTTTTCACATAAGCATCGCAGCCCCAAACTTTAAGAAACGACAACTTTTGGTTTCTTGCCAAACCACAGTTCATAAGGCGTCGTCTCAACGGATTTTGATGGTGCCCTATTTAAAGTGAATGCAGTTGTCTCTAATGCATAACCCCAAAATGATAGCGGTAAATCGGTAAGAGACATCATAGATCGCACCATATCAAATAAAGTGCGGTTACGACATTCGGACACACCATAACGTTGTGGTGTTCTAGGTGGCGTGAGCTGTGAAACTATTCCACATTGTTTTAATTGAAGACCAAACTCGTAACTCAAATATTCATCTCCATGATCAGATCGCAGAAACTTTATTTTCTTGTTACGATGATTTTCCACTTCACTCTGAAATTCTTTGAACCTTTCAACTATTTCAGACTTATGTTTCATCAAGTAGATATACCCATATCTGCTCAAATCATCTGTGAAGGTCAGAAAATGACGATACTCGCCGCGAGCCTCAACACTCATCGGATCGCATACATCAGTATGTATTATTTCCAATAAGTCAGTTGCTCGCTCCATTGTTTCGGAGAACGGTGTCTTAGTCATCTTGCCCATGAGGCATGGTTCGCAAGCATCAAGTGATTCATAATTAAGTGATTCCAAAATCCCATCAGCATGCAGTTTCTTCGTGCGCTTTACACCAATATGACCTAAACGGCAGTGCCACAAATAAGTTGCACTATCATTATCAACTTTGCATCTTTTGGCTTCAATATTATGAATATGTGTATTACTACGATCGAGATCCAATAAACTATTTTCATTGGGTGTATGACCATCGAAGGTTTTATTCATCTAAACAGAACAACAATTATTCTCTGACTTTAAATGAATAACCGTTTTGCAATAAACATGATCAAATCATATTCATGCTCAACGCAAACACCAAATAACACTTATTTAGGTTTAACACTAATCCCGAAAGTATAGGGAGTGTGCGATGATGATCATATCAATCTTGGAACTACTTCCAACACTCATCGTCACTTCCCCTTCAACTAGTCTCTGTTTATTCTGTAACTCCTGTTTCGAGTTACTAATCTTAGCAACCGAACAAGTATCAAATACTCAGGGGCTACTATAAACACTAGTAAGGCACACATCAATAATCTGTATATCAAATATACCCTTGTTCACTTTGCCATCCTTCTTATCCACCAAATATTCAGGGTATTTCCGCTTCCAGTGACCATTTCCTTTGCAGTGTAAGCACTCAGTTTCAGGCTTTGGTCCAGCTTGGAGCTTCTTCGCGGGAGTAACAACTTGCTTGTCATTCTACTTGAAGTTTCCTTTTCTTTCCCTTTGCCCTTTTCTTGAAACTAGTGGTCTTGTCAATCATCAACACTTGATGCTCTTTCTTGATTTCTACCTTCGTCGATTTCAACATCACGAAGAGCTCGGGAATCATTTTCATCATCCCTTGCATACCATAGTTCATCATGAAGTTCTAGTAACTTAGTGGTGGTGACTAGAGAATTTTGTCAATCACTATCTTATCTGGAAGATTAACTCCCGCTTGATTCAAGCGATTGTAGTACCCAGACAATCTTAGCACATGCTCACTAGTTTGAGCGATTCTCCTCCATCTTTTAGCTATAGAACTTGTTGGAGACTTCATATCTCTCAACTCGGATATTTGCTTGAAATATTATCTTCAACTCCTGGAACATCTCATATGGTCCATGACGTTCAAAACGTCTTTGAAGTCCCGATTCTAAGCCGTTAAGCATGGTGCACTAAACTATCAAGTAGTCATCATATTGAGCTAGCCAAACGTTCATAACGTCTGCATCTGCTCCTGCAATAGGTCTGTCACCTAGCGGTGCATCAAGAACATAATTCTTCTGTACAGCAATGAGGATAAACCTCAGATCACGGATCCAATCCGCATCATTGGTACTAACATTTTTCAACACAATTTTCTCTAGGAACATATCAAAATAAACATATAAAAGCAACAACGCGAGCTATTGATCTACAACATAGATATGCTAATACTACCAGGACTAAGTTAATGATAAATTAAAGTTCAATTAATCATATTACTTAAGAACTCCCACTTAGATAGACATCTCTCTAGTCATCTAAGTGACCACGTGATCCAAATCAACTAAACCATAACCGATCATCACGTGATATGGAGTAGTTTTCAATGGTGAACATCACTATGTTGATCATATCTGCTATATGATTCACGCTCGACCTTTCGGTCTCCGTGTTCCGAGGCCATATCTGCATATGCTAGGCTCGTCAAGTATAACCTGAGTATTCCGCGTGTGCAAAACTGGCTTGCACCCGTTGTAGATGGACGTAGAGCTTATCACACCCGATCATCACGTGGTGTCTGGGCACGACGAACTTTGGCAACGGTGCATACTCAGGGAGAACACTTCTTGATAATTAGTGAGAGATCATCTTAAAATGCTACCGTCAATCAAAGCAAGAATAAGATGTATAACAGATAAACATCATATGCAATCAAAATAAGTGACATGATATGGCCATGATCATCTTGCGCCTTTGATCTCCATCTCCAAAGTACTGTCATGATCTTTATCGTCACCGGCACGACACCATGATCTTCATCATCTTGGTCTATATCAATGTGTCGTCACATGGTCGTCTCGCCAACTATTGCTCTTGCAACTATTGCTATCGCATAGCGATAAAGTAAAGCAATTATTTGGCACTTGCATCTTATGCAACAAAGAGACATCCATAGGGCTTCTGCCAGTTGCCGATAACTTCAACAAAACATGATCATCTCATACAACAACTTATATCTTATCACGTCTTGACCATATCACATCACAACATGCCCTGCAAAAACAAGTTAGACGTCCTCTACTTTGTTGTTGCAAATTTTATGTGGCTGCTACGGGCTTAAGCAAGAACCAATCTCACCTACGCATCAAAACCACAACGATAGTTTGTCAAATAGACTCCGTTTTAACCTTCGCAAGGACCGGGCGTAGCCATACTTAGTTCAACTAAAGTTGGAGAAACTGACACCCGCCAGCCACCTGTGTGCAAAGCACAGCGGTAGAACCAGTCTCGCGTAAGCGTACGCGTAATGTCGGTCCGGGCCGCTTCATCCAACAATACCGCCGAACCAAAGTATGACATGCTGGTAGGCAGTATGACTTATATCGTCCACAACTCACTTGTGTTCTACTCGTGCATATTACATCAAACCATAAAACCTGGGCTCTTATACCACTATTGGGGAACGTAGTAATTTCAAAAAATTTCCTACGCACACGCAAGATCATGGTGATGCATAGCAACGAGAGGAGAGAGTGTTGTCTACGTACCCTTGTAGACCGAAGCGGAAGCGTTGACGCAACATAGAGGAAGTAGTCGTACGTCTTCCCGGTCCAACCGATCCAAGCACCGTTACTCCGGCACCTCCGAGTTCTTGACACACGTACAGCTCGATGACGCACCCCGGGCTCCGATCCAGCAAAGCTTCGGGGAGGAGTTCCATCAGCACGACGGCATGGTGACGATCTTGATGTTCAACTGACGCAGGGCTTCTCCTAAGCACCGCTACAATATGACCGAGGTGTAATATCGTGGAGGGGGGCACCGCACACGGCTAAGGAACGATCACGATGATCAACTTGTGTGTCTATGGGGTGCCCCCTGCCCCCGTATATAAAGGAGTGGAGGAGGGGAGGGCCGGCCCTCTCTATGGCGCGCCCTAGGGGAGTCCTACTCCCACCGGGAGTAGGATTCCCCTTTTCCTAGTCCAACTAGGAGCCCTTCCATGTAGTAGGAGTAGGAGAGAAGGAAAGGGAAGAGAGAAGGGAAGGAAGGAGGGGGTGCGGCCCCTCCCCCTAGTCCAATTCGGACTAGGCCATGGGGGGGCGCGACCTGCCCTAGGCAGCCCCTCTCTCTTTCCCACAGGGCCCAATAAGGCCCAATACTTCTCGTCATGTCCCCGATCTCATTCGGGACTCCGAACTCATCCGGGACTCCTCGTCATGTCCCCGATCTCATCCGGGACTCCGAACTCCTTCGGTATATCAAAACTCATAAACTCATAATAAAACTGTCATCGAAACCTTAAGCGTGCGGACCCTACGGTTCGAGAACAATGTAGACATGACCGAGACACGTCTCCGGTCAATAACCAATAGCGGGACCTGGATGCCCATATTGGTTCCTACATATTCTACGAAGATCTTTATCGGTCAGACCGCATAACAACATACGTTGTTCCCTTTGTCATCGGTATGTTACTTGCCCGAGATTCGATCGTCGGTATCCAATACCTAGTTCAATCTCGTTACCGGCAAGTCTCTTTACTCATTCCGTAATACATCATCTCGCAACTAACTCATTGGTTGCAATGCTTGCAAGGCTTAAGTGATTTGCATTACCGAGGGGGCCCAGAGATACCTGTCCGACATTCGGAGTGACAAATCCTAATCTCGAAATACGCCAACCCAACAAGTACCTTTGGAGACACCTATAGAGCACCTTTATAATCACCCAGTTACGTTGTGACATTTGGTAGCACACAAAGTGTTCCTCCGGTAAACGGGAGTTGCATAATCTCATAGTCATAGGAACATGTATAAGTCATGAAGAAAGCAATAGCAACATACTAAACGATCGAGGGCTAAGCTAACGGAATGGGTCATGTCAATCAGATCATTCAACTAATGATGTGATCCCGTTAATCAAATAACAACTCTTTGTCCATGGTTAGGAAACATAACCATCTTTGATTAACAAGCTAGTCAAGTAGAGGCATACTAGTGACACTCTGTTTGTCTATATATTCACACATGTATTATGTTTCCGGTTAATACAATTCTAGCATGAATAATAAACATTTATCATGATATAAGGAAATAAAAAATAAATTTATTATTGCCTCTAGGGCATATTTCCTTCAGAATGCTCCCCCGCCGGACTGCCTCCCGCTCTGTCGCGTCGTCCCCGTCGACCTCCCCGAACTCCCCCGCGCCCATTGCCACGACCCCTACTCCCCCTGTGAGCCGCATCCCTCCTTTCCTTCACATGTCCCGTGTACGCCCCGCCCTCACCGTGGCCCTCACGCCCGCTGGCCGTGCCGTGGGCCTCACCCGGGCTCGCCCCTGGTCGCGCCCACGACCGCGATCACCGCGCCCCGGTCCCTCCGTTCCCTTCTCTGTCGCCGGCGTCGTCCCGTGCCCGAGCACGCGTTGTGGACGCGCCCCCTCCCCCCCGGCCGCGGTCACCGCGCCCCTCTCTACCGCCCTGCCTCACCCCGAGAGCTCACGCTCGTGCCGCCCGCGACCCTCCTGTCGCCCGCTCGCCGTGTCGGCCTCTTTCCGCACGGCTACCCCGCTCGGGCGCTCGCACCGCGCGCCCTCCTGCGTCCGCCTCCGCCTGCCGTGGCCGGCCAGCGAGCCCTGCCGTGGCCACGGCCATGTCCCGCGTCCTGGCGGGCTGCGTCCCTCCCGCGAGGGCCATCGCCGTTCAGGTCCGCCCTGATTGGGCGCCGCGCCCGCAACGGCGCCTGCCTGCCCGTTAGCCCCCCCCCCCGGCCCAATGACATGGGGGTCCCATGGCCCCAGAACGATTAAAAAAACTAAATAAAAATAAAATAAATATATTAACTAATTAAATTAATTAATTAACTTAATTAATTATGATTAAATTAAATAATTAAGATTAATTAACTAATGATTATTTAACCTAATTAACCACTGTTAATTAGTTAATTAATTAGTATGACAGTGGGGCCCATCCCCCCTAATTAATTTTGATTAGTTTAATTAATCTGATTATATAAAATGTGTCACTGACCTGTGGGACCCAATGGTCAGGTTGACCAGTCAACTCTGTTGACTGCTGACGTTAGCATGACCTTATGCTGATGTCATTAATCCATTTTCGAATTAATTTAAATAATTAATTAAATTCCAGAAATTAATAAAATCTTTAGAAAACCATAACTTTTAATCCGTAACTCGGATTAAATTATTTCCAACATGAAAGTTGCTCAGAACGACGAGACAAATCCGGATACGCAGCCCGTTCGTCCACCACACATCCCTAGCATAGCAAACACGCAACTTTCCCCCTCCAGTTCATCTGTCCGAAAACACGGAACACCGGGGATACTTTCCCGGATGTTTCCCCCCTTCACCAGTGTCACCTCATACCACGTTAGAACCCGTCTAGCTCTGCTTGTTGTCCTGTTATGCACTTGCTTGCTATGTATTCATTGTTTCTTCCCCCCTCTTCTTCCGCTAGACACCGAGACCGACGCCGCTGCTACCCAGTACGACTACGGAGTTGACGACCCCTCTCTCTTGCCAGAGCAACCAGGCAAGCCCCCCATTGATCACCAGATATCGCCTATTCTTCTCTATACTGCTTGCATTAGAGTAGTGTAGCATGCTACTGCTTTCAGTTAATCCTATACTGCTGCATAGCCTGTCCTTGCTACTACTGTTGTTACCTTTACCTCCTATCCTACTGCTTATTATAGGATGCTAGTGTTCCATCAGTGGCCCTACACTCCTGTCCGTCTGCCATGCTATACTACTGGGCTGTGATCACTTCGGGAGGTGATCACGGGCATATACTATATACTTTACATTGTTACATTACCTGTGATACTGTTCGGAGATGAGGGCTGAAATGACAGGTGGCTCCATCCCGGTAGAGGTAGGCCTTGGTTCCTGACGGCCCCCGACTGTTACTTTGTGGCGGAGCGACAGGGCAGGTTGATACCGCCAGTAGAGAGGTTGAGACCGCCTAGGAGAGAGTTCGGCGTTCGCGGATACTTAACACGCTTAACAAGATCTTGGTATTTGATCTGAGTCTGGCTACTGGCCTATACGCACTAACCAACTATGCGGGAATAGTTATGGGCACTCGGCATCATGGTATCAGCCGAAGCATTTCGTGACGTCAGCGACTGAGCGGCGCGCGCCGGATTGGACTGGAACGCCTACTAGGCTAGGTCTGCTTCCGGCCGCCCACGCAACGTGCAGGTGTGCTAAGGGCGATTGGCCCAGACCCCTGTGCGCTTAGGTTTAGACCGGCGTGCTGACCTCTCTGTTATGCCTAGGTGGGGCTACGACGTGTTGATCTTCCGCGGCCAGGCATGACCCAGAAAAGTGTCCGGCCAAATGGGATCAAGCGTGTTGGGATATGTGGTGCACCCCTGCAGGGAAGTTAATCTATTCGAATAGCCGTGATCTTCGGTAACAGGACAACTTGGAGTTGTACCTTGACCTTATGACAACTAGAACCGGATACTTAATAGAACACACCCTTCTAAGTGCCAGATACAACCCGGTGATCGCTCTCTAACAGGGCGACGATGAGGGGATTGCCGGGTAGGATTATGCTATGTGATGCTACTTGGAGGACTTCAGTCTACTCTCTTCTACATGCTGCAAGACGGAGGCTGCCAGAAGCGTAGTCTTCGACAGGATTAGCTATCCCCCTCTTATTCTGACATTCTGCAGTTCAGTCCACTGATATGGCCCTTTACACATATATCCATGCATATGTAGTGTAGCTCCTTGCTTGCGAGTACTTTGGATGAGTACTCACGGTTGCCTTGTTCGCCCTTTTCCCCTTTCTTAACCTGGTTGTTGCGACCAGACGATGGAGCCCAGGAGCCAGACGCCACCGTCGATGACGACTACTACACCGGAGGTGCCTACTACTACGTGCAGCCCGCTGACGACGACCAGGAGTAGTTAGGAGGATACCAGGCAGGAGGCCTGCGCCTCTTTCGATCTGTATCCTAGTTTGTGCTAGTCTTCTTAAGGCAAACTTGTTTAACTTATGTCTGTACTCAGATACTGTTGCTTCCGCTGGCTCGTCTATGATCAAGCACTTGTATTCGAGCCCTCGAGGCCCCTGGCTTGTATTATGATGCTTGTATGACTTATTTATGTTTTAGAGTTGTGTTGTGATATCTTCCCGTGAGTCCCTGATCTTGATCATACACATTTGCGTGCATGATTAGTGTACGATTGAATCGGGGGCGTCACAAGTTGGTATCAGAGCCGACTACCTGTAGGAATCCCCCTTCCACACTCCTTGGCCGAAGTCGAGTCTAGACTTTCCAAAACTTTTACTAACATGGCTGTGTGGCCCATGGGCCCATGTCGCCATCGGGAGGTAGTAGGATCTTTTATTCCTCGACGTTTACTCTGGGACTCTGATCTCTCTTCTATTTGGATTTAATGAATTTACTAAAAACTAACTTTAGGATCTCGAAAATACTTCTCCCGGAGAGCCTCTTCCGTCCAGATGATCGTCGGCTGCACAAGAAGATTTCAAAGATACTCTCCAATATTCTCTCGAGACCTTGTGCCCGTTGCTTTTGTAATTCCCTACCACCGAGATATCCCTATGGATAAATGCTTACACCTGTCGTTCTTACATTCATCCCCAGTTGGTCTTGTTATTACAAGATACCCCGAAACACTCGTCCTTGTTTCGATAATCCTTTGAGCTTACTGCCTTGCTGTCCTTTGTCACCTAAATACCCATACGGATAATTCTCGCACTTATCGAGTATCCGCTCATCCCCCAGTTGTTCATGTGTTTTTACAATGGTCTTCGAAATACTATTCGATCCTCCAAAAATCCTTAGTAGCTTATTGCTCTGCAATATTTGTCTACTTGCATGATAGATGCTTTCCATATGACTGGCAATATTTGTTAGTATCCTTAGGCACCGTCATTTTGATCCTTTGATTCAACATGAGTGCGAATGCACGCAATCATCAGTTGATCCTTTTAAATTATCTTTCCGGCTCAGACTTCATTTTAAACATGAGTTGGTTCTCAACCAATCCAATTGTCGTCGATTGTACCCCTAAGGCTATTCTACTTTCCATCCTTAATCAGAACATTGCTTCTGTTCCCTTGATTTGAAACTCATAATTCCTTTGCATTGAGCTCTGGATTAGTCAATTGTTTCTATAATCCAATGCCCTTACATTGTTACTTCCTCTAGTTGTGTGCCGATGCTCACATCAGCTCTGTTATGAACCGGCAGATCCTTCAATGGATTTTATCCGACATCGCCCTTCATATTCAATAACCTTGTGAGCCTTCCCTCGGATACATAATGCCTTTGGTAAATTGTATCATCTACTTTCTCAACCTTGCTCTACTTTCGAGCTTGTGATATTTACTCTTGAAACTTGTAGTATATGTTTCTAAGAAGCCCCTATGGGTTGAACCTATACCTTCTCTAAAACCCTGTGAACCCAAAACTTTTCATGAGTCATACTCTTCTGGTGCTTCGTCAGATAAAATTTCAACACTGCAACTTCTTCGAAGACGAGAAGTGAATGGAAGGTTATGCATTAAAGAAGTGGGAGTCGACCTTGAACTTTGTGTTCATGCCCATGGACCCGATGTGGAACTTATCATGGAAGCTTCTTGCAAAATATTTAATCATTTGGGTAATTCTTTCGATGACATTAGATTGGATCCCTTGCAGCTATGGTTCCGACCATATTGTTCTTCTTTGATACCATTTCTCGGGAACATTAAATACTTGCCTTTTATAGAGCAATACCCTAGTCCAACCTCTACTTCGATCTGCCGTCGAGTATTACCCCCTGGTATCTCGAGATTATCACAGAACCGCATAACTTCTTATGAGTTCTTCGTCAAGTACTACATTCTCATCAATTCCAATTTTTCCTGGGTTTTGAGTGGATAGTCACTCGAGTACCCCGATAACTGAATCGAGTCTGCACCACGATTAAACAACTCTTAGTAATCTCCTTTACTCACGAGTTTGTATTCGAGCATGTCGATCCTAGCCTGATCGGCTATCATCATAGTGCTAATTTTCACTATGCTACCTGGCCCATCTCCCCGTAGCAAAATTTTCGAGGATGAGCTAAGCTTACGTCCATCTTCCTCGTCATATCATTTCTCCTTGAACAGACTTGATTTTGAGTTTGTGTCGTACCCATGGTTCCAATAACCTTTTGCTTCATCATTCCTTTGACTCGATGTCGTCGCTGATTGATTACATCTTCATGAAATCTCTCGACAAATGTGTCATGATCATCATCAACCTTATGAGCTCTTCCAGGATATCAATCAGATTCATGAAGAGAAATACCATCCTTGCCCTTGATGAGTCGTGTTATCATCGGCCACTTTATTGCCTTCCCTCCGACACAAACTTGTTCGTGTTTTGTGTTATACCTTGAGTTTGTTGCTACCCAGCATTGTTCTCTTTACCTTGGAGTATTACCATCTTTTATGTCAAGAATGTCATGAGAATTTCACCACCTCTTAAGAATTCTTAATATAGGTGATACTTCTTGCCATATCCATTCACTTCTAGCAACCCTATTGCTTTGAAGATTAATGGTCGATGTTTCATTCTAAGTCTATTGATTATTGAATCATCATTCAAACATTGATCGTGCTACCTAGTCAGATTTTCGGGTGCACCTTTCTATCATTGTTAAATTGTGTATGTTTTCCTCGAGCATACATCATTATATCATTTGATCCGACAAATGTTATCTCCTTGTTCACATAACTGTGGAAATCCATCCTTTGGAAATCTCGATGATTTGTCGCTGAGTCCATCAGCCACCTCCTCATCCTCTTCTTGGTTTACTAATGAACTCTTGTTTCGGAACTCACTTCCATAGTTCATTTCCCGAGAATCTTATGTCGACTTCTCGTTAATTCATGTCGCACATTTTTATCTCAGGTTCCTGAGTCTGAGGTATCCTGACACCAATCAGATCTGAATCTCGGTCAGATATGCTGCTTGGTGTATATTTCCAAGAGTTTTAACATTGGTCTTTATATGAACCGGTAAGGTGATGTCATGCCTAGCACACCTGGCCGGAGGACCTATTTCTATAGTTTTCTTTGTAGCAAGGTTAGTCATTCTTCCGTGAGGAAATTGTAAGACTTATTCTACAAGTTGTTCCTTATGGATCCTTCCTGTATCCAAAGTCTGACCTTTGCCTGAAGACCATGTCAATATTATCTCGAAGCATGTCTGTGGTACTCCGATTTTTCAACAAGAACATTTGAAGGCCAATGCTAAATGTTTCCTGCTTGATTATCCAAACACCGCTGTATGTGTAATGTCATGAAAATTCTCTCCCCTACCTAAAGAGTTTACTACATTATATCCTGTCATGGATATCATGCTCTGCTCGTCCTTTCGAAGGATATACCTTCGAAATATGTGTTCAAACACATTTTCCTTTACATTGTTCTGTTTAATCTGATAATCATATTTTTCTTTCCATTTGTTGGGTCAACGTTTCTTGCGATCTATATGATCTAAGCAGTAATATTCTCCTGCTTAGGTAAACACCTCGGTTTACAACTCTGTCAGTGTGACCCTGTTACTATTGCTGACGACATCCTGGTAACCCCCGATGGATGAGAACTTTGCCTATTGGTCCGCCTTGTTCAACGAGCAGGAAAATGGTTCTCTTCGTCCCTCGCCTTTGGTACCAACTTTGGTGCCAACATAACTGACAGGCTATCCTCTGCCATGCCTTGCTACCATGACCGTGCAATATGTCGGCGTCCTTCCTACTTTTGAGCCACATGGTGGGCCCATAACCCACAGTTCCCAGGATCGAAACCTGACTCTCCTGCACCCCCCTGTTCCCAAGGTTGCTCCTCGCGTGTGGCCTCGTATGTAATTCACGAGCCATCTTCCGAGGGATCATCAAATCTGTTGCCGGACGCAATACTTATTCCCGATTGCTTTGAGCCCCTTTCACGCCCTGTTCAGACATCGAACGGTTGACTGCTCGCTCGAAACTTCCCATGAAACCTCATTACTTTGCTCTTGATATTTTCTTAAGTTTTAATTTGAGAGTTACTTTCCGCCACCTTCCTCGATGTTATCGACCAGATAGTCAACCTTGTAGAGGTCTGTCCTTTTGAAGCTACCATTTTATTCTTTCGTAAGTACGATGGAGTTCGTGAAGAAAAGGCGCCGACTTCATCATGATGACCTGAAGCAGAGAAATGAAGACATCAATGTATTGAACCGGCCTCTTCGAGAAGAGCAAGCCAGGATGAGAAGACCCGCAAGATTCGTTACCAAACCTTCCCCCCTTACTCCCCTCTTAAATCTCGGGACGAGATTTCTTGTAGTATAGGAGAATTGTGACGCCCGGGTAGTTCAGCTACAGTAAACCCTTGCTAACCACGCCAGGTCATCATAATTAAACTTTTGCTAAACCTCACTTGTTTCAAACCGAAATCAAATTCAAATTCAAATAACAAGTCAAATTATTATTTCTTTAAACTATCAAATAAAAATGTTCGATGAGTGGCAAATATTCACTAAGTAATGAACATGTTGGAACCAACCTCATTTCACTACGGGAATCAGTTAATTTGCCGTCAGGGGAGCTCTTTGCCGTCAGCTTTTCGTCAGGACAGACGGCAAAGACCACTTTTGCCATCAGTTACTGACAGCAAAGAATGGCTAACGGCAAAGACATACTTTGCCGTCTGTAAAAAAACACAGACGGCAAAGACGCTTTGCCGTCTGCGTTTTTTCTTTCCAGACGGCAAAGTGCTCACTTCGCCGTCTGTAAAGAAAACCACAGACGGCAAAAATCTTTGCCATCTGTGTTTTTTTTACAGACGGCAAAGTGCTATTTTGCCGTCTGTAAAAAAACCAGCGGACGGCAAAGAAAAAACACAGCCCACGGATCAATCACGCGGATCAGTGACATGGCAAAATCTGGTCCACACATCCCTACAAAGCAAAACCCACTCGCCCCACGCCCCATGCCCACGCCCCCACCACCACTCTCTCTCTCCACCTTATCTTCCTTATCCTCCTGACAGCCCACCCACCCCTCACCCCATCACGATCTCTTTCTGACCTCGGTGCTCTCGATCCAGAGAGAACGCCGCCACCACCTCGCCTACAGGCCATGCCCTCGCCGACCACCACCTCTTCTGCCGGCCCCGGCCTCGCCGGCCAGCACCTCGACCGCCCGCCACGGCCTCGCCCGCCGTCCTCGGGCCTTCCCTCTTGGCCTCCAGATCCAGCGGCCCCGTTCCCCTTCACCCTCGCGGACCGCTGGCCTGGCGCCGTCGCCCCAGTCGACCTGCGCGCCCCATCCCCCGTCGCCCCAGCCGGTCGCCGGCCCCGTTCCCCGTCGCCCAACCCGCCACGGACCGTCTTCACCACCGGCGCCACCGGGCCCGACCCCGTCCCCCTTCGCCACCGCAGGCCACTGGCCCCGGCCTGTCGCCCTCGCGGACCGCCGGCCTGGCGCCGTCGTCTCGTCCCCTGTCGTCCCAGCCGGTCGCCGGCCCCATTCCCCGTCGCCCCCACACTCCATGGCCCGTCTTCACCACCGGCGCAACCGGGCTTGACCCCGTCCTCCTTTGCCACCGCAGGCCACTGGCCCCGGCCCGTCGGCCCAGCATGCGTGCGCCGGCCCCGGCCCTCGACGCCGCACCATCTCCCGGATGAGGTTGGCAAGCTCCGGCGCCGCGGCGGACGACTTGAGCTACTCGGGAGGATCTCGTTCCTCCAATGTGGAGCTAGCTCCTCTGACATACACAAGGAAAGGCAGAGAAGCACAGTGCAGGAAGTCAGAGGGATGGTGTTGGCACTGTAGATAATCTGCTGTAGACGATTAGCGTCGGTAATTACTGTAGTTAACGACTGTGCCACCTTGTTTTTGCTGCGGCTGTGGCGAAGCAAAGTCAGGGAGGTGTAG
Source organism: Triticum aestivum (assembly GCF_018294505.1). Taxonomy (NCBI): domain Eukaryota; kingdom Viridiplantae; phylum Streptophyta; class Magnoliopsida; order Poales; family Poaceae; genus Triticum; species Triticum aestivum. The sequence goes on from NC_057795.1 coordinate 3,314,354, forward strand.
CTCTACCTGACTTTTCTTTGTGTAATCCGTCTGTGTGTAATATATTGGTCTGTAATCTGTTCATCTGGGGAAATAGAGCAGTTTTATATTGTGAAATTCATTCGGTGGTCGTTGATTCTTGGAACAACAAATGTTGGATACTGTGGTGTTCGTGGTACATTTGTTTATTTTTTTAATATATAAATTCTTTGCCGTCTGTTATTTAGGACGAAGACGGCAAAGATAGATCCCGGCTGACGGCGAATCTACTTTTCTTTGCTGTATGTTATATACATGGTTGACGGCAAAACTTTAGTTTAGCTGACGGAAAAATCTTTGCCGTCAAGCAGAAAAATAGTAGACGGCAAAGTATTCTTTGCCGATTAATCTTTGCCGTCTGACTTTGCCGTCTACTTCCTGACGGCAAACTCTTTGCCGTCTGGATTTACGTCTTTGCCGTCTGTTATCCACAGACGGCAAACTAGCAGGTTCCTGTAGTGTTTGGTTTCCCAAATTGCCCCTGGAATTCATTTAGTGGAACAACAAGATTAAATAAGAGCATTTTAATTTAACTATAAATTAGAACAGTTCCAATTGGCCTCAAACTTTTCGCGCAACCTTATAGTGTTGGCTAGGAATTATGTGCAAAGTTTCATAATTAAAAAAAATCACTTGACAGCTAAAATAATAGAAAAGTATAAATAAAAAGCAAAGAAAACACAAAACTAGAAAAGAAAATAACGAAACAAAACAAAAAAAAGTAAAAAAAAAAGAAGAGAAAGGCCCCCCCCCGGGCCAGCCGACCCAACTGGCCGACCCATTCGGCCACAGGCCCAGCCGCCCCCCCCCCCACTCTCTCCTTATTCCCCCCCCCCCCCCACCGGTGAGACCCCGAAACCCTAACCACCCCGTTACCCACTCGCCCCCCCCATTCGCTCCCCCTCCCGATCCAGATTGGATCGGGATCGAACCGCCCTGACCCCCTGCCGTCGCCGCCACACGCCTCGCCGGCGTCGCCTGTCCCCGCCGCCGCCAGACGCCACCGCGTCAGGCCCCCCTGCGCCCCTCGCCGCCGCCCATATCGAACCCCACCGTCGCCCCGTGCCCGGAGCTCCACGGGCCTCACCGGAACGCTCCCCCGCCGAACTGCCTCCCGCTCCGCCGTGTCGTCCCCGTCGACCTCCCCGAACTCCCCCGCGCCCATTGCCACGATCCCTACTCCCCCTGTGAGCCGCGTCCCTCCTCTCCTTCCCCTGTCCCGTGTCCGCCCTGCCCTCACCGTGGCCCTCGCGCCCGCTGGCCGTGCCGTGGGCCGCGCCCGGGCTCGCCCCTTGTCGCGCCCACGACCGCGCTCACCGCGCCCCGGTCCCTCCCTTCCCTTCTCTGTCGCCGGCGCCATCCTGTGCCCGAGCACGCGTCATGGCCGCGCCCCCTCCCCCCCGCCCGCGGTCACCGCGCCCCTCTCTGCCGCCCTGCCTCGCCCCGCGAGCTCACGCTCGTGCCGCTCGCGACCCCCATGTCGCTCGCTCGCCGTGTTGGCCTCTTTTCGCACGGCTGCCCCGCTCGGGCGCTCGCACCGCACGCCCCCGCTGCGTCCGCCTCCGCCTGCCGTGGCCGGCCGACGAGCCCTGTCGTGGCCACGGCCATGTCCCGCGTCCTGGCGGGCTGCGTCCCTCCCGCGAGGGCCATCGCCGTTCGGGTCCGCCCTGATTGGGCGCCTCGCCCGCAATGGCGCCCGCCTACTTGTTAGCCCCCCCCCCCGGCCCAATGACATGGGGGACCCACGGCCCCAGAACAATTAAAAAAATTAAATAAAAATAAAATAAATATATTAACTAATTAATTAATTAATTAACTTAATTAATTCTGATTAAATTAAATAATTAAGATTAGTTGACCTAATGATTAATTAACCTAATTAACCACTGTTAATTAGTTAATTAATTAGTATGACAGTGGGGCCCACCCCCCTAATTAATTTTGATTAGTTTAATTAATCTGATTAATTAAAATGTGTCACTGACCAGTGGGACCCATTGGTCAGGTTGACCAGTCAACTCTGTTGACTGCTGACGTTAGCATGACCTCATGCTGATGTCATTAATCCATTTTCGAATTAATTTAAGTAATTAAATAAATTCCAGAAATTAATAAAATCTTTAGAAAACCATAACTTTTAATCCATAACTCGGATTAAATTATTTTCAACATGAAAGTTGCTCATAACGACGAGACGAATCTGGATACGCAACCCGTTCGTCCACCATACATCCCTAGCATAGCAAACACGCAACTTTCCCCCTCCGGTTCATCTGTCCGAAAACACTAAAACACCGGGGATACTTTCCCGGATGTTTCCCCCCTTCACCAGTATCACCTCATACCACGTTAGAACCCGTCTAGCTCTGCTTGTTGTCCTGTTATGCACTTGCTTGCTATGTATTCATTGTTTCTTCCCCCCTCTTCTTCCGCTAGACACCGAGACCGACGCCGCTGCTACCCAGTACGACTACGGAGTTGACGAACCCTCTCTCTTGCCAGAGCAACCCGGCAAGCCCCCCCTTGATCACCAGATATCGCCTATTCTTCTCTATACTGCTTGCATTAGAGTATTGTAGCATGTTACTGCTTTCAGTTAATCCTATACTGCTGCATAGCCTGTCCTTGCTACTACTGTTGTTACCTTTACCTGCTATCCTACTCCTTAGTATAGGATGCTAGTGTTCCATCGGTGGCCCTACACTCCTATCCGTCTGCCATGCTATATTACTGGGCTGTGATCACTTCGGGAGGTGATCACGGGCATATACTATATACTTTACACTGTTACATTACCTGTGATACTGTTCGCAGATGTGGGCTGAAAGGACAGGTGGCTCCATCCTGGTAGAGGTGGGCCTGGGTTCCTGACGGTCCCCGACTATTACTTTGTGGCGGAGCGACAGGGCAGGTTGAGACCGCCTAGGAGAGAGGTTGAGACCGCCTAGGAGAGAGTTCGGCGTTCGCGGATACTTAACACGCTTAACGAGATCTTGGTATTTGATCTGAGTCTGGCTACTAGCCTATACGCACTAACCAACTACGCAGGAACAGTTATGGGCACTCGGCGTCGTGGTATCAGCCGAAGCATTTCGTGACGTCAGCGATTAAGCGGCGCGTGCCGGATTGGACTGGAACGCCTACTAAGCTAGGTCTGCTTTCGGCCGTCCATGCAACGTGCAGGTGTGCTAAGGGCGATGGGCCCAGACCCCTGTGCGCTTAGGTTTAGACCGGCGTGCTGACCTCTCTGTTATGTCTAGGTGGGGCTGCGACGTGTTGATCTTCCGCGGCCGGGCATGACCCAGAAAAGTGTGTCCAGCCAAATGGGATCAAGCGTGTTGGGCTATGTGGTGCACCCCTGCAGGGAAGTTAATCTATTCAAATAGCCGTGATCTTCGGTAACAGGACGACTTGGAGTTGTACCTGGACCTTATGACAACTAGAACCAGATACTTAATAAAACACACCCTTCCAAGTGCCAGATACAACCCGGTGATCGCTCTCTAACAGGGCGACGAGGAGGGGATTGCCGGGTAGGATTATGCTATGTGATGCTACTTGGAGGACTTCAGTCTACTCTCTTCTACATGCTGCAAGACGGAGGCTGCCAGAAGCGTAGTCTTCGACAGGATTAGCTATCCCCCTCTTATTCTGGCATTCTGCAGTTCAGTCCACTGATATGGCCCTTTACACATATATCCATGCATATGTAGTGTAGCTCCTTGTTGCGAGTACTTTGGATGAGTACTCACGGTTGCCTTGTTCCCCCTTTTCCCCCTTTCTTTACCCGGTTGCTGCGACCAGACGATGGAGCCCAAGAGCCAGACACCACCGTCGATGGCGACTACTACACCGGAGGTGCCTACTACTACGTGCAGCCCGCTGACGACGACCAGGAGTAGTTAGGAGGATCCCAGGCAGGAGGCCTGAGCCTCTTTCGATCTGTATCCTAGTTTGTGCTAGTCTTCTTAAGGCAAACTTGTTTAACTTATGTCTGTACTCAGATATTGTTGCTTCCGCTGGCTCGTCTATGATCGAGCACTTGTATTCGAGCCCTCGAGGCCCCTGCCTTGTATTATGATGCTTGTATGACTTATTTATGTTTTAGAGTTGTGTTATGATATCTTCCCGTGAGTCCCTGATCTTGATCATACACATTTGCGTGCATGATTAGTGTACGATTGAATCGGGGGCGTCACATTGTGACAAATTTATTTTTTGGAGTTGTACTATTGTTTAAGACTTTGTATTGGAACTGATTTATTTAATAAGAGGTTGCGTACATCAAGTGATGCAAAGGCCGGGGTACTCCTTTTCAGAAATAAATAATTATGCTTTGTCACCTCCTTTTTCTGTTTCTGGAAATGGAAATTACATTTGAGACAGTAACTTGAGACAAGGTTCAAACATGGGCAGGGAACCAAATTAAAGGCAATTAGACAAGTCCTACTAGGTGTCCCCATGATGCTCCAATTAGACTTCAATTTCACTCAACTAAGTTGGTGATTTTAAAAAAATTAAACAAAGTTTCACCATGCAACCTGAGTGCCGTTTAGAGTGCATTTCTCCAACTAGCACCCCCCCCCCCCTCAGACTAGGCTCGGCTTGCTTAGAGCATCTCTAACAGACCCCGTATAATGCCGACCTGCAAAATTTGTTTACAGTTCACCGCAGATCAGATTTGCGGGGCAAATTCGTGCGCTGCAGATCAGACCCCGTATATGAAACTGCAATATTTTCTTTAAAAAAGCATTCCCGAGAGAAACTTGCAACGGCATTGATCATACATAGTGCATCATCATATTACATTGATCATACATAGTTCATCATTATACTACATTGTACTACTGGAGGGGGGGGGGGGCTGCGGGCCGTGCAGCGTACCCGAGCCTACGCTACAAAAATCGACGACCTCGCGGCGGCGTCGACTCGGCGGAGGAGCCAGAGGAGCTTAGTCCTCGTCGGAGCTGAGGTCGATGAAGACCTTGGCCCGCTCGGCATTCAAGATGCGCAGGTCCGCCTACTTGGACGTGTGCGCCTGCGAAGGCCCTGCTTGAGGAAGATCTCCTCGATCTGAACTCACAGCGGTGGCGCGCGTCGGCCTCCTCCTCCTCTCTCGCCGAGCACTCCATGATGACGAGCTCTAGGTGCTCCTCCTCCCCCGGGGGGAGGTAGTCCTCGGGGCTGATTACTCCTCGACACGGCGGCGCGTCGGCCTAGAGCTTGACGACGAGCGGCAGAGGAGCCGGAGGAGGCGTGGCGGCGGACCGCGAGCTCGCGGTGACGAGCTCGCAACGTTCGAATGCCGACGGCTGCCGACTCCCGTGGTTGAGCCACCTCCACGCCCCGCGCTTGCGTGCGGTGTCGGAGATGCGGTGGCGGCGTCGCTCCACATCATCCCACCACTCCCATAGCCGTCCATGGGTCGTTAGGCCTTTTTTAGGCTTGCCGGTGGCGAGAAATTGGGGTGGAGGGGGAGGGGAATCGCGGCGGCGGAGGCGGATAGAGGTTGACACGTATCCGAGCGGTGAAACCGCATATATACCGATGGACGGGGATGTTTTCCGCGCCACGTTAAAAAATTTACGAGTCGGCCCCGCAATACGGTGTCTCCTTTGGCCAGAAAAATGGGCTGAACCCGTATACTCACCCAAATTATACGGGTTCGGCCCTTTTCCCGGGTCTGCTAGAGATGGTATTAGTTTTTATTCTTGTTCGCACTAAGCTCGCAGAGTGCATGCAGGTTTCGTAGCCGCTGTGCAGTACGGTTTTGGGAAGCTGGTTTTTTCTGGAGGGTTTTCACTGTTTCTTTTTTTCCTTTTTTATGTTTATGTTTCTTTTGTTTTGCTTTTTTAATTTTCATTTATTTCACTCTCCTTTTTCTTATTAGGTTTTTATCTTATTCTTTTTTCTGTTACTGTTCCCTTAAAAATTGTAAACTGTTCCAAATTTTATACTTTTTTCACTAATTCACTGGAGTTTTTTTAAATTCATAAACTTTTTAAATCTTTGAACTATTTTCAAAAATTGATGAACATTTATTTTGCATGCCACCAAGTTGTGACTATCCGAGATTTGTTTTTCATATCCATCAACTTTTTGCAAATGCATGAACTTTTATTATAATCCATGAAGCTTTCTTTTTCAAATCCTTTTTTTTCTTTGCAAATCTGCGAATATTTTTTCAATCAATGAACTTTTTTCAAATCCGTGAACATTTTAAAATTCGTTAAGATATTTCAATTGCGTGAACTTTTTCAATTCATGATTTTTTTAAATGCATGAACTTATTCCAAGTGCATGAACTTTTCTAAATTTCTTGATCTTTTTTTATCCAAATTTCACAAACCTATTTTCAGTTTATGAACTTTTATTCAAAATTTTGAACTTTTTTCAAAATAGATTTTTTTTCCAAATTTCGTGACTTCTGTTTCAAATTATGAACATATTATATGGCATGAACTTTATCAATTTCATGAACTTTTTTTTTGCAATCACGAAGATATTTTTAGGTTTTTCTATTTTATATAACTTTTTTGAACATTTTTTGAGAAAGTCAGCGGTCACTGGTCAACCGGTTGAACCATGAAAGGGAGCTGGGACTGGGCAAGCGAATGAGCTGGCATATAGAGCATGCGCGCCAGCTGGGGTTTCTGACGCCACAAGTGCCATATAGGATCTCTTTGCCTTTGGCGCCAGTTGAGATAACTGACGCTCACACGCGGAGGTATATTGGCCCAACGAGCGTTAACCGGTGGACCTTCCAGCAAAGCCTTGACTACGGAAAGTTGCACATTGACATTTTCAGCAAAGGAAAATTTTCACAAATAAATTCAATTTCTTCTTAAAGAAAGGTTCATCACATTTGGAAAAAAGTTCAAAAAGTTGAAAAAAAAATTAACACTTGCAAAGTTCATAATTTGAAAAAAATGGATAAACGAAAATATATCAATTAATTCGAGAACAAAAACAAAGATTTGAAAAAAAATCGTATTTTGAAAAATTGTCATGAATTTGAGGAATTGATTTGAAAAACGTTCACAAAAACTTGAAAATATGCAACTTTTAAAAAATACATGAATTTTAAAATATTGGAGAAACACCAGAAGAACACCCGCCCAGCAAAAAAACCATCAGAACAATCATGCATGGGAAGGTTCCAAGAAACAGGTGAAAAAAAGACCTACGTGGGCGGTGCATTTTGATCCACAGCGTTGTGGAGGCGTATGCGCCGGTTTACAAAAAGCACTCTAACTGACGCTAAAGGCGTTAAATAGGAGTTTGGGAGTTTGTGACCTGTGTTAAATAGAAAGCACTCTAACTAGACAATGCAATTTTGAACAACTCGTGGCCTCTTCCCATTAATTGCACTTTAAAAACTACAACTCGTCTTGATTGTGATGAGGTCTTGCTCCTTCATCCATTGTTTGAGAGGTAGTCCATTGTTTAAAAAGTGCCGCCAATGGCGGACAAAAGTAAGTATGATAGAACGAGTCAAGAACACTAGCCTGCACCGGCCTGACGCGCATATTACTGTATGTAAATTGTTTATGATTAGTTAAGTTGGGTGCCGTATGGTATCTGTCCTTGCTACTCCTCGTTTGGAATTACTTGTCTTGAAAATGTATCTAGAACTAAAATACGTCTAGATACATCCATTTTCGTGACAAGTAATTCCGAAGGAAGGGAGTAGATGTCAAAGTACAAGATGACGCGCAGTATAATTTCACATCTGTCGTGGGGCACAACTGGTGTGGTTGGTGTCCGGGATTCCATTTTTTTACATGGCACAATAATCGACCACCTCTGGTTCTTTAGTAATTACTCCTTCCGTCTCATAATATAAGATCGTTTTACACTAGTGTAGTGTCACAACGTTCTTATATTATGGGACAAAGGGAGTATATGATGCATTTGCAAAATTGGAGAAGAGCTGATCTCAGGCTGATTCATCGGCCAAAAGTATTTATTTAAACAATTGTATGTTAGCATAATTTAGGAAGACCCAGAGTATGACCATAGCTAGCTAATTCATCCAATTTGCTAAGATGTGAGCACGCTGCTGAACCTATTTCTACATTAACCAACAACAGAAAAATTATTTAGCATAAGAAAATAATATTATTGCAACAAGCACTAGTGAGATAGGATGATTGGCCAACATAACTTCCAGTGAAGTCTATCAAACTAGTAGATGCAGACTCATCTTGCATCACCTTGTATACCGAAATGGTTGCTATTTCTGTAATTAGCAAATTGTTGACTTGTTTTCACCATGAAAAGCTCTTAATTTTAGTTAGTTCTATAAAATAGGAGTACTTCATATATCATAGCTAGCATACATAGTTTTCTCTCAATTACGGCTGTATGATGTGTACAATGCCATTGTACAGAAGTTAGCAAGCTTTGTTTTATAGGAACCTAACAAACAAGTTCATCTTTCCAAAAATCATGAAAAGATAACGGGCATTAGTGTGGCCGACCAGGCGGACCAGGCAATACAATTTCAAACAACTATTGGCATCTTCTAAGAAATTGCAGCTTTAGAAAAGTACGACTCTGTACATGGTTGCGAACTTGCGAGGAAGTTTCGTTCTTTCATCCATTGGTTGAGACATACTCCAAAGTGTTTGGTTTAGTAGTACTGTTTAAATAAGTGTAGCCAATTGCACAACATGGCAGTTAATATGATCGATCGAATCGAGAACGACAACCTGCCTCAAATCATGACTAGCCTAGCGTGTACTACAATGTAAAGCATGAGCGACAAATTTAATTGGGTGCCATATGGTGTAACAAGCGTTATTCCTCCTCGCTAAATGTTAAAACTACATCACGACACACACTTGTGATTTCATAACATATCTATCATTGGACATATGCTAGGCTGCTGCTGGTATCTCGCGATCTAACTTCTTACAAGGCACAACAATCTCATGATCATTGTATAATTGGATGAGGGAAGGCCGCTCTAACATTAGTTTATCTGTATGAACGAGTTATTTAAACATATGCATGTAGGGATAATTTCAAGAAGACCCAGAATATGACAATACCCAAGTAATCTAACATTCTGACGTGTAAGCATAATGAATGAAGATGCTGCCATACATAACCAATAATAAAACAGTGATTTCACATAACGAAAGTAGCTATCATTGCAAAATCAAACCTAACACAACCATAGGATATTTCTAAGAGAACACCATAAGGAGCTGAAATGTGTACTCTCATACCTAGCTGATGAAAACTTTGAACATGCTGCGGGTGTTGGGTAATTGGGAGTAGTGCGGCCAAGTTAGGCTAACTAGTAAATACAATTTTGAACAGCTCTTGGGCTCTTGCAAGAAATTGCACTTTAAAAACTACACCTCATCTTGGTTGTGATGAGGCGTTGCTCTTTCATCCATTGGTTGAGAGATAGTGCAAAGTTTTTGCTTAGCTGGTATGCCTACCCTTTAAATGCAAACTAGGCCTAACTAGACAATCTATTTTGAGCAACTCTAGTGCTCTTCTGACAAATTGCACTTTTAAAAAGTACAACCAGTCTTGGTTGTGACGAGGTCTTGTTCTTTCGTCCATTTGCCGAGAGATAATCCAAAATCATATAGCTTACCTGGTACTCCTTAAAAAGTGCCGCCAATTGCAGACTAAACGATAAGTATGATTGAAGGAATCAAGAATAGTAGCCTCCCACCGGCCTGACGCACATATTACTGTATCTAAACTGTGTAAGACTAATTAAGTTCTGTGCCGTATGGTTTGTGTCCTCGCTAGATGTCAAAGTATAGGATGACGTGCAATATAATTTAATATCTGTCATGGGGCACAACTGGGGTGGCTGGTGTCTCGGGTTCCCGTTTTTTTTATTACATGGCACAAAAACCGACCTCCTCTAGTTTTTTAGTAATTACGCGCTATCTTTGGATAATTGGACAAGATAACGTTGATCTCAGGCTGATTTATTGCAAAAATATATTTATTTAAACATTTGTCGGTTGGGATAATTTAGGAAGATCCAGAATGACCGTTGGTAGCTAATTCATCCAACTTGCTAAGATGTGAGCACGATGATGAACATATTTTTACATTAACCAACAATAGAACAATTATTTAACATAAGAAAATAATATTATTGCAACAAGCACTACTTTTTTTAGGAAGATTACCATGTGTCCATTCAAGACAGAACCAGATTACAACACACGCGGGTGCTCACTAGAAACATCCAGAGAGACAACACAGCACTGAAACTTACAGGAAGAACCCCAGAACAAGAAAAAACGCCAAAAAGTCCTTCTGGGTCCTACAGCCACCAGCAACATGCCCACCGATTCCAGCCTCCGCCATCGCGGCAGCACCCGCCGGAGAAGAGGAAGATGGGCAACCAACAAGCCAAGCTCGAAAAAGGTGCCATAGCAGCCGAGCTGCGTCGCGAGCCTCGGAATAGGCGCCGCCGCAAACGACGGTGCACTTGTCTCTGTGGGTCATCGGCCGGGGAAAGTCCCCACACCCCTCGGATCCCGGAGACCAATGGAACAGACAACCACGAACCACCACCCGAGCTTCAGGCGAGCAACCTCTCGAACGACACCGACGCCGCATTGTCGGCCAGCTCCAGAAACACCTTCACCGGCTTCTCGACAGCGCTGGAGAAGACGCCGGCGCGACATGGACGAAACTGAGGAACCAAACTGCCAAGCGAGATCTACACCGACGCCTTGGCAATCTCGCCTCGACCGGAGCAGCAGGTACCCAGATCCGCCGCCAGCCACGACAAGAAACCATGCTGGAAGAAGATCTCGTGCCACTTTATTCACGGGGCTCTCGACCGCCACTGCCGTCCGATGAGGCGCTGCAATGCAGACAGCAGAGACGACCCCGAAAACCAAACAGCTAGGCTAGAAACTATTAGAGTTGTGTCGAATATTGTGTACAAGGTAGGTTATAGTTGGAGTTGTAGTTGTATTGTGTTTAGATAGGATATGAAGTCGTGTCCTAGTAGGACACTTGTATCCTAGGCCTCTCATATATAGCAGGGATAGACACACGATGTAACCCATGCCAACATAATAGCACCAGAACGCAGGGAAAGCCGGCGGCATGTGACGGTGTCCAGGGCGACCGGGTGCGGTATTGTAGCGGTGTCATGGGGAGGAGCACCCATAGTCAAGCCCCGGGGATGTAGCCATATCGGTGAACCTCGTTAACAAATCTTGGTGCCGTGCCTCGTGTGATTGATTGGTCCTCGGATGATCGATGGTATGCCTCGGATTTATTCTAACAAGTGGTATCATGAGCTAGGTTATTTGGAGGCCACGATTATTGATCTGGAGGTTATGATCGAAGGCATCGGTGTGGATGAACTGGTAGCGAGTTCGTCCGCAGAAGAAATCGACGGCAAGAACAGCGGAATCCAGGAGTTGCAGCAGGCGTCGGACAGCGGAAGGGTGCATGTGCGTTGCAAGGACGTGCGACGGTCGATCACCTGATCGATCGGGTGAGCGTCAGGCGGCGGCACGAGTACGTGTTGTGATCCCTGGCGTCTAGTGGCCCATGGCGGGAGGCCCATCTGAGGGCGCACGGAGGACGGCTGGAAGGCCCATGGTGCACTGCCGGGAAGGGCCTTGCAACGGCCAATGTCGCTGGTTCGCTGGAGATGTTGATTGATGTGTGTGAGCTGCGTACAGACTGGATTTGTTTTGGACAAAAAAAGAGGAGTGCGACATGTACAGAGGCGGTAGATCGATTCGGCTGCACGACACACTCAAGGCTTCGAGGCTCAACTTCCAATGTGATGGATGGAAATTCGCCGAAGATGATTTGGGAGCCTTGAGTGTGTCGTGCAGCCGAATAAGATCGGCTTGGTCGGACAAGCTAGTCTGACGGATCGACATGAGTCGGTTGGTACATAAGACGGTGCGGGATCAGCGACAGCGACATATGAGCGTGATGCTGATGGTGGCAGACTTCTGAGCGTGGAAACACGTGGCGCATGCCTGAGGGCTTGTGTGGCTTCGACGAGATTATGGCGCGGGGTTGATTGAAGGTGATGTACACACGGAGCTTGAAGTTGACGGGGCGCGAGGGTGGGCTGATTATCTACCATGGAGTCTTGTTGAAGGTGGATCTGGATTGAGGGGCTACGATGTAAGGATCCAAGGAATCAGAGCCTATTCAGCAAGGGGGAAAAGCGAGTGACACGTAGTTCGGACTGGAGCCCAGTGGTTTGATGGAAGCGTGAAACTCGTCATCGGTCGGTGATGATCGGTGGTACTCTGCAGTGAGGGTTGAGTGGTGTGGGTTCGCGACCCTTGAGATTCAACCGGGACAACGGAGGCTCGACGCGGTAATAGCGGCGAAGCGTGCGGCTAGCATGGGGCATGGAGACAGGCCAGGGCTCTGGTGGTCATACATGTGGTGAGACAACTGTGAATTTGACTCGGGATGACTAAAAGCAATGGTGAAATTCCTTCAAGTTTGAGATAGACGGTCAAGAAAGGAGCGGTGATGTTGAGTTCAGGTAACTCTTATGTGTGGCACCCAATATATGAGTTGTTCACTTTCACGCAGGTCAGTGATCAGTGTGTGATGGCGTTGGAAGTTGGGAGCGCAAACTACAGTAATGTGGAACTTAATTTCGCTCGAGTGTTGACTGTGGTCAAGAAAAGAAGGAACTACAAGTTGCAGGTGGTGTCACATGGAGTCTTTGGAGTAGCAGTGGTGCTCATGGGATAAGTTCAGGTCCAATGTACACGGAAGTTTGACGCATTCACGAATTCAAGGTGCTGGAAAATATTCGCCAAGGTGGAGTTTGTTAGAGTTGTGTCGAATATTGTGTACAAGGTAGGTTACAGTTGGACTTGTAGTTGTATTGTGTTTAGATAGGATATGAAGTCGTGTCCTAGTAGGACACTTGTATCCTAGGTCTCTCATATATAGCAGGGGTAGACACACGATGTAACCAATACCAACATAATAGCACCGGAACGCAGGGGAATCCGGTGACATGTGCCGGTGTCTAGGGCGACCGGGTGCGGTATTGTAGCGGTGTCATGGGGAAGAGCGCCCATAGGCAAACCCGGGGATGTAGCCATACTGCTGAACCTCGTTAACAAACCTTGGTGTCGTGGCTCGTGTGATTGCTTGGTCCTCGGATTATCGATGGTATGCCTCGGATTTATTCTAACAAGTGGTATCATGAGCTAAGTTATTTGAAGGCCATGATTATTAATCTGGAGGTTATGATCGAAGGCATCGGTGTGGATGAACTGGTAGCGTATTCGTCCGCAGATGCAATCGACGGCAAGAATAGCGGAATGCAGGAGTTGCAGCAGGCGTCGGACAGCAGAAGGGTGCATGTGCATTGCAAGAACGTGCGGCGGTCGATCACCTGATCGATCGGGTGAGCGTCAGGCGGCGGCGCGGGTACGTGTTGTGATCCCTGGCGTCTAGTGGCCCATGGCGGGAGGCCCATCTGAGGGCGCACGGAGGACGGCTGGAAGGCCCATGGTGCGCTGCCGAGAAGGGCCTTGCAACGGCCAATGTCGCTGGTTTGCTGCAGATGTTGATTGACGTGTGTGAGCTACGTACAGACTGAGATTTGTTTTGGATAAAAAAAAGAGGAGTGCGACACGGAAAGAGGCGGTAGATCGATTCGGCGGAAGGAAGAAAAATCCATTGATTGATGTACGTCCGTTGGAAGGCAGAGGCAGGACAAGGCAAATACTACTAACTAGCATTGGAAGTTGAGCCTTGGGAGCTACACCACGTGAAGGCCATAACTGTCTCGTTAAATTGCTATTAGTACTGGAAGGTGACAACGGTTTGCTTCATGTACTATTGTATCGTGAAATGTTCAGTTGGTACAACAAGGATGCTTGAAGGTATTGCAAGAAGTCATATCAGCTAAGATGGAATTATAATGTGATGGATGGAAATTCGCCGAAGATGATTTGGGAGCCTTGAGTGTGTCGTGCAGCCGAATAAGATCGGCTTGGTCGGACAAGCTAGTCTGACGGATCGACATGAGTCGGTTGGTACAGAAGACGGTGCGGGATCGGCGACAGCAACATATGAGCGTGATGCTGATGGTGGCAGACTTCTGAGCGTGGAAACACGTGGCGCATGTCTGAGGGCTTGTGTGGCTTCGACGAGACTATGGCGCGGGGTTGATTCAAGTTGATGTACACACGGAGCTTGACGTTGACGGGGCGCGAGGGTGGACTGATCATCTACCATGGAGTCTTTTTGAAGCTGGAGCTGGATTGAGGGGCTACGATGTAAGGATGCAAGGAATCAAAGCCTATTCAGCAAGGGGGAAAAGCGAGTGACACGTAGTTCAAACTGGAGCCCAGTGATTTGATGGAAGTGTGAAACTCGTCATCGATCCGTGATGATCGGTGGTACTCTGCAGTGAGGGTTGAGTGGTGTGGGTTCGTGACCCTTGAGACTCGGCCGGGACAGCGGAAGCTCGACGCGGTAATAGCGGCGAAGCGTGCGGCTAGCACGGGGCATGGAGACAGGCCAGGGCTCTGGTGGTCATACATGTGGTGAGACAACTGCGAATTTGACTCGGGATGACTACAAGCAATGGTGAAATTCCTTCAAGTTTCAGATAGGCGGTCAAGAAAGGAGCGGTGATGTTGAGTTCAGGTAACTCTTATGTGTGGCACCCAATATGTGAGTTGTTCACTTTCACGCAGGTTAGTGATCAGTGTGTGATGGCATTGGATTGATACTCTGGAACTTGGGAGCGCAAACTAGAGTAATGTGGAACTTAATTTCGCTCAAGTGTTGACTCTGGTCAAGAAAAGTGTTGAGGAACGTAGTAATTTCAAAAAAATTCCTACGCACACGCAAGATCATGGTGATGCATATCAACGAGATAGGAGAGTGTGTCCACGTACCCTCGTAGACCGAAAGCGGAAGCGTTATGACAACGCGGTTGATGTAGTCGTACGTCTTCACGATCCGATCGATCCAAGCACTGAACGTATGGCACCTCCGTGTTCTGCACACGTTCAGCTCGATGACGATCCCCGGACTCCGATCCAGTAGGGTGTCGGGGATGAGTTCCGTCAGCCCGACGGTGTGGTGACGATGATGATGTTCTACCGACACAGGGCTTCGCCTAAACTCCGCGACGATATGACCGAGGTGGAATATGGTGGAGGGGGGCACCGCACACGGCTTAGGAACGATCACGATGATCAACTTGTGTGTCATGGGGTGCCCCCCTGCCTCTGTATATAAAGGAGCAAGGGAGGGGGTGGCCGGCCAAGGAGGGGGCGCACCAAGGAGGAGTCCTACTCCCACCGGACTCCTTCGGTACATCAAAACTCATAAACTCATAATATAACTGTCATCGTAACGTTAAGCGTGCAGACCCTACGGGTTCGAGAACTATGTAGACATGACCTAGAACTGTTTCCGGTCAATAACCAATAGTGGAACCTGGATGTTCATATTGGCTTCTACATATTCTACGAAGATCTTTATCGGTCAAACCGCATAACAACATACATTGTTCCCTTTGTCATCGGTATGTTACTTGCCCGAGATTCGATCGTCGGTATCCAATACCTAGTTTAATCTCGTTACCGGCAAGTCCCTTTACTCGTTCCGTAATACTTCATCCGTAACTAACTCATTAGTTACAATGCTTGCAAGGCTTAAGTGATGTGTATTACCGAGAGGGCCCAGAGATACCTCTCCGATAATCGGAGTGACAAAACCTAATCTTGAATTACGCCAACCCAGCATGTACCTTCGGAGACACCTGTAGAGCACCTTTATAATCATCCAGTTACGTTGTAACGTTTGGTAGCACACAAAGTGTTCCTCTGGTAAATGGGAGTTGCATAATCTCATAGTCATAGGAACATGTATAAGTCACGAAGAAAGCAATAGCAACATACTAAACGATCAAGTGCTAAGCTAACGGAATGGGTCAAGTCAATCACATCATTCTCCTAATGATGTGATCCCGTTAATCAAATGACAACTCATGTCTATGGTTAGGAAACATAACCATGTTTAATTAACGAGCTTGTCAAGTAGAGGCATACTAGTGACACTCTGTTTGTCTATGTATTCACACATGTATTATGTTTCCGGTTAATACAATTCTAGCATGAATAATAAACATTTATCATGAAATAAGGAAATAAATAATAACTTTATTATTGCCTCTAGGGCATATTTCCTTCAGTCTCCCACTTGCACTAGAGTCAATAATCTAGTTCACATCACCATGTGATTTAACACCAATAGTTCACATCACCATGTAATTAACACCCATAGTTCACATCGTCATGTGATTAACACCCAAAGGGTTTACTAGAGTCAATAATCTAGTTCACGTCGCTATGTGATTAACACCCAAAGAGTACTAAGGTATGATCATGTTTTGCTTGTGAGAGAAGTTTAGTCAGCGGGTCTGTCACATTCAGAGCCGTTTGTATTTTGCAAATATTCTATGTCTACAATGCTCTGCATGGAGGTACTCTAGCTAATTGCTCCCACTTTCAATATGTATCCAGATTAAGACTTAGAGTCATCTGGATCAGTGCCAAAACTTGTATCGACGTAAACCTTTACGACGAACCTTTTTGTCATCTCCATAATCGAGAAACATATCCTTATTCCATTAAGGATAATTTTGACCAATGTCCAGTGATCTACTCCTAGATCACTATTGTACTCTCTTGCCAAACCATGGCAGAGTATACAATAGGTCTGGTCTATAGCATGCATACTTTTATAGAACCTATGATTGATGCATAGGGAATGACTTTCATTCTCTTTCTATTTTCTGCCGTGGTCGGGATTTGAGTCTTACTCAATTTCACACCTTATAACACAAGCAAGAAACTCTTTCTTTGACTATTCCATTTTGAACTACTTCAAAATCTTGTCAAGGTATGTACTCATTGAAAAAACTTATCAAGCCTCTTGATCTATCTCTACAGATCTTGATTCTCAATATGTAAGTAGCTTTACTGAGGTCTTTCTTTTAAAGAACTCCTTTCAAGTACTCCTTTATGCTTTCCAGAAAAATTCTACATCCTTTCTGATCAACAATATGTCACTCACATATACTTATCAAAAATGCTGTAGTGCTCCCACTCACTTTATTGTAAATACAGGCTTTACTGCAAGTCCGTATAAAACTATATGCTTTGATCAACTTATCAAAGCGTATATTCCAACTCCGAGATGCTTCCACCAGTCCACAGATGGATCGCTGGAGCTTGCACATTTTGTTAGCACCTTTAGGATTGACAAAACCTTCTGGTTGTATCATATACAACTCTTCTTTAAGAAAAACATTAAGGAATGCAGTTTTGACATCCATTTGGCAGATTTCATAAAATGTGGCAATTGCTAACATGATTCGGACAGACTTTTAAGCATTGATACGAGTGAGAAAATCTCATTGTATTCAATATCTTGAACTTTGTCAGAAACCTTTTTCGACAAGTCTAGCTTTGTAGATAGTAACAGTACTATCAGCATCTGTCTTCCTCTTGAAGATCCATTTATTCTTAATGACTCACCGATCATCGGGCAAGTCAATCAAAGTCCACACTTTGTTCTCATATATGGATCCTATCTCAGATTTCATGGCCTCAAGCCATTTCGCGGAATCTGGGCTCATCATCGCTTCCTCATTGTTCGTAGGTTTGTCATGGTCAAGTAACATGATCTCCAAAACAGGATTTCCGTACCAGTCTGGTGCGGATCTCACTCTGTTTTACCTACGAGGTTCGGTAGTAACTTGATCTGAAGTTACATGATCATCATCACTAGCTTCCTCACTAATTGGTGTAGTAGTCACAGGAACAGATTTATGTGATGAACTACTTTCCAATAAGGGAGCAGGTACAGTTACCTCATCAAGTTCTACTTTCCTCCCACTCACTTCTTTCGAGAGAAACTCCTTCTCTAGAAAGGATCCATTATTAGCAACGAATGTTTTGCCTTAGGATCTGTGATAGAAGGTGTACCCAACAGTTTCCTTTGGGTATTCTATGAAGATGCACTTCTTTGATTTGGGTTTGAGCTTATCAGGTTGAAAACCTTTTTCACATAAGCATCGCAACTCCAAACTTTAAGAAACGATAGCTTAGGTTTACTGCTAAACCATAGTTCATACGGTGTCGTCTCAACGGATTTAGATGGTGCCCTATTAAAGTGAATGCAGCTATCTCTAATGCATAACCCCAAAACGATAGTGGTAAATCGGTAAGATCATAGATCGCACCATATCAAATAAAGTGCGGTTACGACGTTCGGACACACCATAACGTTGTGGTGTTCCTGGTGGCGTGAGCTGTGAAACTATTCCACATTGTTTTAATTGAAGACCAAACTCGTAACTCAAATATTCATCTCCACGATCAGATCGCAGAAACTTTATTTTCTTGTTACGATGATTTTCCACTTCACTCTGAAATTCTTTGAACCTTTCAACTATTTCAGACTTATGTTTTATCAAGTAGATATACCCATATCTGCTCAAATCATCTGTCAAGGTCAGAAAATAACGATACCCGCCACGAGCCTCAACACTCATCGGATCGCATACATCAGTATGTATTATTTCCAATAAGTTAATTGCTCGCTCCATTGTTCCGGAGAACGGAGTATTAGTCATCTTGCCCATGAGGCATGGTTCGCAAGCATCAAGTGATTCATAATCAAGTGATTCCAAAATCCCATCAGCATGGAGTTTCTTCGTGCGCTTTATGTTGGGGAACGTAGTTTCAAAAAATTTCCTAGCACATGCAAGATCATGGTGATGGCATAGCAACGAGAGGGGAGAGTGTTCGTCCACGTACCATCGTAGACCGTAAGCGGAAGCGCTATCACAACGCGGTTGATGTAGTCGTACGTCTTCACGATCGACCGATCCAAGCACCGAACGTAGGGAGCCTCTGAGTTCAGCACACGTTCAGCTCGATGACGATCTCCGGCCCTCCGATCCAGCAAAGGCTCCGGAGATGAGTTCCGTCAGCACGACGGCGTGGTGACGATGATGATGTTCTACCGGCGCAGGGCTTCGCCTAAACTCTGCGACGATATGACCGAGGTGGAATATAGTGGAAGGGGGCACCGCACACGGCTGAGGAACAATCCGTAGATCAAATTGTGTGTCTATGGGGTGCCCCCTGCCCCCGTATATAAAGGAGGGAGGGGGGAGGCCGGCCGACCCCTTTGGGCGCGCCAAGGGAGGAGGAATCCTCCTCCTAGTAGGAGTAGGATTCCTCCTTTCCTACTCCTACTAGGAGGGGGAAGGAAGGGGGAGAGGGGGGAAGGAAAAAGGGGGGCGCCGCCCCCCCTCCTAGTCCAATTCGGACTAGAGGGAGAGGGGGCGCGCGGCCCACCCTGGCCGCCCCTCTCTCTTCCCACCTAGGCCCATGTGGCCCATTAACTCTCCCGGGGGGTTCCGGTAACCCCCCCCCGGCACTCCGGTTTTCTCGGAAAACTCCCGGAACCTTTCCGGTGTCTGAATATAGTCGTCCAATATATCAATCTTTATGTCTCGACCATTCCGAGACTCCTCGTCATGTCCGTGATCACATCCGGGACTCCGAATAAACTTCGGCACATCAAAACTTATAAACTCATAATAAAACTGTCATCGAAACGTTAAGCGTGCGGACCCTACGGGTTCGAGAACTATGTAGACATGACCTAAAACCATTCTCGGTCAATAACCAATAGCCGGACCTGGATGCCCATATTGGTTCCTACATATTCTACGAAGATCTTTATCGGTCAAACCGCATAACAACATACTTTGTTCCCTTTGTCATCGGTATGTTACTTGCCCGAGATTTGATCATCGGTATCCAATACCTAGTTCAATCTCGTTACCGGCAAGTTTCTTTACTCGTTCCGTAATACGTCATCTCATAACTAAATCATTAGTTATATGCTTGCAAGGCTTAGGTGATGAGTATTACCGAGAGGGCCCAGAGATACCTCTCCGACAATCGGAGTGACAAATCCTAATCTCGAATTATGCTAACCCAACATGTACCTTCGGAAACACCTGTAGAGCACCTTTATAATCACCCAGTTACGTTGTGACGTTTGGTAGCACACAAAGTGTTCTTCCGGTAAACGGGAGTTGCACAATCTCATAGTTGTAGGAACTTTGTATAAGTCATGAAGAAAGCAATAGCAGTACACTAAACGATCAAGTGCTAGGCTAACAGAATGGGTCATGTCAATCACATCATTCTCCTAATGATGTGATCCCATTAATCAAATGACAACACATGTCTATGGTCAGGAAACACAACCATCTTTGATTAATGAGCTAGTCAAGTAGAGGCATACTAGTGACTATGTGTTTGTCTATGTATTCACACATGTATCATGTTTCCGGTTAATACAATTCTAGCATGAATAATAAACATGTATCATGATATGAGGAAATAAATAATAACTTTATTATTGCCTCTAGGGCATATTTCCTTCACTTTACACCAATATGACCTAAACGGCAGTGCCACAAATAAGTTGCACTATCATTATTAACTTTGCATCTTTTGGCTTCAATATTATGAATATGTGTATTACTACGATCGAGATCCAACAAACCTTTTTCGTTGGTGTGTATGACTATAGAAGGTTTTATTCATGTAAACAGAACAACAATTGTTCTCTAACTTAAATGAATAACCGTATTGCAATAAACATGAACAGATCATATTCATGCTCAACGCAAACACCAAATAACACTTATTTAGGTTCAATACAAATCCCGAAAGTATAGGGAGTGTGCAATGATGAACATATCAATCTTGGAACCACTTCCAACACACATCGTCACTTCACCCTTAACTAGTCTCTGTTTATTCTGCAACTCCCGTTTCGAGTTACTAATCTTAGCAACCAAAGAAGTATCAAATACTCAGGGGCTACTATAAACGCTAGTAAGGTACACATCAATAACCTGTATATCAAATATACCCTTGTTCACTTTGTCATCCTTCTTATCCACCAAATATTCAGGGCATTTCCGTTTCCAGTGACCATTTCCTTTGCAGTGTAAGCACTCAGTTTCAGGCTTTGGTCCAGCTTGGAGCTTCTTCGCGGGAGTGACAACTTGCTTGTCATTCTATTTGAAGTTTCCTTTTCTTTCCCTTTGCCCTTTCTTGAAACTAGTGGTCTTGTCAATCATCAACACTTGATTCTCTTTCTTGATTTGTACCTTCATCGATTTCAACATTACGAAGAGCTCGGGAATCGTTTTCATCATCCCTTGCATACTATAGTTCATCACGAAGTTCTAGTAACTTAGTGATGGTGACTAGAGAATTCTGTCAATCTCTATCTTATCTGGAAGATTAACTCCCACTTGATTCAAGCGATTGAAGTACCCAGACAATCTGAGCACATGCTCACTAGTTGAGCGATTCTCCTCCATCTGTTAGCTATAGAACTTGTTGGAGACTTCATATCTCTCAATTCGGGTATTTGCTTGAAATATTAACTTCAATTCCTGGAACATCTCATATGGTCCATGACGTTCAAAACATCTTTGAAGTCCCGATTCTAAGCCGTTAAGCATGGTGCACTAAACTATCAAGTAGTCATCATATTGAGCTAGCCAAACGTTCATAACATCTGCATATGCTTCTGCAATAGGTCTGTCACCTAGCGGTGCATTAAGGACATAATTCTTCTGTGCAGCAATGAGGATAAACCTCAGATCACGGATCCAATCCGCATCATTGCTGCTAATATCTTTCAACACAGTTTTCTCTAGGAACATATCAAAATAAACATATGAAAGCAACAACGCGACCTATTGATCTACAACATAATATGCAAAATACTACCAGGACTAAGTTCATGATAAATTTAAGTTCAATTAATCATATTACTTAAGAACTCCCACTTCGAAAAACATCCTTCTAATCCTCTAAGTGATCACGTGATCCAAATCAACTAAACCATAACCGATCATCACGTGAGATGGAGTAGCTTTCAATGGTGAACATCACTATGTTGATCATATCTACTATATGATTCACGCTCGACCTTTCGGTCTCCGTGTTCCGAGGCCATATCTGCATATGCTAGGCTCGTCAAGTTTAACCTGAGTATTCCGCGTGTGCAAAGCTGGCTTGCACCCATTGTAGATGGACGTTGAGCTTATCACACCCGATCATTACGTGGTGTTTGGGCACGACGAACTTTGGCAACGATGCATACTCAGGGAGAACACTTCTTGATAATTTAGTGAGAGATCATCTTATAAAGCTACCGTCGAACTAAGCAAAATAAGATGTATAAAAGATAAATATCACATGCAATCAAAATATGTGACATGATATGGCCATGATCATCTTGCGCCTTTGATCTCCATCTCCAAAGTACTGTCATGATCTCTATCATCACCGGCACGACACCATGATTTTCATCATCTTGATCTATATCAATGTGTCACATGATCGTCTCGCCAACTATTGCTCTTGCAACTATTGCTATCGCATAGCGATAAAGTAAAGCAATTATTTGGCACTTGCATCTTATGCAACAAAGAAACAACCATAGGGATTCTGCTAGTTGCCGATAACTTCAACAAAACATGATCATCTCATACAACAACTTATATCTCATCACGTCTTGACCATATCACATCGCAACATGCCCTGCAAAAACAAGTTAGACGTCCTCTACTTTGTTGTTGCAAGTTTTACGTGGCTGCTACGGGCTGAGCAAGAACCGTTCTTACCTACGCATCAAAACCACAACGATAGTTCGTCAAGTTTGTGATGTTTTAACCTTCGCAAGGACCGGGCGTAGCCACACTCGGTTCAACTAAAGTTGGAGAAACTGACACCCGCCAGCCACCTGTGTGCAAAGCACGTCGGTAGAACCAGTCTTGCGTAAGCGTACGCGTAATGTCGGTCCGGACCGCTTCATCCAACAATACCGCTGAACCAAAGTATGACATGCTGGTAAGCAGTATGACATGTATCGCCCACAACTCACTTGTGTTCTACTCGTGCATGTAACATCAACGCATAAAACCTGGCTCTGATACCACTATTGGGGAACGTAGTAATTTCAAAAAATTTCCTACGCACACGCAAGATCATGGTGATGCATAGCAACGAGAGGGGAGAGTGTGTCCACGTACCCTCATAGACCGAAAGCGGAAGCGTTATGACAACGCGGTTGATGTAGTCGTATGTCTTCACGATCCGACCGATCCAAGCACCGAACGTACGGCACCTCCGTGTTCTGCACACGTTCAGCTCTATGACGATCCCCGGACTCCGATCCAGAAAGGTGTCGGGGATGAGTTCTGTCAGCCCGACGGCGTGGTGACGATGATGATGTTCTACCGACGCAGGCTTCGCCTAAACTCCGCGACGATATGACTGAGGTGGAATATGGTGGAGGGGGGCACCGCACACGGCTAAGGAACAATCACGATGATCAACTTGTGTGTCATGGGGTGCCCCCCTGCCCCCGTATATAAAGGAGCAAGGGAGGGGGTGGCCGGCCTAGGAGGGGGCGCACCAAGGAGGAGTCCTACTCCCACCGGGAGTAGGATTCCCCCCTTCCAAGTAGTAGGAGTAGGAGTCAAGGAAAGGGTGAAGAGAAGAGAAGGAAGGAGGGGGCGAAGCCCCTCCCCCTAGTCCAATTCGGACTAGGCCTTGCCGGGGCGCCCAACCTCTCCTCTCTCTTTCCCCTAAAGCCCAATAAGGCCCATATCCTATTGGGGAACGTAGAAATTTCAAAAAAATTCCTACGCACACGCAAGATCATGGTGATGCATAGCAACGAGAGGGGAGAGTGTGTCCACGTACCCTCGTAGACCGAAAGCGGAAGCGTTATGACAACGCGGTTGATGTAGTCGTACGTCTTCATGATCCGACCGATCCAAGCACCGAACGTATGGCACCTCCGTGTTCTGCACACGTTCAGCTCGATGATGATCCCCAGACTCCGATCCAGCAGGGTGTCCGGGATGAGTTCCGTCAGCCCGACGGCGTGGTGACGATGATGATGTTCTACCGACGCAGGGCTTCGCCTAAACTCCGCGACGATATGACCGAGGTGGAATATGGTGGAGGGGGGCACCGCACACGGATAAGGAACGATCACGATGATCAACTTGTGTGTCATGGGGTTCCCCCTGCCCCCGTATATAAAGGAGCAAGGGACGGGGTGGCCGGCCTAGGAGGGGGCGCACCAAGGAGGAGTCCTACTCCCACCGAGAGTAGGATTCCCCCCCTTCCAACTAGTAGGAGTGGTAGTCAAGGAAAGGGGGAAGAGAAGAGAAGGAAGGAGGGGGCGCAGCCCCTCCCCCTAATCCAATTCGTACTAGGCCTTGGGGGGGGCGCCTAACCTCTCCTCTCTCTTTCCCCTAAAGCCCAATAAGGCCCATATACTCCCCGGCGAATTCCCGTAACTCTCCGGTACTCCGAAAAATACCCGAATCACTCGGAACCTTTCCGAACTCCGAATATACTCATCCAATATATCGATCTTTACGTCTCGACCATTTCGAGACTCCTCGTCATGTCCCCGATCTTATCCGGGACTCCGAACTCCTTCGGTACATCAAAACTCATAAACTCATAATATAACTGTCATCGTAACGTTAAGCGTGCGGACCCTACGGGTTCGAGAACTATGTAGACATGACCTAGAACTGTTTCCGGTCAATAACCAATAGTGGAACCTGGATGTTCATATTGGCTTCTACATATTCTACGAAGATCTTTATCGGTCAAAGCGCATAACAACATACATTGTTCCCTTTGTCATCGGTATGTTACTTGCCCGAGATTCGATCGTCGGTATCCAATATCTAGTTCAATCTCGTAACCGGCAAGTCTCTTTACTCGTTCCGTAATACTTCATCCCGTAACTAACTCATTAGTTACAATGCTTGCAAGGCTTAAGTGACGTGTATTACCGAGAGGGCCCAGAGATACCTCTCCGACAATCGGAGTGACAAAACCTAATCTCGAATTACGCCAACCCAACATGTACCTTCGGAGACACCTGTAGAGCACCTTTATAATCACCCAGTTACGTTGTGACGTTTGGTAGCACACAAAGTGTTCCTCCGGTAAACGGGAGTTGCATAATCTCATAGTCGTAGGAACATGTATAAGTCATGAAGAAAGCAATAGCAACATACTAAACGATCAAGTGCTAAGCTAACGGAATGGGTCAAGTCAATCACATCATTCTCCTAATGATGTGATCCCGTTAATCAAATGACAACTCATGTCTATGGTTAGGAAACATAACCATCTTTAATTAACGAGCTAGTCAAGTAGAGGCATACTAGTGACACTCTGTTTGTCTATGTATTCATACATGTATTATGTTTCCGGTTAATACAATTTTAGCATGAATAATAAACATTTATCATGAAATAAGGAAATAAATAATAACTTTATTATCGCCTCTAGGGCATATTTCCTTCAAAAAGAAGGAACTACAAGTTGCAGGTGGAGTCACATGGAGTCTTTGGAGTAGCAGTGGTGCTCATGGGATAAGCTCAGGTCCAATGTACATGGAAGTTTGACGCATTGACGAATTCAAGGTGTTGGAAAATATTCGCCAAGGTGGAGTTTGTTAGAGTTGTGTCGAATATTGTGTACAAGGTAGGTTACAGTTGGATTTGTAGTTATATTGTGTTTAGATAGGATATGAAGTCGTTTCCTAGTAGGACACTTGTATCCTAGGCCTCTCATATATAGCGGGGGTAGACAGACGATGTAACCTATACCAACATAATAGCACCGGAACGTAAGGGAAGCCGGCGGCATGTGCCGGTCTTCAGGGCGACCGGGTGTGGTATTGTAGCGGTGTCATGGGGAGGAGCGCCCATAGTCAAACCCCGGGGATGTAGCCATATCGGTGAATCTCGTTAACAAATCTCGGTGTCGTGCCTTGTGTGATTGCTTGGTCCTCGGATGATCGATGGTATGCCTCGGATTTATTCTAACAGAAACTACCGTACTGTACACAGCTCCGTCCGGGGAGACCACCACCTTCCCACCCGACAGCGGCGAGCCGCCCGACGGGGAGAAAGGCAGGATCTGACCGGCGGAAAGCGAAGCGCTGAGTCGCTGTCGAGTTTGCCTCCAGTCTCCTGTAGCAAGGGATGAGCCAACAAGCACTACTGAAATAGGACGATTGGGCAATATAACTTCAAGTCAAGTCTTTCAAACTAGGAAATACTGACTCATCTTGCATCACTTTGTATACCGAAAAGGTTGCTCTTTCTGCAATTAGCTAACTGCAGCCTTCTTTTTACCATAACAATCCGCTAATTTTAGTTACTCTTATAAAATAGGAGTACTTCATATATTATAGCATACATAGTCTTCTCTCAATTATGGTTGTATGATGTGTATGATGTCATTGTGCAGAAGTTGGCAAGCTTTGTTGCATAGGAACCTAACAGACAGGTTCCTCTTCTAAAAATTTATGAAAAGATAAGGGGTATTAGTGAGACCGATCAGGCTGACCAGGCAATACGATTCCGAACAACTATTGGCATCTTCTAAGAAATTGCACCTTTAGAAAAGTACAACTCTGTACACAGTTGTGAACTTGCGAGGAAGTTTCGTTCTTTCATCCATTGGTTGAGTCATACTGAAAAGTCTTTGGTTAGTACTCCCTCCAATCCAAAAAAAGTGTTGTTGCTTTAGTTCAAATTTGAACTAAAGCCACGACACTTTTTTTTAGCTAAGGGAGTACTATTTAAATAAGTGTAGCCAATTGCACAACAAGACAATTAATATGATCGATCGAATAAAGAATGACAACCTGCCACAAACCATGACTAACCTAGTTTGTAGTGTACTACTATGGTAAACCATGAGCGACAAATTAAGCTGGGTGCCATATGGTGTAACAAGCATGATTCCGCCTTAGATGTCAAAACTACATCATGACACACATTTATGATTTTGTAACTTATCTATCATGGGACATATGCTAGCGTGTGGCTGGTATCTCGCGATCTAACATTTTACAAGGCACAACGATCCCATGATCATACCTCGCAAAAACAAGAACACCATCTCATGATCATTGCATATTGGATTGGAGAAGGCCGCTCAAACATTTGTTTATCTGCATAAATGAGTTATTTAAACATATGCATGTTGGGATAATTTCAAGAAGACCCAGTATATGACAATAGCTAAGTAATCTAACATTCTGACGAGCAAGCATAATGAATAAGATTCTGCCATAGATAACCAATAATAGAACAGTGATTTGACATAACGAAAGTAACTATTATTGCAAAATCTAACCTGATACAACCATAGGATATTTCTAACTGAACACCATAAGCATGTGAAATGTGTACTATCGTCCCTAGCTGATGAAAACTTTGAACAGGCTGGGGGTATTGGATAATTGGTAGTAGTGCGGCCAAGTCAGGCTAACTAGAAAATGTAATTTTGGATAACTCTTGGCCTCTTCCAAGAAATTGCACTTTAGAAACTACACCACGTCTTGGTTGTGATGAGGCCGCTCTTTCATCCATTGGTTGAGAGATAGTGCAAAGTCTTTGCTTAGCTGTTACTCCTACCTTTTTAAAAGTATAGCTAATTGCACACTAGGCCTAACTAGACAATCTATTTGTAGCAGCTCAAGTGCTCTTCTGACGAATTGCACCTTAAAAAGTACTCCCTCTGTAAAAGAATACTACTTTTTGTTTACAGAGGGAGTACGACCCATCTTGATTGCACAATGATCTTAACAACTCAAACAACCATTATCTCTAATAACCAGTACGCTATGAACTAAAGCCATGGTGTTATATTAGCTCGCTCCTGAACCGAGTGCTCAGCAGCATTTATGTACTTGTTTTTTATTTTACTCTCCTGGAAAGAGTGATTATATTGCACACTAGAGAAGAGTTCACACAACTCCTCGAACACTCTGCAAAGACAATTCACCCAAATACTTATTCTCCTACTTCCTCCATCTCTAAATAATGGCGTCAATTATTTAGAGACCGAGGAAGTACCCAATTGGACTATGATTGTACATGTTGCCTCACCTACACACGCATTTCAAAGCTGCTTGTTAAGTTCAGGTAACTCTTATATGTGGCGTCCAATATGCGAGTTGTTCATTTTCATGTAGACAATTATTGGTGTGTGATGGCATTGAACGGATTCTCCGAAAGTTGGGAGCACAAAGTAGAGTAATTAGGAACTTAATTTTGCTCGAGCGTTGACTGTGAAGAAGACGAGAAGGAACTACAATTGCACGTGGAGTCACATGGAGTCTGGGAGTAGCAGCGGTGCTCATGGCATATCTCAAGTCCAATGTACATGGAGGTTCAACGCATGGATGAATCCAAGGTGGTGGAGAATATTCGCCAAGGTGGAGTTTGCTACAATTGTATCGAATATTATTGTACAAGGTAGGTTACAGTTGGACTTGATTTTGGATTGTGTGTAGACAGGATATGGAGTCGTGTCCAAGTAGGACACTTGTAGGCTAGGCCTTTCATATATAGCGGGGTAGACACACGATGTAACATATGCCAACATAATAGCACAGGCACGCGGGGACACCGGCGGCATGTATCGGCGCCCGGGCGGCCAGTGTGTGGTATTGTAGCGGGTGTCACGGGAGGAGCGCTTGTAGTTAGGCCCCGGAGATGTAGCCATATCGATGAACCTCGTTAACAATTCTCAGTGTCGTGCCTCGTGTGATTGCTTGGTCCTTAGTAGATCGACGGTGGCCTCGAACTTATTCTAACAGCTCGAACAAAAGGAGCATAAACATCCATCCTGTCAGCCAGTCTGCCTTACCGATCGTGTAATCATCCAGGTCATCGTACATCCAGTATATAAATGCACGCAGCCTGAGTTACTTGTACATGTCCCAGTAAAGATCAAACAACAGAAGCAAAAATTTCCTTGATCAAAGCCTGAACGCCAGAGTTCATCAAAAGAAAAACACACAGATCAAACAGCAACTAAAATAGTATAACCAGAAAAAACGCCAAGAACAGACAACAGAGGCTCTCCTTTTGCCGTCCATATCCATACTCTATTCCTAAGGACTACTAGGGACGACCCACAAGTCGTGGTCTCGTTGATTAAATTTAGTCTCCTTGACTGTGATGAACACGGCAGATGCTGAGCATGCGACGACCGACCGAGGGGTTGACGCTGACGTGCAACGAAAATCGCGATCCCCAGCTACTCTCCAATGGAAACATCCATTTAATTTTTTGTCCGACCTGGCGACAACGCCTTCTTAAAATCATGCGTGCTGAAGGCGAAACATACATCGCAATGGCCACAACTCCACCATCTTCCACGAGCTACCTGCTCATCATCCTAGCCCTAGCCCTAGCACTAGCAGCCTCTGCCGTCGCTGCTGGAAGTGGAAACGGGAGCTGCATCCCGGCAGAGAGGGCGGCGCTGCTCGCCTTCAAGGCCGCCATCACAAGTGACCCGGCGAACCTCCTCGGCTCATGGCATGGCCACGACTGCTGCCAATGGGGCGGCGTGAGGTGCCACAGCCGGACAGGCCACGTCGTCAAGCTCGACCTCCACAACGAATTCGTCCAACAAGATTACGCTTCTTTTTGGTTCCCTGGTAACCATTCGCTGCATGGCCAGATAAGTTCTTCGCTGCTCGCTCTGCCCCATCTCAAGCATCTGAACCTTAGCGGGAACATGGTTCTCGGAGATGGAAGGCCTATACCAGAGTTCATGGGTTCCCTCCGGAGATTGACACACCTTGACCTATCTTCCTTGAATTTTAGTGGTAGACTGCCTCCTCAGCTAGGCAACCTATCCAAACTCGTATATCTTGACATAAACTGTGGTAGGACCTCTGATATGATGACATACTCAATGGATATTTCTTGGTTAGCCCGTCTCCCCTCACTCAAGCATCTCGACATGGGCGGTGTGAACCTTAGCGCAGCGGTACACTGGGTTCACACACTAAACAAGCTTCCCAACCTGCTTGTGTTGGAACTCAATTATTGTGGCCTTAATGATTATAGTGGGAGTACGTCTCTCCTACCCCATAACCTCACGCTTCTTGAGGAACTTGATCTCTCAAACAACCATTTAAACAGTCCAGCTGTAAAGAATTGGCTTTGGGGTTTAACAAGCCTCAAAAGCCTAATCATATACGGTGCTGAATTAGGGGGAGCTTTTCCTCCCGAGTTGGGAAACTTGACCTTATTAGAGACCCTTGACCTGTCATACAACCACATCAAAGGGATGATACCGGCGACTCTGAAAAAAGTGTGTAATTTGAGATATCTAGACCTCAAAGTGAACAACATCGATGGGGACATATCAGAACTAATTCAAAGGCTACCAAATTGTTCTTCTAAGAATCTGCAAGTCCAGACTTTGGGAGAGACCAACATCACAGGGACAACTTTACAATCACTTGTAAACCTATCCAGCTTAAACACGCTTGAACTTGGTTTCAACCACTTGAGAGGTTCTGTGCCCGTGGAGATTGGGACACTTACAAATTTGACCAACTTGTCCCTTAAGTTTAACAACCTTACTGGTGTGATGTCCGAGGATCATTTTGCTGGTCTGACGAATTTACAAGAAATTGACTTGTCTTATAATAATGGTTTGGCAGTCACCGTGGATTCGGATTGGGAACCTCCCTTCAACTTGCAATTGACAAGGCTTGCATCTTGTCATTTGGGCCCCCAGTTCCCTAAATGGCTGCGATCGCAAAAAGGCATTGTACTTCTTGATATTTCAAACGCAGGTATCACAGATAGGATCCCATATTGGTTTTGGACTACCTTTTCGGATGCCCAGTTTTTAAATGTCTCATTTAACCAAATTAGTGGTGAGCTGCCACCTAATTTGGACTTCATGTCAATGGAAGTACTTTTTCTCCAGTCAAATCATCTAACTGGCTTGGTACCACAATTACCAAGAACAATTGTATTCTTGGACATCTCCAGAAATTGTTTAAGTGGGTTTGTGCCATCAAATTCACAAGCTCCGTCTTTAGAGGCTGTCGTTCTCTTTTCCAACTGTATAATTGGGGCTATTCCAAGGTCATTTTGCCAGTGGTCAAATCTGCGGCTCTTAGATCTTTCAAACAACCATCTTGTAGGGCAACTTCCCGACTGCGGCAGAAAAGAACCGAGACGATGGCATAACACAAGCAACAACACTTCAAGGGTCAGAATCACAAGCCATTTCGGTTTGGAAGTCCGTACTCTCCTTGTAAGCAACAATAGTCTTTCAGGTGGATTCCCTTCACTCCTACGACGGTGCCGAAATCTTCTTTTCCTCGACCTAGCTCAAAATAAATTGAGTGGAGAGCTACCTGCATGGATTAGTGATAGAATGTCAGCTTTGATCATGCTACGCTTAAGATCGAACAACTTCTCAGGTCAAGTTCCAATTGAAATAACCGGACTTCTTGCTCTTCGCATCCTTGACCTAGCTAATAACACCTTTTATGGGGATATTCCACTAAGTTTAGTGAATTTCAAAGCTTTGACTGCCATTAATGAAGCTGTAGATCCAGAAAACAATCCTTTCATAGAAGAATATATTGGGGCGACGTCGTACGACAATATGGGGCTGACTGGGGATAGTTTATCAGTTGTCATAAAAGGCCAAGTGCTTGCCTACAGGGAGAATAGTGTATATTTGATGAGTATTGATTTATCCTGCAACAGTTTTACTGGACAAATCCCAGAAGATATTAGCTCTCTTGTTGGACTCATAAACCTGAATTTGTCATCAAACTTCTTGAGCGGAAATATCCCATACAAGATTGGAAATCTGCAAGCACTCGAGTCTCTTGATCTCTCAAAGAACCAGCTTTCTGGTGAAATTCCGCTGGGCTTATCAAATTTGACATCATTGAGCTATATGAACTTGTCATATAATGGTCTATCAGGTAGAATACCATTGGGGCGTCAACTAGATACCCTTAAAACAGATGATCCAGCTTCTATGTACATTGGCAACCCTGGTCTTTGTGGACGTCCCCTTCCAAAGCAATGTCTTGGAGATGAACCAACTCAAGGAGATTCAGTAAGATGGGATAAAGATGGTCAATCTCAAATGGATATTTTGTTTAGCCTGATTGTGGGGTTTGTGGTAGGCCTCTGGATGGTAATTTGTGGCCTTGTGTTCATGAAGAAATGGAGGTACACTTATTTCAGGTTACTTGATAAGTTATCTGACAAGGTCTATGTCATCTCTGTTGTTACTTAGCTACACGAATAACGAGGATGCAGAACTTAATATTATATTAATTTTCTGTGTCATGCTTTCTCATTGAGAATATCATCACTGTAAGGTGAAGTCAATGTATCTCGTTGTTAAACATACACGTTCTGCACTCGGAGGAGATTATAGGTTGTACTCGTGAGACGATATACATTGGTTGTTTAACTTAGACTTATCTCATGTAACCGATTGTATCTCTTCTCTATCCATTGTCTCCCAAGTATGTAATCTGAACAACCTGTACGCATATACCAGAGTTAAGCGCCTGGCTATATAAACACGCACCCGTCGCCCTCGGTATGGTACAACGTTTCCCTAAACTTTCCACACTCGTTACTGGTTGAATGTTAAAGTTTGCTTGTTGTGCTTGTTACAGTAGGTGTTATGGTGCCAACCAGAGTCATGTAACTTGTGTACGGTGTCTTATAAACCTACACGTATCTAGATTAGGTGTTTATTAAGTTTAACCAACTTAATCTAGAGATATGAGTCGGTTGTAACAATGTAAATCTCTTGACCAGAGTTATCGGTCCCCTTGAATAAATTCCACGCGGCCTCTCTTGAGAGGTTACAACGCTTTACCAAAACTATCAGGAGTTGAATGCACCAATGGTTTTGGTCACAAAACTATTGATTTGGGCTCACTTTGGTCGCAGTCATGTCACGCTAGCTAGCGCCACGGCAGCATAATTAGGGGCGTGGCATACAGGTGGCCGTCCTCCTATTCCTTAACAAGTTAGGGGTGTGGCACACAATACTTCAGAATACGATAGTACAAGCAGAACTTGACTCAAACAGCCAACATGCTAGCTATGAATTGTCTCGACACATCTTGCAAAAGCACCAAACTATGACCATGGAATTTGAGACAAAGCGATGCATCAGTCAAGCCTCACTCCGATCATCCGCCGCCTCGTTCTCACCGCCGCTACTCATCGGTGGGTGATGCGCTCGGTTCAGCGATCATGTGGCATAGCTCAGATGGGAGGCGTTTCCAGAAGCCCAAGCATTTATAAACGATGTCCTTAAAAGTTAGTCAGACACTAAGGTTGCCAGAGCCACCGATAACTTCCGTACCCAACATAGGTTGCCGCTGCAACTGCAGATACATTACTTTAGAGGAATATGATCACTTTTTCCTAAAAGTAAAGAGGCAGCAAAATGCATGTTCTAGAAGACGGTACCTCATTGCTATGTCGAATTCCTCTATTTCCAATCACTCCAAAAGGGGACACTGAATAATTTCCACTATAGTGGGCTTCTTATTTCCAATCCCTCCAAAAACCTGATACTTCAAAACATGACGAAAATCGTTCTTGTTAAAAAAATGCCCGAAACATCGAATTCCTTCTACTATACCATTTGAAAACGGCCAAAAAATTGAAACTTGAAAACGGGATGAAAATTTTCATTGGCCTAAAAAATACCCGAAACACTGAAATCCCTGGGCTATGCCCTTTGAAAATATAGCCCAAAAACACGAAACTTTGAAATTGGAAAAAACTCCTCGCCGGTCCAAAAAATGCTCCAAATCACTGAAATCCGTGGTGTATACCTTTTGAAAACAGTCCAAAAAATGCTTCAAAATACGTGGGCTATACCCTTTGGAAACGACCCAAAGATCCTCATGGGTCCAAAAAATGCCCTAAAACACCAAAATCTGAAGGCTAGAGCCTTTGGAAATGACCCAAAAGTGTGTCTATTCGAATGTGAATGAAAATTCGCACGGGTTCAAAAACGATTTTTTTTAAATGGGACAAAAATCTTTGCCAGTCCAAAAAATGCTTCGGAGCACTGAAATATGTGGTCTATACCCTTTAGAAATCGGGCACAAAGGTGAAACTTTGAAACATGGCGAAAAACCTCGTCAGTCCAAAACATGCTCGAGAGCACCTAAATTCATGGGCTACCCTTTGGAAATGGCCCCATAATGTAAAACTTTGACACGGTATGAAATCCTCACCGGTCCAAAAAAAAGCTCTCGAACACCAAAATCCATGGGCTATACCTTTCAGAAACGGCCCAAAAACTTGAAATACCATTTGGAAATGGCTCAAAAACTTGAAACCTTGAAATGGGACGAAATAGCTCACCGGTCAACAAATGCCCCGAAACACCAAAATCTTTGGGCTACATATCCTTTGAAATGTGGCTAAAAAACGTAAAACTTTGAAATGAGATAAAAATCCCCAGAGGTCTAGTAAATGCCCCGAAACACCGAAATCCGTGGGCAATACCCTTTCGAAATGGCGCAAAAATGTGAAACTTCAAAACGGGACGAAAATTTTCACGGGTCCAAAAAAATGCCCCAAAAAAGTGCCGAGGCGCTGGCCGGCGCGTGCGTGTGAGGGCAGGTTGGGGGTCTGATTGCTTTTGTTTTTTAGATCTAGGGTGTATGTGTTTTTTTTTGCTAAGTCAATTCCTTACAATCTGGCCCCACTTGAAACGGGCCAAACCATCTGATCAGTGCTTTTTTGCAACGACCTAACAGATTTTTCGGTGTTTTCTGCACGGATTAACGAGTTGGTGGTTTCCTGCAAACTAAGCCGCAAATGTGGTGGTTTCTTGCAATTGACTCAATCGTCAGACTCCACAAGAAATTTATTTGTAATGAAACAGTAGCGTTAGTTCACAGTTTCAGAGCACGAACATATAGTCCCTGTTACTAATGTAGTTAATGAACGGAATCTACCCATTTATACCTATAGACATATTGTAAACTCATACTAGTCCCTTCGTTCCTAAATATAAGTCTTTCTAGACATTTCAATATGAACTACATACGGAGCAAAATGAGTGAATCTACACATTAAACTATGTCTATATACATTTGTATGTAGTTCATAGTGAACTCTTTATAAAGACTTATATTTAGGAATGGCGGGAGTAGAATTTAAATTGCAGTAATGCAGGAGAGGAGAAAGGGTTGCAGTGGTAGTCTGCTATGAGGTTTCGTCTTTATACTCCCTATATATGGACTGCGCGTCAGTCAATAATAGGAGGCCAAATGCTCGATCCGTAGTAGAATGGACCGGAAGAGAAAATATATCAAAGTTGGAGACTTGTCATACAGTGGTAGAGTACAACAGCTACTCCATGCATGTTAATTATGTCAATCTTCCATTGACAGTGAACGCACGCATGTACTACATTCATGTGCGCTGCCTGCTTGCAGCTCAAGTCCTTCATGGACTGACACCGGACGGACCAAACTCCCTGTATTACACGTATGTATGCATCTCAGGTACATTAATACTACCTCCGTCCGGACAAGCTTGTCCCAAGCTTGTCTCTCAAATGGATGAATCTAGCACTAATTTGGTGATAGGTACATCCATTTGAGGGACAAGCTTTTTCGGACGGAGGGAGTATGATTTTAATCTGAACCTTTAAAATCTATAAGCAACAAATCAGATGGTTTTGCCTAGGTTAGAAATGTTATTGCTCATTTGCCTCTTAGTTTAATATAAGAGATAGATTTTAATTTGCGGGCACATAAAACTATCACAATAAATCTGATGATCGAGATTGTATCAACCATCTTTCTAAAAAAAGTTGAAGTGAAGTGAGACGAAACTTGGTGTGGTCTTGCAACACGACTTGTGGTCTTGTAGTCTTGTGTGTGGAAACAACGAAGACTTATGGGAGGTTTATGGTCTGGTCTTCGCATTCATGCAGGCTGCCAGATCACCACTATTTGATAGAGGGCTGACCTAGCTAGC
This sequence comes from Triticum aestivum, assembly GCF_018294505.1. Classification (NCBI taxonomy): domain Eukaryota; kingdom Viridiplantae; phylum Streptophyta; class Magnoliopsida; order Poales; family Poaceae; genus Triticum; species Triticum aestivum. Next base: position 3,350,373 of record NC_057795.1, read on the forward strand.
TATATTGGCAATTGTCATGCGGCACACTTGTGCTGGATAGCTCACACGCACATGAATGATAGCACCAGCAGATTCGACTTAATTGATGTGTGTCGACTGACTTAGAGGACCTCAATATAAATACAAGTTCCGTGTGCACCCCAATATAAACGCATGCATGTACTACATTCATATGCCTTGCCTGATTGCAGGTCAAAGTCCTTCATGGACTGCCACCGGGCGGACCAGACTCCCTGTGTTACAATCTCAGGTACATTAATTTAATTTCTAAACCTCTGCCTTTTAAAATCTATAAGCGACCTATCATATGGTTCCTTTGCCTCTTAGTTTAAGAATGTGATTGCTCCTTTCCCTCTTAGTTTAATAATAGTTTGATAGATAGATTTTAATTTGCGGGCACATAAATCTATCGCAATAAACATGATGATCGAGATTGTATCAATCATCTTTCTGAAAAAAAATTGAAGTGCAGTGAGACGAAACTTGGTGTGGTACCATTTGGTGCTCGTGTGAAAACACAGGACTTTAGTCATGCAGCACGACTTGTGGTCTTGTAGTCTTCTGTGTGTGGAAAGGTCCAAGACTTACACAAGGTTTATGGTCTGGTCTTGGCATTCATGCAGGCTGGCATATCACCATTATTTGATGGGCCTGGATAGAGGGCTCACCTAGCTAGCTATATTGGCAATTGCCATGCGGCACACTTGTGCTGCACAGCTCAGGCGCACATGAATGATAGCACCAGCAGATTCGACTCAATTGATGTGTGTCGACTGACTTAGAGGACTTCAATATCAATACAAGTTCCGTGTGTACCCCAATATAAACGCATGTATGTACAACATTCATATGCCTTGCCTGATTGCAGGTCAAAGTCGTGCATGGACTTCCACCGGACGGACCAGACTCCCAGACTCCCTGTGTTACAATCTCAGGTACATTAATTTAATTTTTAAACCTCAACCTTTAATTTTAAAATCTATAAGCGACATATCATATAGTTTTGCCTATGTGAAGAATGTGATTGCTCGTTTGCCTCTTAGTTTAATAATAATATGATAGATAGATTTTCATTTGCGGGCACATAAAACAATCAATAAACCTAATGATCGAGATTGTATCAATCATCTTTCCGGAAAAAAATTGAAGTGCAGTGAGATGAAACTTGGTGTGGTACCATTTGGTGCTCGTGTGAAAAGACAGGACTTTAGTCATGTAGCACGACTTGTGGTCTTGTAGTCTTGTGTGTGTGGAAAGGACCAAGACTTATGCAAGGTTTATGGTCTGGTCTTGGCATTCATGCAGGCTGGCAGATCACCATTATTTGATGGGCCTGGAATAGAGCGCTCACCTAGCTAGCTATATTGGCAATTGCCATGCGGCACACTTTTGCTGCACAGCTCACGCGCACATGAATGATAGCACCAGCAGATTCGACTCAATTGATGTGTGTCGACTGACTTAGAGGACCTCAATATAAATACAAGTACCGTGTGTACCCCAATATAAACGCATGCATGCACAACATTCATATGCCTTGCCTGATTGTAGGTCAATGTCCTTCATGGACTGCCACCAGACCGATCAGACTCCCTGTGTTACAATCTCAGGTACATTAATTTAATTTCTAAACCTCAGTCTTTAATCTAAAAATCGATAACCAACATATCATATGGTTTTGCCTATGTGAAGAATGCGATTGCTCGTTTGCCTCTTAGTTTAATAATAATATGATAGATAGATTTTAATTTGTGGGCACATAAAACTATCGCAATAAACATGATGATCGAGATTGTATCAATCACCTTTCCGGAAAAAAAATTGAAGTGCAGTGAGACGAAACTTGGTGTGGTGCCATTTGGTGCTCGTGTGAAAAGACAGGACTTTAGTCATGCAGCACGACTTGTGGTCTTGCAGTCTTGTGTGTGTGGAAAGGACCAAGACTTACGCAAGGTTTATGGTCTGGTCTTGGCATTCATGCAGGCTGGCAGATCACCATTATTTGATGTGCCAGGATAGAGGGCTCACCAAGCTAGCTATATTGGCAATTGCCATGCGGCACACTTTGTGCTGCATAGCTCACGCGCACATGAATGATAGCACCAGCAGATTCGACTCAATTGATGTGTGTCGACTGACGTAGAGGACCTCAATATAAATACAAGTTCCGTGTGTACCCCAGTATAAACGCATGCATGTACTACATTCATGTGCCTTGCCTGATTGCAGGTCAAAGTCCTTCATGGACTGCCACCGGACGGACCAGACTCCCTATGTTACAATCTCAGGTACATTAATTTAATATCTAAACCTCAGACTTTTAAAATCTATAAGCGAGATATCATATGGTTTTGCCTATGCGAAGAATGTGATTGCTCGTTTGCCTCTTAGTTTAATAATAATATGACAGATAGATTTTAACTTGCCGGCACATAAATCTATCGCAATAAACCTGATGATCGAGATTGTATCAATCATCTTTCCGAAAAAAATTGAAGTGCAGTGAGACGAAACTTGGTGTGGTACCATTTGGTGCTCGTGTCAAAAGACAAGACTTTAGTCATGTAGCACGACTTCTGGTCTTGTAGTCTTGTGTGTGTGGAAAGGACCAAGACTTACGCAAGTTTTATGGTCTGGTCCTGGCATTCGTGCAGGCTTGCAGATCATCATTATTTGATGGGCCTGGATAGAGGGCTCAGCTAGCTAGCTATATTGGCAATTGCCATGCGGCACACTTGTGCTGCACAGCTCACGCTCATATGAATGAAGGAACCAGCAGTTTCGACTCAATTGATGTGTGTTGACTGACTTAGATGACCTCGTAACAATGGTTGGTGCACTGGTCTCTGTTCCATATTTGCCTGCTGCTCCTGCCGTGCCTTCTTCTCCAAGAAGAAGCACAAGCGGCGCTGCATGGAGGGATCTCACTAAGGTCCCAACAAATGGCCCTCCTCGACTAGAAAGCTAATTTTGAGAGCCCACCGCCGCAGATGAGCTCTTGGCAGGAGAACACCAGCCCCTGCAACTGGACGGGCTTAATGTGCACGGCTGTTCGCCATGGCCGCCGCATCCCCTGGGTGGTGACCAACATCTCTCTGCCGGATGCTGGCATCCATGGAAAGCTTGGTGAGCTCAACTTTTCGGCTCTTCCATTCCTCCCATATATCGACCTTCATAACAATAGTCTCCATGGTGCACTGCCCACTAGTATCAGCTCGCTGTCAGCACTTTTAGAACTCATCCTTGAGCAGAACCAGCTCGTAGGGAAAATTCCTTGTGAGATTGGTGACCTGCAAAGTCTCATGTTGTTTGATCTCTCATTTAACAAACTCACAGGACATATCCCTGCATCTCTTGGTAACATAACAATGTTAAGTCAACTTGGCATTCACCAAAACATGGTATCAGGTCTCATTCCTGAAGAGATTGGAAGGCTTGTCAACCTCCAAGTTTTGCAACTAAGCAACAACAACTTAAGCGGTTTGATACCGAAAACCATTGGTAATCTGACCAAGCTAAATATTTTGTACCTATTTGGTAATCATCTTTCAGGACCTATACGAAAAGAACTAGGCATGCTAGTCCATATGCAATATCTTGAGCTTAATTCAAATGATTTATCGGGGCCAATTCCAGTCTCCATAACCAATCTCACTAAGATGAACACACTTTTTCTCTATGATAATCAAATCACAGGTTCCATCCCCCCAACAATAGGAAATCTTAATATGCTGAATATACTTTGTCTCTATCGAAATCAAATAACTGGTTCAATACCCCCAGGACTAGGAAACCTCACTTTGCTAAATAAGCTTTTTCTCTATACAAATAAAATCACAGGGTCGATGCCTTCAAAAGTGGGCGGCTTGCTGAATCTCCAAGGATTATACTTGTTCGAGAATCAAATATTTGGCTCTCTTCCTGACAGATTAGGAAATATTACCAAGTTACTTTGCATTATCCCTCTCTGATAATCAGATAACCGGTCTCATTCCCCAAGATATTGGCAATCTAATGAACCTCAAGTATTTAAGCTTGTATCTTAACCAAATTTTGGGATCAATCCCAAAAACTTTTGGCAAGTTGCAAAATGTCCAAGATTTGCAACTCTTTGATAACAATCTGCCAGGTTCTCTTCCTCAAGAAGTAGGACATCTCACAAGCCTTATTAAACTTGGGTTGTCTAACAACTCACTTTCAGGAACTTTACCCGCAAATATATATTCAGGTGGTAGACTTCAATCCATCGGCATATCTTTTAATATGTTCAGTGACCTAATTCCACGGAGTTTAAAGACATGTGCGAGTTTGGTTGAAATTGATCTTCAGTGGAACCAACTAACAGGAGATTTATCTCTACATCTTGGTGTGTACCCACAACTAAAAGACATGCGCTTGACATCAAATAGATTCTCTGGGAAAATCACATGAAATCTAGGTGCATGTACCCAATTAACGGTATTACATCTAGCACAAAACAAAATCACTGGTTCCATACCTCCAATCCTTTCTAAATTGTCCAACCTAGAAGAACTAACACTTGATTCTAATCATCTTAACGGTGAGATTCCACCAGAAATCTGTACTTTAGCAAATCTATATATGTTGAACCTATCACCAAACCAACTATCTGGACCCATACCAATACAAATACAAAAGCTATGCAACTCAGGATACCTTGATATATCTGGGAATAGACTGGGTGGATTAATACCGGAGGAACTAGGGGGTTGCACGAAATTGCAATCCTTGAAGATTAACAACAACAACTTTAGTGGGAGTTTGCCTGGTGCGATTGGAAATTTAGAAGGCCTGCAAATCATGCTAGATGCGAGCAACAATAACCTCACCGGTGTGTTACCACGGCAACTCGGGAAGTTGGAGATGCTAGAATTTCTGAATTTATCACATAATCATTTCAGTGGGAGCATCCCATCATCCTTTGCAAGCATGGTGAGCCTTTAAACAGGCGATGTACTTGGAAGGACCAATCCCAATAACAAGGCTACTAAAAATGCTTCAACAAGTTGGTTTCTTCCCAATAAAGGTCTATGGGGTAACCTCTCTAGCATGCCACCTTGTTATTCAACCCCAGTAGATGCTCACAAAAAGGGGAAGATACTTGGTTTGATTTTGCCAATTGTTCTTGTGATGGCTGTCAGCATTGTTGCGACAACTATTGTCATAATAATACTTACTCGTATGAAGAGAAAACCACAAGAAAGTGTTACCACTAAAGCAAGGGGTGTATTCTCTGTTTGGAATTTTGATGGAAGATTAGCATTTGATGATATTGTTAGGGCAACAGAAGACTTTGATGATAAGTACATCATTGGAATAGGAGGATACGACAAAGTCTACAAGGCACAACTCCAAGACGGGCAGCTAGTTGCTGTCGATAGGCTTCATCAGGTCGAAGAAGAGTTGGAAGATGAAAGAAGATTCCCTAGTGAAATGGAAATCTTAACACAAATCCGACAACGAAGCATTGTCAAAAGGTATGGATTCTGCTCCCATCCAGCGTATAAATTTCTAGTCTATGACTACATTCAACAGGGAAGCCTCCACAAGACATTGGAAAATGAGGAGCTAGCAAAGGAATTGAATTGGCACAAGAGAATTGTTGTTGCACCATGAATGCATTCCACCTATAATACATCGAGATATCGCAAGCAATAACATCTTACTTGACACATACTTGAAGGCTTTTGTCTCAGATTTTGGCAAAACAAAGATTCTTAAGCCCGATTCATCAAACTGGAGCACACTAGCAGGAACATATGGCTACATAGCTCCTGGTATGTTGTAGTATATCTTTCTTCTCACGTCAGAAGCATTCATCTCTGTCCACTTTGTTTGTAATTCTAATGTTTAATTTGATATTGTGGAGAAATGGCATACACATCTGTTGTGACTAAGAAATGTGACGTCTATAGCTTTGGCGTGGTTGTGCTAGAGTTAGTGATGGGAAAGCATCCAAGGGATCTATTAGATGGTATCTCAAGAGGGGAACAAGATGTGCTGGTGAAAGATATTCTAGACCAACGGCCGACAACACCAACAACAACAGAAGAGGATAGCTTTGCTCTGCTCGTCAACCTGGCCTTTTCTTGCTTGGAAACTTCTCCGCAAGCAAGGCCAACCATGCGGGAGGCATACCAAGCACTCATCCAGTGATCCTCCTCTAGTCATTGTCCAGTGTGTTGAATGAATCTAGCACGTTGTCTTGTTAATTGTAGATTTCATTTTCTTCTTTTTACACATGAAAGAATGGTCGATGTGGTAGACAATGGTGTGTAATCGCCATGTCGTAGTGTGGACCACTCCACGAGTTTGTTCGTACAATGTCCGAGTCTTGTGCTGTCGTAAGTTGTGCGCCCACGTGATCCCAGACTTGTGCAATGACACAACTCGCACGAGGGCACGTTTACAGTTCTCTTGTTCAAGTTTGTTATCTTCAAATAAGAGAAGAGAAAACACGAGAAAAGCTGCAGAAGTTTGAGCAGTGCAAAGCACTTGTGCCCCTCTCTCAAATTTCCTTACCACGGGAGTTTGTGTCTCTGTCTATTCGGTGCTGAAATTTGAAGTTTCAGGAAGCAATGAAGCATGTCTGATGGTCTGGCGTCAATGACGATAGTCGACACGGCAAGACTCTGAGCGAGGTGGCAGCCTTTTGGTTCAAAAGCGTACGTTTTATTTCTGGTACGTTTCAGCTCTTCTATAATAGATACGTAATCGCGACATGACATGCGTGTTATTAGAGTGCTAACTGTCGAAGGATCCAAGTAAAAGGTGGAGTATGTTCTATAAAAAGGTCATTTTTGTGCATCGATCGACACTGTATGTGGTAAGAAGAACCGATGGAAGATTTCATTTGCCACATGTGTCTTTTTTGTTGTTCTAGCGTCTATACCTGGCCGGATTTTCGGTATTACATTAAATGAAAAGGATGCTACACTTCACTTCATATGGTATCCTTTTTTTTTTTGAAAAAGAGGCAAAATTTTTGCCCCATTTATTTGTTAAGAAGGGAACAGTTTGACCCTTCCTTTCTATGTACATTTCTTAGCGAGAGTGGCGTTTTTGGGCTTTTGGCACATGGGAGCGCGCACTCCTGGTTTTTAGAATGTGTTTTAAACATATTTTGAAATATTAAAAATTCCAAACAAAAAATTGGCGTGTATATATCGATATTGTACTTACTCAGAAAGTCGTTTCGCGAAAAATCGACAAGTTATGTGTCGCGTATAAAAAAGACAATATCCGGTGTTAAAAAGTGCTTTTCACAAGACATATTTTCTTCTACAAAAGCCACAAAACAATGTCGGTTTTGTTCGAAACTTGACGCGCACACATATAATGTCGAGTAGTCTGCGCCAAATCTTTGTTTCTAATTTTTTTCACACTTTGAAATATTTTTTCCGGTGACAGGTGCGCGCGCTCGTAGGAGCACCAACGGATTTCCGTTTCTTAGCCATCCTTCTGATGTACAAATGCTATACCAAGAAGCCATTTCGGTAATCTAATCCTACTGAGTGGGTGCATACTAACACACACGTAATCAAATCCTAAGAACAGACACCGCAATAACCAGTTAACCATCACACTGTCAGACACTAGCACTGGCAGCACAATAATCTCATATAAAGGTTCAAAGTTTGGAGGCAACCACAGTCTTAAATTGCTCAAGAGCTGTCCTAACAGCCCCAGAAGGTCACTGCTCCTTTGAACGGGGAGTGCCGGCAAGCCTGAGAAGCAGGTGGACACTTACTCCATAGTGGTCATCATGGCGGCACCGTCGTCGAAGGCGATGTAGGCTTCAATATGAGGGGCGGCGCTGATGGACGGTGCAGCTCACTGTCGATGTGCAGGCTTCTTCATATGGTGGCCTTGCGGTGTATGGATTTCAGCAAGTTGGTTGAGCAGTTCATTCGCCTACCAACATGATTTTGTTTACAGAAACCATAAATATATACATGCCATAAATTTGTTACGAAATGCTGAGATGGTGTAAAAGAAAATGAGACTACTTGCTTATTGATGACACGAATCGGCAGTGCTTACATGGTGTGTAATTTTCAAATGTTAATTAAGCACTTTGGAACGCCTTTGTCACTGAAGTCAGCTCTCTAGTATTTTACATGAGACTCTTATTTAGTTCTTCTTACATCATGCTCATATCGATGCTTCCCCAAATGGGCGGACGCAAGTGTCACATGGGCCACCCAGCCTCCTCAGGGAAGCTACGGAGTCTTTGTTCTTACCTGGGCGGAGTCTTTCCTGCATTGGTTGTTGGTGAAGGTGACGTGTTCCATGCTTGATGATTAGGATTCTACGGTATAACTCGTAGCTAACATACCCGTCTTTTGCTGCGTACTCAAGGTGTAGCGGGGATAGCGGCATCCACTCCCAAAACTGATGCTTCTCCTTTGGGAATGATTTCTTCATGTTCTTGTAGGAGGGGTCGATCGGCCGCTGCAAGGTCAGTCATGGAGTCCCTTTCTCCACCGCCCTTGATACAGAATTGCCTCTAGATGTCTACGTGGTACTCGTCTGGAATTTTAATCCATGCACGGGCCAACATGGTCTTGTCGCTCCTGGTGTCGACGCTAGCGAAAGTTACCGCTTTGCGTTGCAGGAAGTCAAGTAACGCCTGGGAGCGCTCGTACCTGCAGTAGTGGTATACGAGGACATGCTCGCGCTTTGCGAGTTGGACGAAGGCGATTCCTTGTCGTATGTAAGTGCTCTTACGTGTCCACTCGAGGTCGAGGCCGACGAACTTGTTCTCCTCCTCCTTCAGCCATTCCTCGTACTTTTTGATGATTCGCTCCACGGTCTTTGGGTCGTTGGTGTACACCACTTCCAGCATGGTTGTACCATGGGTAGTGATGTGTGCGGTGGTGAAATTGTTGCGGCCGGCGAGAAACGTCTGAGGAAGACGATGGAAATGGACTCGGTGTAATGAAAGGAATCTTTAGTTTGTCGTGCAAAAAAGGTAACCGTCAAAAAGCAGTTGTTAGCCATCCGACGGTTCCAGGATAGATTTATGGAAATAGGCGTTTGTTGGATCATTTTTTAAAAAATATTTTCAGTTATCGTCGCGTGCTGCCTGCGTGATTGATGTGTGCGTATTCCATCCTTGTCTGTGAATGTAGTCGAGTAACAGTGGAACACTCAGCAGAGTCATGGTCGTGCCTTTGTTATCAAAACGTTTTTTTGGGTCATCAACATTGCTTAGTCAATGAGGCACTGTTGTTATGTTATTCGGTGCACATTTGTAGGTTAAAAAAAGTTGGTGAAGTAACATAGTGTGCATTTTAAAATGGAGTCATCTTTCGTGTTTAATTGAGAAATTTTTCACTAGATGGTTTGAATAACTTTGATAACATGGCACTGCTATAGATTTTGATTCAAAAAGTGATTCTTGATTTGTTTGATATTTGAAATAGAGTTTAACAGAAATTGATTTGTTTTTGTTTTTTGTTTTTTGGAATTGTGAATTTTTCAAAGGTTAACCAGCTACTTGAGTGTCGATAAGAAATACATTTGTTCCAAAGGATCATTCCGACAGTTTAAACAGCTAGTAGAGGCTCCATAAGAGGTACATAAGTTCCAAAAGATCATTCGGATAGTTCAAGCAACCACTTGGTCCATAAATAGTTGCGTTACTTCCATTCTAATAAGCAAACTTATAGTAACCAGTGTTTTGCTCCTGGGAGGCAACATCATGAAACAAAATGATGATGGTTTCAACGGGAATCTACGGAATGAGCTGAATGATGATGGACACAGAATGATCATGGCGTTCTTTGAAAGTGATCAGAACAATGTTCTTTTCAACAAAGGATGCAACTGATATGAAGTCTCTCAAGGAAGACTTTTCTATTACCATCATGCCGTCATTTTTGCAGATGTAGTACGACGAAGGAGTGATGACATGGGTAGGTTCTTGAGGAGCTTCAAGGGTCACCTTGCCATTGGTTGGCATGTCCACCCATCTTTTCAGTGTCGAGATGATGCTCCTTGGAATTTTCTTGAAGAAAGCAAAATTAAACAGAATTAAAACCGTTGATTTGCCACTTGGACATTAAATAAAAGATTGGCTTAATACAGTGAGTGCGCAATCATTAAAATATTCCATATTGAAAGTAATATATTCCATGACATGTTCAGGTTTGTGAGTAAACAGATAAAACAATATATTATTCAGTTATAACCAACCATGACACAGTCTTTGGTGTTAGTGTACTCAACACGTGGACAAATGGACGTCAACAGATGAAAGTATCTCCGAAAAGGCGTTGTAGAAAGAGTCGTGTATGGTCGTAGATAAGATTAATATCGTTTGAGTAGACACATCACTGAACGTGGTCGAAATCGTCTGAAGAAAGATCGTCGAGAGCTAGAAAAAGAACAAGTATTCAAAGTTAGATATAGTTATCCAACACGGGGTTAATATTATTCAGTTTGATGCAATGCATATAAAAATACAACGAAAGAAGATAACTTTGCAATATTAAATACTTACCAACATGAGGTAATGGAAGCAGCCTCTTGTCATCCCGATATGTTTGTATTTTGAGATTGAGACCCTCGTCTGGTAGTTTAAATTCTATGCGATCTCCAGCATGTAGTTCATAATCATCCGCAAAAATGTTCCACTCACCACCATAGAACTTTGTGTAGTTCGCCTTTTGCTTAAACAAAACATTGTAAGACATTCCTTCATGTGTAAGAAGGGCTGGCTGTACCTGCTCTGTACGGAATATTCTTGCTTCTTCTTTCCTCTCATCAATGTATTCAGAGAGAAAAGCTCTGACATTACAAGCTACATATTGGAAAAAATAGTAAAGATAACAACCTGTAAGTATAAATTTGAACTCATGGATTATTAATGTTAAAAGTTTTCTTAACTTGGATCTATATTTGTGGATGCATTAGAGTTTCTCTTTTGGCGTCAATTTTTATATTTTATTGGCGATAATTGAACTTAGTAGCCGGAATTTTAATATTTTATTTACTGGCTGTAATTGAACTTAGTAGCTGGAATTTTTGTATTTTATTTATTGACCGTAATTGAACTTAATGGACGGCGTGGATGAGAGAGAGAGAGAGAGAGAGAGAGAGAGAGAGAGAGAGAATTTGTCGCAGGTAGGTCTGGGGGCTTCAGATTTTCAATCTTTTATCTGTGGAACGAAGAGTCTAAGTTAAGTTATGTTTTCATATTCATTTTTCTCGTGACGAGTGCTTACAAATAAGATTCATTTTTAATTTATTTTTATGTTTTTTAAAATATGTTAAGTTTTAACTTTCAAAAGTTAGTACAAGCGACCGGTACAGTCATTACTTTTGTCCCTATGTCCGACAAAAAAAGACCGCTTAAAGTTTTATCTGTGAAACTTGGTAGAAGCAAGCAAAAAAAATCAGAACATTCACATGCAAAATCGTAAATTTCAAAACTTAAAACTTATTATGCCCTCGTGCGGGATCTAACTACTTTGCGGATCACGAGGCAATCAGGCGACCGAGCAAGGCTGTGCGGGTGCACCCGCACATGTGTGCCCCTGGGAATTTCGGGCAAGGATGAGGCATCTTGCCGCTATCCAAAGTTATAACCCATTGAGTCGGCACTCTGCAAACAGTGCAGCCATGGAAGCACACGCTTGGCTATATGTGATGATTGGTTTGTATAGTCAAAGTAATGGTTATGCCTTCAGCTGCTCTTGTCTTTATATCTGTCTTATTGCGCTAATTTTGTATGATCAAGTGGCTAGGCGCCGATCTGTCCCGACCAATGGATGGGAAGGGCACGTAATTTTGTACGCTCATTCTACATCTTATTTTGAAGGTGGTTGGCGTTGGCGACCCTAACCTTTTGTCATCAACTATTCTTCTTCTTCGCAGCAACAAGATCCACACCTTCCCTCCAAAATCCACAGCAGTAATACTAGCTACTCTCGTTCCCTTTGCTCCTCATTGATCTCCTCAAAGGTTAGGAGCGGCTAAGAGCACGTCCCATGGCCACTGCGTGGGATGTTGTCGCTGCTGGCTGGGTCGTAACCGTAGCTGGATGGTTGGCGACTCCCCTCATCACCTTGCTCCTGCCCAAGATCCTCTCCTACTTCGGCTTCGACGCGTCCAAGAAGCTCCAGGAGCTAAAGATCCACACCATCCCGGAGCTGAAGAAGACGCTGCAGGCCTTGGATCAGGAGAGGATGATGCAGGGAGGAAAGAGGGTGAAAACCGATTTGGACGCCCTCGACATGATGGCGGCCATGCTGAGGCATGCTCTCGAGGACGCCGAAGACATCTTCGACGATGCTCAGCACAGGTGCGTCCTTAGGTGCTGGCATCACCTCCACCACGCTTTCTCTGCTTGTGTTGCCCTCTGCAAAAGCAGCTGCATCTGGATTGCATGCATCGCCCGGACAAAATCCGCTGGGCTACTGCAGTGGGCACGAGACCTTTCCTTGTCTTTGTTCCTCCGACGCACGCCACAGGAGACTATTCCGGTGAATATAAGTGATGCAGTCTCAGACGAGCCCGTTCAAGTGACTATAGATATTCCGGCCTCTGATGGTGAGCCCTATCCAATAACTATAGGTGTTGTGGCCTATGAGACCGTTCCGGTACCTGCCGGTGCTGCGGCCTCAGGCGAGCCTGATCCAATGACTACCGGTGCTACTGCCACTGACAATGAGACTGTTCTTGTGAGTCAGGGTGGACGACACGAGCGGGCTTTTTGGCCCGCTCGTGGCCCGCTCGGTCCCGCCCAGCTCGGTCCTGGCCCGCTCGAAAAAACACCCGGTCCGGTCTGTGAAATATGGACCGAAAATTCTTCGGTCCGGTCCGGTTAAAGCCTGGTCCGCTCGGTCGGACCGAAGAAGAAGCACAAGCAGATCGTGCTCACGCGGTCATCCGCCTCCTTTCACGCGACGGCCGGAAGAGATAGATGAAGACCCACGTTACGCGCTGCCTTCTTTTCCTTTTATTCAGTCGGGAGAAAATAGAAAGAACGAGATTTACGCTGCCACGGCGCAATCCCACGATTATTTGTTGCTACAGATAACTGCCCACAGGAGTCTAGGGAAATTTCTCCGTTTGTTTTCAATCTCATCTAATAACAACCATCCATGATTCACGCTGTTGTTTCCTTTTACTTTTCAGTCTAAATCTCTCTATTTGTTCTGTATATGGACTCCACCCGTTGTTTCCTTTTAATCGTGACTAACGAAAGGAACAGGTTCGATCCGAGAATCACCATGCCATCCGCAATTAACTCCACGTCCAATTTGATCCACACATCACGGCAAGGCTGTACACGCATAATCATGGGCACATGCACATGATAGATGCAACAGCGAAAACTGCTAAGTACATGCGCACGTCGTCTACCTCTACCAGCCGGCTCTCGCGCACGTCTTCCACCTCGCCACAACAACCCCCTCTTCCTCGCGACTCTCTCTCCCCTGCGCGGCCACGCCTCTCCCTCTCTCTCCCACGCCTCTCCCTCGCACCGCCGCGCATCATGTGCATCTTCTCCGACTCCGGCGACCGTGCTGCTTCTCCGACATCTTGGGACCACATGGTAGTGACTGGACATCGCTAGGACCGTGAGGACCGCCGGTCCGCACCGAGCTTCACGTCCGCCGGCCCGGTCCCTGAAATCGGGACCGCTGCACTGCTCGGTCCGGTCCAGACCGGACCGCCGGCGGCCGGTCCAAACGACGGCTCGGACCGGGACCGGACCGGCCCGGACCGTGTCCACCCTTACTTGTGAGTACCGGTGTTGCAGCCTCAGTGGAGCCCGATCCAGTGAATACTAGTGCTACCAGCTCTGACGATGAGACTGTTTCGGTGACTACCGGTGCTGTGGCCTCAGGTAAGCCTGATCTGGTGACTGCCAGTGCTGCGGGCTCAGACGATGAGATCACTCATGTGACTATTGGTGCTGCAGCTTTCGACAAGCCTGATCCGGTGACTGTCAGTGCGGCGGTCTCAGACGATGAGATCGTTCCGGTGACTACTGGTGTCGCAGCCTCCGACAAGCCTGATCTGGTGACTCCCAGTGCTACGGTCTCAGACGATGAGATCATTCCGGTGACTACTAGTGATGCAGCCTCGGACAAGCCTGATCTGGTGATTGCCAGTGTTGCGGTCGCAGACGATGAGATCGTTCCGTTGACTGTATGTCCTACGCTCTCACACGCTGAGATCGTTCCGGTGAGTACCGGTGATGTGGCCTCCTATAATCTTGACCCGGTAACTACCGCTGCTGAGGCCTCTGACGATGAGATCGTTCTCGTGACTACACCCTCAGATTCCTTGTCGAGGCGGTGGCTCTCTTTCTTGTGCAGCTCGTTCGACTTCTTCAAGAACTCTTGTGCATCACTATACAGCTGGTTAGCTCGTGTGTTTGAGGCTGCTTGCTTTTACAGAGACTGGTCATATCAAGTGGTCGGCATCAAAAAATGCCAGGTACGCCCAATCTCAACACCCACTCCATTGGATCTTCATTAAATATGTATGTACTTTGTGTAAATGCAAAAGCTTTTTGTACATGTGTGAAAAAAGGGCCCTTTTTTTTAATTTTCTGTTAGCCTGTGTTCAAATTGAATCATATATTATGGCGTGGGGACAAATATGTCATGTCCTATAATATCCATCTAAATTGCTAAGATGATGATCAGTGCAATACTAATTCCCTCATTTCACACCATTATTATAGGGACTGTCTAATTGACATCTGACTGTTTTTCAATTCAAAAACAGTCAAATTTTCTGTCCAGTCAACACATTACACCTGTACTAGCAGGAAAATCACTAGAAAGCAAAAAACGAACCTCTAAACGGGTCGGGTAAACATCTCGCCCGTTCGACCTGGACAAACAAACCCCCTCGTCATCAGGGACCACAACCAACTTGCAACCCACGCAAAGGCCAAACCCCCCCTCCCCCTCAAAGCACTGGAAACAGATCTCACCTCCACAAATACACACCCCTCCCCCTCACCTAACAGATCTGGGAGGCGCCCATGGGAAAGGGAGAGGCGGCCATGCCACAGCGGGGAGGGGGAGAAGAAAGAAGAGCAAACACAAAATTGGGAGAGGAGCATCTCCCTAATGAGGAGCAGCAGGGAGATCAACAACACAATCCGCAGGTCAGCAAAACACACCAACTCCTCACCATCATCTCCCTTCACCTCTTGCATGAACAAAAACTGAAGGAATTTCCTTCACCTACAAGGGAGATAGATCAACATTCAGAAACATTCAGCAACCTAGTTCAAATTTCCAGTGTAAAATCCTAGAAAATTACAGTGCAAAACACCATGTAACTAGTCTTGTACCTAGAAATTTCCACTGTAAATTCCCCATAAATTCCAGTGTAAACAAGTAGACAAATGATATAATTACATTCAAAGAACACAGTAATCTACACTGTAAATCATAGAAAAAACAGTACACAAAATCTGATGTACTTACACTGTAAATGCATACTTTCAGTGAAGATTGCACTGTATTTTACAGAGTAAACCTGACTGTAAAATACACACTTACAGTGAAAATTACACTGTAGCTACCTAGAAACTTACAGTGTAAAACCCCTAGGAAATTACACTGTAAGTACCCAGTAAAAATGCACTGTAAATCCACTGTAAGTACTTAGGAAATTACACTGTAAGTACCCTGTAAATCCACTGTAAGTACCTAGTAAAACTGCAGTGTAAAAACCTTTAACAGTATTCACACATACTATCTCCTGCCCCTCACCCAATGCATAGAAACACAGAAGTATAGAACACATTGAAGCATGCAGACATTACAAAAATATTTTCATCTATTACTATATGCTTTGTTGCTCATGATTATGTTAAACTGACATTCTACTTTCCAAAATGTGACAGGAGAGGAGCATGATGAGGGCAGTAATTGAAGACGATCTAATGAGATTGTCACAGGAAGAACTCATACTAAATGTGAGATACAATTGCTAAAACTCTAGGAATATGTTTAAAATACATAAAAGGGTAAAAAGTTAACACAATTATGATGCAGGAAACATTTTCTTTCACTGCGCTCCTTCATTCCGACATTATATACAAGGTAAGAATCAAAAATCAAAAAAATACCGAGTACATATTAGGTGATGTGTAAAAAAACTTGTGATGAACCTTGTAGGTACATTCAGGGGATGGATCTACGAACATTGCCGAAAATATCTACGAAAACTCCAGGAGCAAATCAAATGACAGTTTCATCACAACAAGAGATAACAATGTAAGCAAAACAACAGCTGAATAACTATTGCAAGAAAATGCCGAAGGAAAGCACACTAACAATCTTTAAACTTACTTTGCAGACACTCGAAGCAGACTTGCATCACGAAATGCCAGCGAGTGAAGGTGGGGGAGGAGAATCCGATCCCTGGGACACAAATCTGTTCTACAACATGAATCTGCAACAGGTACGCATCACAAAAATTCAGAAATACAGACGATGAACATAAAAGAAGTGCAGAGAACATATCAGAAGAAAGTAACTAAAACAAAATCCCTAAATGTAGCAGGAGCCTCAAGATGTTGATCCCAGCAGAGCAGCGGCTAACACGAACTCAAGCACAGGCATGAATGAAGAAGGAGAAAGATAAGAACCAGGACACTCACTTGAACAAGAAGGAGACGATGAATTCCTCGATGAAGAAGACATTGAAAGATTCCTGCAAAATGAACAAGAAGCTACATCAGAGGGCAATCTGATGAACACTAGCAGTAATTTCAAGCCTTATTTAGGCATGCAGTTCAAAACAAAGGAAGAAGCTCAGGAATATTTCAATTTCTACTCGAAAGTGGCAGGATTTTCAGTTGCTACAGTAGCAATCTCAAGAACAGCAAGCAAGAAAAGAAACAATGAGGTGACAAGGATCACTATGAAGTGCAACAAGTGGGGCAAGACAAAAGAAATAGAGAAGGAATGCATAGTACCCATGAGAAGATCTACAGTCATTGCTAAAACAGATTGTAAAGTTGTGATGGTCATATCTGAGAAAGGAGGCATATGGGAAATCACAAGACAACACCTAGAACACAACCATGAGTTAACACCAAACAGTAGATTCTTCAGGTCACATAAGTACATGTCGGATGAAGAGAAGTGCTTGATAAGAGTTTTGAAGCATACAAACCTGGAAACAAGAAGGATTGTTGCTGTCCTGGCTTACATAAGAGGAGGAATGGCTCATCTACCATACACAAAGAAACATGTCACTAACTATGCAGCAACAATAAACAGAGACATCACAAACTCTGACATGATGGAAGTAGTGCAAATGTTCAACAAGAAGCAAACAGAAAATCCTGGCTTTTGCTACTCGTTTGAGCTTGATGGAGAGAATAAAGTGAGAAGCTTATTCTGGACAGATGTGAGGTCAAGAATGATGTATGACATATGTGGAGATTGCATAAGTTTTGACACTACATTCCTAACAAACAAGTACAACTTACCGTTTGCACCGTTTGTGGGAGTATCCCCACACGGCAACACATACTTGTTTGCTTGTGCATTCATTATCAATGAGACAAAAGACACGTTTGCTTGGTTGTTTGAACAATTCCTGATGGCTATGGGAGGCAAGCATCCTATATCGATAATTACAGATCAGGACAAGGCAATGCAAGGAGCTATTGAACAAGTATTTCCTAATGCTACCCATAGGAGCTGCCTGTTTCACATAAAGAAAAAGGCAGAGGAGAAAGTTGGGCCTTGTTTCCAAGCTAATGAAGGCCTCTATGAAGATTTCCAGGACATTGTGGACAACTCCTTGACTGTAGAAGAATTTGAAACAGACTGGCAAGAAATGATAGAGAAATACCAAGTTCACCACATAAAGTACTTCGGCGACATGTGGGAAAACAGGAAAAAGTTCATACCAGTGTATTTCAAGGACAAGTTCTTCCCATTCATTCAAACTACAGCTAGAAGTGAAGGAACTAATGCCCTTTTCAAGAAAGGGGTTGAGGCTAAATTTAGTGCTACTAGCTTTTTAAGAGAGTATGACCGGATACTTGATGTTGTGCATGACAGGGAAGAAGAATGTGACCATGTTTCCAGAAACAAGAAGGTTGCAAGGAAATCCTTCTGGTCAAAATACAGCATAGAAAGGCAAGCACATGAGATGTACAACCTTGGAATATTCAGAAAATTCCAGTTTAAGATGGCAGATACAACAAGGTTGCATGTCTTTGAACAAGAAAAGGACAAATACTACATTGTTGCCCAGGCTGAAAACTACCCTCTAAAGGAACTCCGGAAAAGGTTATACCTAGTGCAAGTTGGATTGAAAGAAGAAGAATACTCTTGCATTTGTTGCACATTCCAGAAAGATGGACTGTTGTGCTCACACATACTTCGAGTAATGATACATCTCAACATTGAGAAGATACCAAAAAAATACATCATTGATAGATGGAGGAAAAATGACTACAAGCTAGATGTTACAAAGACACCAGCTGTTGCAGCTGAGAACTCCACACTAAGGTACAATGTGTTGGCAAGGAAATTGGTGCATGTGGCATCAATAGCTTCAAAGAAGAAGAGGAAGTATGAATATCTGCTGGGAGAATTAGACAGGATACAAAAAAGGCTCCGGGAAATGGATGATGAAGAAGAAACAACAGATGGGGGACAGAGTGTAGCAACAAGAACAGTTACATTCGTACCAACAGCAGGAGAAGGAGAAACAACAACACCATCATTCACAATACAAGAACCAGATATAGCGAAAACAAAAGGTAGACCAAGGATGCTAACTATTCGCGAAGCAATAAAGCAGAACAAGTTCTACAAATGCTCACATTGCGGGTCTGAAAGTCACACGCTGAAGAATTGCACAAACCTCGACAATACAACAAGCCAAAAAGGAAACAAGCAAAGCAGTCGAACCCAAGGAATGTCAAGAAAGGTAAGTTATAAAATATTGAAATGAGATATACTTGATTGCAAGAAAATAAATTAATAGTGGACACTGAACACAGGTGCAGAGAACAAAGGAGGCAACCAGAGGAGCAACAACAAGAGGAAGGGCAATATGACGGCGCAACACAATCCTATAGTAGAACCTCCGAAAGAATGAAGAAAACAAGATAGCAGAATATGAGAGAAGAAGAAAAGAAGACAGAACAAAGATGAGTAGGATTAGGAGTGAGCGGGAATACTACAAATGTAGTACGAATGTCTTATGATTAGAAGGAAAACTAGGAGAAAGGTTAGTAGTGAGAGGGAGTACTACTAATGTATTAGCAATATCTTATTCTGGTACCTAATTTCAGACAGCCTAGCCGAATTCAAAATTTCATTAAATTATGATACATTCAAATTCCAGAAAGGCAAGTAGACAAAAAAGTTAACGATTATTTAGCATTATTTTACCTGTACAAAAAATGATAACATAATAAAATACAACACGAAAATAAATGGGAAGAGTAAAAGTACAGAAAGCTCACATTACAGGACGAAGAGATGATTGTAGTTGCAGATATTGAAACCTGCCAGGAACAAATATTGCACCTTCACTGAAATTAAAAGAAGAGATTAATTGTTAGGAACATAATAAAACTAGAACCTATACACACAAAAAACACTTAAGCAACAAAGGGGGCTGGGTAAGAACCTTGACTTCAGAGAACATTCAACTGAAATGAGAAACAAACATGCAACAGTAAAGAAATAAAAGGAAAATAAACACAAAGAACAAAAGCAACAGATACAGACAGAAGAACATAACATTGCATACTATTACAAAAGAGTCATTGTTTCGGGACTACTATATTGTCGGCTTACAAACCAATGGAAAACACCAAACCATCAACAACAAGATGGCCTCAAAAGTAGTATTACAATCTATAAAAACGTCCAGAAACAATATCTATAGCTCAAAACTAAGCAGAGCCTTCTATCTTCCAATGCATCTCCCATAAACTCTAAGTCTTGACCTGTACAACAAAAATAGGCAAACATTGTTTTATGCTGAAAAACATTGTTTCCATCTGTATTACGTTCTACAGCTTACGTAAGCATCAAAGGAAATTCAGAAAAAAGCAGAAAAAAGTACTAAAAACTCACATCACCAAAGAAGTCTGTAACAAAAGTCTTGTCAACGCTGTTGAATGTACTGAAATACAACTCATTAGCCAATCTGATTCTTATGTTGTCGATATCAGCAGGACCAAACATATTTCCAATTGGGGTCCTGGGAGTCCAATACTTCAGATACATGATAGAGAAAACACCACAATCATGGCTGAAAGAAGAGATGACAAAGAAATAAAATTAAACCAAAATGATAACAAAACCAAAAAGAAAATTAATAGAAGGTGCACTGAAAAGAGAAAAGAGAAGAAGTACCAATTATCTTGCTGAGGTACACTAGGGTAAACAATATCAAAATTTTCAAAGTCAATACGAGTGCGCATGACAGGAGTCACAACCTGATCCCAGATGCTTATGAAATTTTCAATCTGCATCGAAGACAAAAATCACCAGTCTAAGTAACAATAACATTTTGATCCATCGAATGAATCACTCAATTTCTTTTTGAATACCATTGCATCACGAACTTCCTTGTGAAAATGAGACTTTGGCCCATAAGCAGAATCAAGAAATGCGAATGCCCTCTCCTTCAAGCAAACAACGAAAGTAAACCAGTGCTGATCCCGAGCAATAGGAAAAAAAGCTGCAAAAACAACACAAGAATAATTTTCATCATCAATGAATAGAACAGGAAAAAGAGGCAAACTAGAAGAAGGGGAAATGAGCTGAAAAGAAGAGACAAAAAACTACTTACCAGATTACTTCTCCACATTGCAAAAGCACTATTTGCACCATGAAATGCATTAGCTACAATCTCAATATTAACACCACTCAAAATGGTTTCCTGAAAAAGCAAAAAACAACAATTACCCCAATGTAAGGACGAATAAGAAAAAAGATAACATACATACAACTTACCCCAATGTAAGAGAAAAAGAAGTGCTTCTTTGAAGCTGATGGATGAGATTGTTTGAAAAGATAACGACAGACACACAGAATCAAGAAATTATCCACATCTTCTTTGGACTTCAAAGTTGCAAGATTTCGGTAGCTACAGTAAGCTCGGTCATATCGAATTGCTTCAAACCTAGGGGAATATAGAAAACCAAACCAAAAATTAATTCATCCTAAAGCTAAAAAGAATGAATTAAAGAAACAGTAGACCTAGAAAAAGAGAAGTTACATAGAAAATCTACAAACGCAAACAATGAAAATAGAGAGCAAAAGAACATACTTGCACCAAGTTTCATGCGTTCCTATTTCCACCATTGCAAGGTGGTGACGCCTTTCTTGATTAGCAACAGGAAACTTATTACCCTGAGCAACATATGGATCTGAGGTATATCTGCCAGGAACAATCATCCTCCGAGGTACATGACCGTGAGATGAACCACTAAGAACAATGGAAGATTGTGCATGAGCTTTAGGAACAGGAGCAGCTGAAGGAGGTCTAGGGGCACTCCCGGATGACAAGATCTCTACTTCTGGGCTAGAAATAGCCTAACAACATAAAAATAGCAAAAGAAAGAAAGGATAAGCACAACAACTTGAAGGGTGAAGACATTTAAAAAATAAAGAAGAACAAGGGAGAAGGAAGAGAAAGATGAAAATACTTGTTGCTTCCTAGGATTACAACTAGTTGATTGAGGTGCTGTAAAGTTCTTGAGCTTGTTGTAAGCAACATCATTAGATCTTGAGAGCTGTTGACACCTAGCAGCAAAACTAGAAGTGCCTACAATTTGAATGTCGTCTTGTAGCTCTTTAACCTACATTGATTAAACATGCAAGAAGCATTAGAGAATCAGTACATTAGACAAGACCTAAGAAACAACAAATCAGAAAGCAAAAAGAAAAAATACAAGAAAGTTGACACAAGCTTGACAACAAACCTCATTAGTAGGGTGGCTTGAGCAGTGAGTTGACTTGGAAACTTTAAAATTAGGCAAAGCGGCCATTTCAACGCAATCCTGAAAACACAACAAATAAACAATCCAAAAAATCAGAATACAAACAAAACCAACTACTGAAAAAACAAAGAAAGTAAATAAAATTCAGAAATAATTACCTCATAATTTCGGGGATCCAGCGAATTCATAAATCTTTCAACAACATACTGAGAGCACTCAACATCACCTAGCTAAACAAAATACAACCAAACAAAATCACTACTAATGTTCCAAAAAAGATTACAATGGGAGTACAATGGGAGATGCTAACCGCATTATGGAAACGCTGCGACAAGCGAATAGGAACCAGAGGGGACGGTTCTCCAAAAGAATTATCGACCTCTTTATCATTGGGCTCACCATTGGTAACATCGCCATTAGATTGAACACTAAGAGTGCGATTTAACTGAGCAAAAGTGGGTCTTTGGAAACCATTATCATCGGACTTGGGTTCGCATTTCTTAATAAGACCAGCTACACAAAACACAAAACAAGAGGGTGAGTTACAGAAATTGTTTCAAAACAATATCAAACTATACCAAGAAAAATAAATAAACACACAAAGGACCTGAGGGCTCCAAAGTAGAACCAACAACAGGAATTGCACACCGCGTCGTTGAAGGGGATATACCTACAAAAAGAGAAGATACAAGCACAGGTGAAGAAAAAAATAAACAAGACACAAATAAAAAGGAAAATGAAGAATACAAGAATTTAAATAAGAGAAAAGAAAAGCTCAGACCTATAGAATGAGAAGGACTTTTTATAGAAGATAAATCCGCCACTGGAATTGCAGCTTCAACATTTGCCTCATTTACCACGCCCTGCAAAAGAAAATAAAAAAAGAAAAAAAATACTAAATCATCAAGCGAATATAAGACAAAAAAGAAGAAGCACTAAATACAAAGTGTATAATACCTCATCACACACTTTAGGAGCTCGAGATGAACTAGATAAAACTACTGGGTTGTGAAAACCCCCAACACTAACAACACCAGAAACAAAAGGAGAAGCTTCATTCAAATTGGGGATTTGCTGCTGGACTTCAGGAGATGATTTCTCAACAACAGTCTCACACTTCCTCTCACCAATGAAAGATTGAATAGAGACAGACTTGGCGCCTGCAAAAAGGATAAAGAAACAACATGCGGAAGGACAAAAAAGTAAGATCATACAAGCAAGAAATACATAAATCAGAAAATAATAACAAAACAGGAAAGAACTTCAAAAAGGAACTAACCAAAAGAGAACTTGTTGAGAGAATGACCCTCACTTGAATAAACTTTAGGTATCGGGACAGATTTGGCATTTAGAGTAGAGAGTGATAAGCATTCTAGAACGTCAATTACAAGGGACTGTGACCATTCTACAAATAGCTTGGGCTTGTCTTTGTTCCTAGATTGAACAAGGTTTATGACTACTTGAGCAGCCTGAAAAAAGTTCAATAAAACAACACAATTAAAAGAACCAAAGCAACAAGTGGAAAAGAGCAGAAAGTACAAACCCAAAACTACACTAACCTCAAACCCAAAACGAGCACCGAAGGATTTCTGCACATTCATTTCAAAAAGCATGTCACTACAAAGGGGAACATCACCATCTTTGCTTGCTGAAGATTTCTCGATAGACTTCTAGAACGAGAAGGAGTAATTCCATATGAGAACATACTGAAAACATAAACAAGCAAAAAAATAATTTTAAATTTAAAACAAAAGAACAAAAATAACAAACCTGCGGATTAACTGGAGCAAACAACCGCTTTAGAGGCCTCTTGCCATAAGAGCGGCTATTGTTTCTGTCAAGCTCTGAAAATTGCTTAACTTTGTTACCTCTCCATGCTAGAATCCAGGGCTTGACATCAGGGACAGAATGGAGACCGAAATTAAGTTGGTCAAGGTAACAAACCTATAAACAACCACGCAAGAAAGAGATTAAAGGAAATAACATAAAAAACTTAAAATAAAAGTAAAGAAATAGAACAAGACTTACAACAAAAGCATAGTGACAACCACCAAACGTCACTGATCTTTTAGAAGCAACTTTAGTGGAATTCTTGAACTTTTTGATGCTGCTCAACAACCACTCATAAACATATCCGGACAAATCATAGTTGCACAGAGAAGAACAATCCCTGAAAATATGCAGGTACTTCGGGCTAGGACTGAGGCTAGAGTTGGGACAAAGGAATGAGGACAACGCAACAATCATGAAGCAAATGAAAATGTCTTCATCAGACAACTCGACTTCGGTGGATTTAAGCTTGTTGGCGAAGAAAGAGACAGGAGGAATACTAGAAACATTGAAGTGAGACAGGATAAAATCACGTCCAGACTCAGGATCAGACACAAGTGGCTCACCATCTACTGGGAGGTCAAGGATATTGTGGATATCATACTTGGTCATTGGGATAAATTTCCTTTCGAACTGGAATTCAGATGAAGGGACATCAAACCTACTAGCAAGCCACTTCACTAGCCTAAGGGGGACCTCGGTCCTAACAAAGTTTAAGAGATAGCCCATGCCATATGTCTGGATGACATTCTGATACCTAGGACACATTCCAGCAACAACACCAGAGAAGAACTTCCCAGAATATCTAGTGAAAGTGGAACAAGTGGGGAAATAAGTAGATTGTTTCTGCCTCTACAAAACAACAAAAAGAGAGACACAAATGAAAAACATAGGATAGAACCGAAACCAATAAAACTAAGAAAATACACAAGGAAGAAAACATTAATACATTCAGATTACAACAGTACTTAAATAAAAGTACACAACTAACGCATAAACAACACAACTACGGTTGAAAACTCTGAAAACCAAACTTCTGTGGTTACCTTTGTATTACAGAAGAACAACAAAACTACGGAGGACAGAAAACATTACATGCTACCAAGGTAAATTACATATAAAATATACTACATGAAGCTATCATCTGGAAAAGCAAAAACTAACATTATATGAGAGCACGAAAATACAGGACATTTAAATAGATATGGGGAACTAACCACATTCCTCCTAGAAGCAGATGATAGTTTCCTCTTTAAGCATTTTACTTTCTGAAATGACAAAAAACACAAATGTCACCAAAAAGAAAAAAGCCAAATTAACAAAAGAAAGAAAGAAGTAAAAAGAAAAGAAAGAACATACTTGATTGAGATAGAACTTCAAAAGAGCCTTGTCGAACTCTCCTTCATCTCGAGATAGATCCTGCAAACAAAGAAGAAATAAAACAGACCAAAAATAATTAAATCAAAGCTAAAAGATAAAGAAATTAAACAACAAAGAAAAGAAACATAAATAAGTAACTACCGGAGACACACACAGGATGAGAACCATCTTCTGCAAAATCATTAGGCACAAAAGCTTCATCCACTGAATCTGCACTCTCTAAAGATGATACTAATGGAACATCCTGATGAGACACTTTCCGTAGCCTACCCATTTAAACCTGTAAATGGAACATAAAATTACACTGAGACTACAATCAAATTACACTGAAAAATCCACTCAAATTACACTGGAATTAAAATGGGAACACTGCACTGTAAAGTTAAAATAAATTACACTGAAACTACAATCAAATTACACTGAAAAATCCATTAAAATTACACTGGAATTAAATGGGTACACTGCACTGTAAAGTTAGAATAAATTACGCTGAAACTACAATCAAATTACACTGAAAAATCCACTTAAATTACACTGGAATTAAAATGGGTACACTGCACTGTAAAGTTAAAATAAATTACAATGAAACTACAAATCAAATTACACTGTAAAATCCACTAAAATTACACTGGAATTAAATGGGTACACTGCACTGTAAAGTTAGAATAAGTTACACTGAAACTACAACCGAATTACACAGGAAAATCCACTAAAATTACACTGGAATTAAAATGGGTACACTGCATTGTAAAGTTAAAATAAATTACACTGAAACTACAAATCAAATTACACTGTAAAATCCACTAAAATTACACTGGAATTAAATGGGTACACTGCACTGTAAAGTTAGAATAAGTTACACTGAAACTACAAACAAATTACACTGGAAAATCCACTAAAATTACACTGGAATTAAATGGGTACAATGCACTGTAAAGTTAGGATGAACTACACTGTAAAATCCACCAAAATTACACTGGAATTAAATAAGTAAATTACACTTAAAAGTACGAAATGCTGGATGAACTACACTGTGAGAAAATCCACTCAAATTACACATAAAATCTGGGACAGGTTATGCTGCAAGACTGAGAGAAATTACATTACAATGCAAAAAATGAGAAAAAATCACAGTAGAATTAAGACGGCTAAAATACACTTAAAGTCTGTAAATCTGAGATGAATTACACAGTAAAACTGACATAAAGTTACAATGAAAATCTGGGAAAATTACACATAAAACTACACTGCAATTACAATAAAAAATCACCCTAGAAATTCAAGGTTAATTACACTATACAAACTGGGAGAAATTACCCCTGTAAGACTACAAAACTGATATTACACTGGAAGTCTGTGACGACACTGAAAAGGTCTGATCAAACAATTGACAACACTGAAAAGGGCCGAGCCAAAAGTACACAGAAATTAAACTTAAAATTCATTCCTGATAGAAGAAAAACAAACATGGTACAAAGGAGAACTACACCTCCAACAACAAATCAGGAGGCTAATTCATTTGAATACAAAAAAGGAGCTTGACACGAGCACCTAGCATCTACCAGTACATGAGCAGGGGCAAGAGCAGGAAAACACGCAGAAGCATCAGGGAGCATCCCGACACGAGCAGGAACGAGCTAGACATCTACCAGTACATCTACAACATCCCGCATGCTACAACTACAGGTATCCGCCAAGCTACATCTACAGAATCCCCATCAGCTACAGGAACATGAGCAGCTACAAGTACATGAGCACCTACAGATCGCCCTCTCACCTACAGGAACATGAGCACCTACAGGAACATCTACAGAAACATCTACAGAATCCCTCGCGCCTACAGGAACACGAGCACCTACAGGAACATCTACAGACCGCCCTCTCATCTACATGAACAGCTACACCTCCACAGACAAAAGGGGGACAAAGCCGCTGCATCTACAAACAGTACAAACAGCAGCGCGCGCGGGACGGCCACAACAACCAGAAGCCTAGCAATCTAGCGGCTGCACCACATGCGCGAGAGGGCGACATGAACTGACCTAGATCTGGGACGAACAAGAGCAGAACAACACAAGCGCGCGACGGGGAGAGAGAGAGAGAGGAACAACCAACCGCGACACCGGGGAGCGAAGGGGAAGGGGAGAGAAATCAAGCTCGAGTGGGGGAAGGTCTCGAAATCGCCATGGACGGGGAGAATCGCCTCCTGCTCCGCCGCTCGAGCTCCCCCTCAGCCTTATCCAAACAGAGAGGACGAAATGAAAAGGGAGGAAAGGCACGCTACCCCAAATTCAAACGAGACAAAAATCAGAGCCGGCCGGGCGCGGCGATATCGGGCACAGAGAAAACCGCACAACACAAAAAAAACGGACCCGGCAACAAGACCAGCGCGAATCTCCGTGCAGGAACGGACGGACAACGACTTGAATGTTGGCGAATTGCAAAACAGTCAGCTGTAAAATAGCAAAACCGTTTTCTTTTCTCTGGATGTGCGTAGCAATTTAGCGTCCGTTTGGGTCAGTAGTATCTGTGTCTTGTGTCCTCTTCTGCCTATCCGATTGACTGATTTATTTTTGGAAACTATTGGATTACAGCCGGATGCACACCGCTCGTTCGGCAGCCGGCTCGTTCGTGCGACATGCGTCGCCTGGGTCCCGCCCATGTGCCCATCTCTTCCTTCCTTATCTTCTCCCCACGCGCAACGGCAATCTCTCATTTCCCTTATCCTCTTTTTTCCCTGCTCATATGCTGCTCCGCGCTCCTCGCCATGACCAGGTGATGCAATCCCACGGAAACTGGCGAGGCTCCACCAGTGTTGTAAATGGCGCCGCCGCGCTGTGCGAGATAGCGGCTTGCTCCGGTGCGTGCCGCGAGGCGGAGCTGTAGGGACGCCGGCACGTCGCCGTGCTGCGATGCGTGCTCAAAGCAGAGCTGCGGCGAGGACGCCACGGTGCAGCGAGCTGCGAGCAGCATTCTGGTGAGCCGGAGATGTTGCAACGACGTACGAAGAAGCATGATGGCAAGATGTTGCAAGGTCGGCGGCGACGGCGAGGGAAGCAACGGTGCTGCGACGAGGGGACTTGCAGCAGTGGTCGTCGACGAACCGCTGCAGCAACGCCAGCAAGGTAAAGCTGTGAGCCGATGCTGTGATGGGTGCCGCCGTGCTGGGAGCCGGTGTTGCGGTAGCATCTCGATTGCCATGACGGCTCAACTGCTGCGACGCTTTGCTGCAATGGCGGCTCGGGCTGCTCCGGCGATGCTGCGAGCCAGTGCTGCGGCGGTGGCGCCGTGCTGCGAGCCCGTCGGTGCTTCAAGCCGGTGCTGTGACGGTGCCACCGCGCTGCGTGTCCACCAGAGTTTCTATGTGCTATGGTCGTGGTAGTGTAGAGAAGACAGAGGAAGGAGACCACGTAGCATTGACTTTCATCGACGGTTAAGGATGCCTAGATCGTACGGTCCAGGAGGTGGATGTTGTTTTTTTTTTTTTTGAATGTCGGCCCTTTATTGACTAAAAAACAAAGTCATACAAAGCTTCCTGGATACACTCCGGAGCAGAATTGAAAACACAAAGACCAGAAGAGTTAAAACAAGACCTAGCTAAAACATGAGCCAACACATTACATTGCCGACGAACATGCAAAAACGAAACCGAGGAGAAGCCTAGAGGTGGATGTTGTTTGCTTTTTCTACATCCGGATGGCGCCTAGCAGCCACCTTTATTTTTCCTGCATGCTTGCCGTGTCCTGCGCTAGATTTTGCGCTGTCTTCTACAGGTGTTGCCGCATTGTTTTTCCGTCCTCACCGCCTTAATCGTTTTTTTTCTAGAGATGCTCCTTCTGGACTCTTTGTTGTTTATTTGATTTTTCTTCTGTTGTTTCTCCGCCTTATAAATAGGCTCCTCTTCTGCCGTTTTAGTTTCATAATCTGGGCTTCATTTGAGCTGCCTTCAATGGTTCATTCTTCCTCTTGTGGAAATGGCCCGCGCCGTGCAGGTCGTCCCCGCGGGGAGCGTGCCTCGGCTGTTGGTCGTCGTGGTGCCGGAGGTCACCATGATGGTCGCCGCGCTCAGCAGGGTGGATATGGTGGATTTGCAATCATCGGGCCTTCATTTACTTCCTCCGGGTGGTGGTGCCGCTCGGTCTGCTGTGTAAGTTTGCTATATTGCTTTCGTTGCCTTACAAGTACAAGAGGAGGGGGGTACATATAGGTTGCTGGCGCAACAGGACTAGAGTCGTGGAGATGATCGTGTGCTTGATCGTGGGCCGATGGGAGGAGACCGAGTCCATCGGTCTAACACCCTCCCCCTCCCCCCCCCCTGCAGTGTCAGCGGCGGCGTCGACGACGTTGAGACTGGAGCGGATGGCGATGAAGGATGCAGACGGCAGCCCCTTGGTGAAGATGTCAGCAAACTGCGCCGTGGTCGGTACATGAAGAACACGGACTTCACCTAAAGCTACCTTCTCTCTTACAAAGTGTATGTCTATCTCTATGTGTTTGGTTCTACGATGCTGAACAGGATTACATGACATATACACAGCGGACACATTATCACAATACACAATTGTAGCCTGTTGGACTGGGCGTCGGAGCTCGGTGAGGAGTTGGCGAAGCCATACTGTTTCAGCGACAGCGTGCGCAACAGAACGATACTCGGCCTCCGCAGATGACCTGGAAACAGTTAGTTGCCGCTTGGACGACCATGAAATCAGATTATCACCCAAGTAAACACAGTATCCCGACGTGGAGCGACGTGTATCCGGGCACCCCGCCCAGTCTGCATCAGAGTATGCGGTGAGAGACGTAGGTGAAGAGGGAGTGATCGTGAGGCCATAATCAAGTGTGGATTTGAGATAACTAAGAACACGACGGACATGGTTCATATGCGGAACACGGGGATCATGCATGTGCAAGCACGCCTGCTGGACAACGTAAGAGATATCAGGCCGAGTGAGAGTGATGTATTGAAGCGCGCCAGTGATGCTGCGGAAGAGAGTGTGGTCAGGAAGAGGGTCGCCAGTGGAGGACAGCTTGGCGCCGGTCTCGGCGGGTGTACGTGTGGGGTGACACTCGAGCATGCCGGCTTTGGATAGGAGGTCGATGGCGTACTGGCGCTGTGAGAGAAAGAGACCCCGAGAGGATCTGGAGACGGCGACGGCGAGGAAGTGATGGAGCGGACCAAGATCAGTCATGGAGAACTCGGTGCAGAGAGAAGAGATAATGTGAGAAAGAAAAGAGTCGGAGGAAGCGGTGAGAACGATATCGTCAACATACAAGAGTAAATAGGCAGTGTGCAAAGAGGAGTGGAAGATGAAGAGAGAGGAGTCAGAACGAGAAGGGACGAAGCCGAGGCGCTGTATGAAAGAAGCGAAGCGCTGAAACCAAGCCCGCGGCGCCTGTTTGAGCCCGTAGAGGGATTTTTGAAGATGGCAGACGTGGTCGGGAAAGGAGGGGTCAGAAAAACTGAGAGGCTGACGACAGTAGACAGTCTCATTGAGAGAGCCATGCAAGAATGCGTTTTTGACGTCGAGTTGGTGGATAGGCCACGAGGAAGAAACAACCAGGCTGAGGACGACGCGGATAGTACGAGGCTTGACCACCGGGGAGAAAGTTTCGTGAAAATCGACACCAGGCTGTTGGGAATCACCGCGACAGACCCAACGGGCTTTGTAACGAGCGAGGGACCCGTCAGAATTGAACTTGTGACGAAACACCCATTTTCCAGAGACCACATTAGCGCCGGAAGGACGTGGGAGGAGAGTCCAGGTATGATTGAGAAGGAGCGCGCCATACTCGTCTTTCATGGCGCGAAACCAATGCGGGTCCAGGAGAGCAGCCTTGTAGGAAGAGGGAATAGGGGAGTGGGAGAGGCAGATGCGGTGAGGTTGAGACGATCAATCGGGCGCCCGAACCCTGCTTTGCTACGAGTACGCATGGAGTGCTCATTGTGAGGAATGGAGACGGGAACAGCGCGGGGAGGCAGCGGAATAGGTGAGGGCGATGAGTCGGGGGAAGAAGAATGGTGTGGGGTAGTTTGGTTGGTGCGGCTAGGTGTAGTAGCAGGGGAAGACACGGGATGTGGGGATGCATGGGGGCTCGGTGACGCGATCGGCGAGAGAACCGCGTGATCGGCTGCATGGGAGGGTGCGGGATCCGAGAGATCCACGGGACCGGGAGCGGAGGAGTGCGTGGACGCAGGATCCGAGAGATCCGTGGGGCCGGTAGCTGGGGGTTGGGTGGTCGCAGGATCCAAGAGATCCGTGGGTACGGCAGAGCGCATCGGAGTGGATTGGTGGGCGGGCGAATCAAAAGATTCGCTAGAGGGTGGGATTGCAGCGGGTAGTGGTGGGGTGGTGGGGCCCGATGGGACGGGGCCATGTAGGCCATGCACGTCGCGAACGGATGGGCGCGGCGAGGGGGACGTGCGAGTGGAGAGCGGGGCGGACAAATTGGGCGTCTGGTGGTTGGCAAAGGGAAAAGTAGCCTCATCAAAAATAACGTGACGGGAGAGAATGACGCGGCCCGAGGGAATGTGGAGGCAGCGGTAGCCTTTGTGAGAGTCAGAAAAACCGAGGAGAACACAGGGCAGCGACCGTGGGGCTAGTTTGTTGGGGGAGACGGCCGACATGTTAGGGTAACATAAACAACCGAAGACAGGAAGATCGGCGTAGTTCGGGGGGGGCTAAGAAAAGAGAGTCATAAGGAGAGAAGCGGGGACATGTTTTGGTCGGTCGAACATTCAGTAGAAACGTGGCATGCCGAAGAGCTTCGACCCAATATTGAGTGGGCATGGATGCTTGTAGAAGAAGGGTTCGGAGGATGTCATTAATGGTTCGAAGAGAGCGCTCAGCTTTGCCATTCTGAGGCGAGGTGTAGGGGCACGAGAAGCGTAAGAGGATGCCATGGTGAAGAAAGAAATAATGGTTGCGGGTGTTATCGAACTCGCGGCCGTTGTCACATTGCAAGATACGAATGGGGAGAGAAAAGTGAGTGTACACATAGCGTTGGAAATTGACAAATATGCTATGAACATCTGATTTGGCACGCAGAGGGAAGGTCCAGATAAAATGAGAGTAATCATCTAGAACAACAAGTTAATATTTGAAACCAGATACACTAGGAGTGGGAGACGTCCATAAGTCGCAATGCAATAATTCAAAAGGAAAGGAACTACTAGTAGTAGATGCACTAAAGGGGAACCTAACATGCTTGCCCAATTGGCAGGCGTGACAGAGAGAGGCATCGTGCGGCTCGCGAGCGTGAGGAAGCTTGAACTCGTCAAGAAGAGTAGTCGTGGTCTCGCTGCTGGGATGGCCAAGACGACAGTGCCATAAGGTGACGGAGGCGATCATAGCATGAGGCGTGGGAGTGGGTGCACCATGGACAGTGTAGAGGTCACCGAAGCTATTGAACCGAGCCAGCTCCATCTTGGTTCGAAGATCCTTCACAGACAAGCCATAGGGGTCAAATTCAACCGAAACTTGATTGTCAATGGTAAAACGAGGAACGGATATGAGATTCTTAATGAGAGAAGGTGCAACGAGAACTTCATGAAGAAGAAGAGGGGAACGAGAGGGAGAGAGATAGGAGGTACCGACGCCGGTGACAGGAACAGAAGAGCCGTCGCCAATGGTAGTAGAGGGAAACAAAACAGAAGGATGAATGGCAGAAAGAGAAGTACCAGATGCAGACATGTGGCAGGATGCACCAGAGTCGAAGATCCAGTCGTTACCTGTGTCCTGGGTGGTGAGAGAGTTCATGGCGGCGATGAAGGCGGCCTGATCCCAGGCCGGAGCGGTCGAGGTGGAGGCTGGGGCGGGCGGCGTCGGAGTTGATGAAGATGCGCCCGCGTTGCCGTGCTCCCAGGGCGATGGTGTGGGGAAGCCGTAGGGGTACATGAGCGGCGCGGGCGAGGCCGCCGCTGCCTGGTACAGCGGCGCGTATGCCGCATATGCGTGCGGCGGAGGACGCGAGCCGAGGAGGCCGGGGGCGCCGGTCGAGGGACGAAGCATGGGCGCCCATCCACCGCTGTAAGCCGGCGGAGCGCCATAAGGTGGCGGTGCGGACCATGGCATGGGCCACGCCTGCACCAGACAGGTCCACGGGTCTGCAACGGGGCGCCAGGTGGTGGTGGCCGGAGGCGGAGGCGCGGCAGGTGGTGCTGAAGAAGTAGAAGAAGGCGCAACCGAGGAGGAAGAAGGGGCCGAGCTTGGCTTCGGGGGACGGTGCACCGGGTTTTTGCCCTTGTAGTTGGGGCTGGGGCGCCATCCTGGAGGTGGTTGGACGGACGGAGATGGCGAAGGCGCCACCGCGGCCGCTGGTGGGGGAGCAGGGCGAGCCGCAGCATGGAAGAGGCGCGGAGTGTTCGCCTTGCGCGCCTGGTTCCGCTCCTCCATCTGGAGCATCGAACGCGCCTCGACAAGAGTCGGCAGTGGGCGCAGGAGCGGGATCAAGGTGGCCTGTTGAGCGAACCGCTCGTCAAGCCCGCTCATGAGAGCATGAAGGAGAGAGCGGTCGGCGACCACCTCGCCAAGCTCACGGAGTTCGTCGCCAATGGCCTTGATGCGCTGACAGAAGACGCCGACGGGTCGATCGCCCTGGGTGATGGTGCGGAGCTCAGTGTTGAGGGCGGAAACACGAGCGTTGCGGTTGTCT
Source organism: Triticum aestivum (assembly GCF_018294505.1). Classification (NCBI taxonomy): domain Eukaryota; kingdom Viridiplantae; phylum Streptophyta; class Magnoliopsida; order Poales; family Poaceae; genus Triticum; species Triticum aestivum. The sequence continues at coordinate 3,384,229 of NC_057795.1, forward strand.
TGGAACAGCCGACGAAGCTCGGCCCAAATGTCGCGAGCGGTCGCGCCGTCGGTGACCACCAAGTTGAAGAGCTCGGTGGAGATGCGCGTGTACAGCCACTGGATGATGGCGAGGTCATCCTTGAGCCACCGAGGGTCTTGAGAGACGGGGGTGAATTGCCGGTGATGTGATGAAGAAGAGAGCAGCGGCCGAGGTGAATCTCGAACAAGTGGCGCCAATGGTAATAGTTGTGGCTATGGAGATCCAAGACGATGGGTATGAATGGTGTGATGTATGTGATGGTGTCGCTGAAGGAAAGAGGGGGAGGGGCGAGGGTGGTTTGGCCGCCGGGAAGAGGAGGTGGGGGCGGAATGGCGGCGAGAGGATTTGTTGGCTGGCCGCCGGGAAGAGGAGGGGTTGGCGGGCCGCCGGAGGAGGGGAGGTTGGTTTGCCCTCCAGGGTTGGTCATGGCGATCGTGGAGGGGAGGAATCGGAACTGGTGTCTAATATCATGTAAGTTTGCTATATTGCTTTCGTTGCCTTACAAGTACAAGAGGAGGGGGGTACATATAGGTTGCTGGCGCAACATGACTAGAGTCGTGGAGATGATCGTGTGCTTGATCGTGGGCCGATGGGAGGAGACCGAGTCCATCGGTCTAACATGCTGGGTCTGCATTCATGCCGGGTTCTCAATCGTCGGATCTTCAATTACTGCGTCGGGGTGTTCGTTCTGCCATGCATCGACTGGTTTGTTTATTTTTTTTTCTTTTTCTAGTGTTCTACTGCTGCATGGTTCAGGTGTTTCGCTTCTGCAGGCTGTGTTCCTTCGACTGGTGGCTCTTCTGGCGGTGGTTCTATGCGGCGTAGAGAAGAGATTCGGCTTGGGAAACGTCATGTTGATCATACTATTGGTTAGTACGTTTATTTTGTGGTTGCTTCGTTACTTACTGGTTACTGTTGGGATTGAACCTCATGAAAATGGCGCGTTTTTTTTTTTGCAGCTGCCTCTTTTTGCCAGCCTGCGTGCTACGTGCCTCCTGTTGATCCTCGTGTCCTTTCGTCCAATGCATACCATGGTATTTTTTGGGGTTTTTGATGTGACAGTTGTTTTAAATCTATATCTATATCTATACTACTATATAGTGTATCAGTTTTGAGATGGATCCAGAGCTTCAATCATAACCGTTGGTCTCCAAAATCGAAGGGCTAAGATCAGCCGGATTCGCCATGAACAATAGACTGGTGTTGCCTCTGCTGTGTTCTAGAATATTCACGTGGCCCTTCCAGGAAAAAAAAGGTCCATATGCGATGCCTCATGGGCTACATTTTACTGCTTGAGCGCATGACGACTTGAGCCCAGATAAGAAGGTTTGGGAGGAGAATGGGAAGAAAAAACAATAGATTAACATACAGTTTTTTTAATGAACCTCCAGTGTTTTAGATGTGAATGTACACTTTTTTGTATGAATATTAAAAACAATTGTGGGTGGAATTTCATTTATCAAAATCACTCCATTATATTTTTTTCAAGTCACACTCCAAAATCACTCCATTCTTTTAAGACGTGCATTGCACGTGCATACATACTAGTTTGATTAGTTGTATGGTTTGTGCGTTTTGCATGTGTCATAGTTTCTTCGGGATGTCGTGTTTCCCTTGCGCGTGTCAGGCCACGCTGGTGAATCGTGTGCCGCGTGTCGACGTGTGTGTCGTTAACGTGCATGACCTATGCATGTCTCTCCTGTGGCTACGTGCAGCCCCTAGTTGTATGGCCCTTGCATGTCTCTCATGTGGCTACGTGCATGTCTCTTCTGTGGCTACGTGCAGCCCCTAGCTGTATGGCCCTTGCATGTCTCTCGTGTGACTACGTGCATGTCTCTCCTGTGGCTACGTGCAGCCCCTAACTGTATGGCCCTTGCATGTCTCTCGTGTGGCTACGTGCATGTCTCTCTTGTGGCTATGTGCAGCCCCTAGCTGTATGGCCCTTGCATGTCTCTCGTGTGGCTACGTGCATGTCTCTCCTGTGGCTACGTGCAGCCCCTAGCTGTATGGCTCTTGCATGTCTCTACTATGGCTACGTGCATGTCTCTCCTGTGGCTACGTGCATCCCCTAGCTGTATGGCCCTTGCATGTCTCTCCTGTGGCTACGTGCATGTCTCTCCTGTGACTACGTGCAGCCCCTAGCTGTATGGCCATTGCATGTCTCTCCTGTGGCTACGTGAATGTCTCTCTTGTGGCTACGTGCATGTCTCTTCTGTGGCTACGTGCAGCCTCTAGCTGTATGGCCCTTGCATGTCTCTGGTGTGGCTACGTGCATGTCTTTCCTGTGGCTACGTGCAACCCCTAGCTGTATGGCCCTTGCATGTCTCTCGTGTGGCTACGTGCATGTCTCTCCTGTGGCTACGTGCAGCCCCTAGCTGTATGGCCCTTGCATGTCTCTATTGTGGCTACGTGCATGTCTCTCCTATGGCTACGTGCATCCTCTAGCTGTATGGCCCTTGCATGTCTCTCCCGTGGTTACGTGCATGTCTCTCCTGTGACTACGTGCAGCCCCTAGCTGTATGACCATTGCATGTCTCTCCTGTGGCTACGTGCATGTCTCTCCTGTGACTACGTGCAGCCCCTAGCTGTATGGCCCTTGCATGTCTCTCCTGTGGCTACGTGCAGTCCCCAGCTGTGGCCCACGCAAATGCAACCGAGGGTCCATGCATGCGCTCATATGTTCCTGAGTGCCTTGTTGACGTGTATGGCCCATGCACGTGTCCCCCGTGTGTACGTGTGCTCCCACTGTGCATGTCTTAGTTCAGTATATGCTTATTTGTTTAAGGACACATTATTTGCAGGGGAGTTCTCTGTCGTTGTTGGTTATGCTGATCGCGTGGTGGACGGTCTTTCGGTGTCCGTTGTGTCTGATGCTGCCTGTGTTAACGTTCCACGTGTTGTGCGGCGTCCGCGAGTTGTTCCACATCGATACTCTGGGGTCTTCTTATCGACCAACCACTAGTAGAAAAAGGTCGTTACTCCTTGTTCATAAGGGCTTTTAGTCCCGGTTCTGAAACCGGGACTAAAAGGTTGTTACTAAAGCCTCTTCCTTTAATTCCGGTTTTAACACGAACCGGGACTAAAGGCTCTTCACGTGGCCGCTGCCAACCGGTACTAAAGATCGATCGGCTGTTAGGATTGGGCCGGCCCGTTTAGGCGTTTCAACGTTCCCGGTTTTGGGAACCTTCTAGAAGTTTCCAGCCGGTTTTCTACGGTTTTGGGAAACTTCTAGAAGGTTCCTGAACACGCTTTTTTCTACTCTGTTTCTTTTTTATGTTTCTTCTTTCTTTTTCCTTTTTTCTCTCCTTTTTTCGATTTTCAGTTTATTTCTTATTTGCTTCCAATTTTAAAAAATGTTCAGAAGCTCCAAAAAATGTCCTTATTTTCAAATTTTGTTCTTAATTTTAAAAAATGTTCCTGTTTCAAAAAATGTTCTTTTTAAAATATTGTTCACAATTTCAAAAAATGTTCCAAAGTTCAAAAAATGTTTCTGTTTATAAATTTTTTGTTCAGATTTTTAAAAAATGGTCATTATAAATAATTCATATATTTGAAAAATTTTCTCCTGTCAAAAATTTCCCTGTTACAAATTTTGTTCACAAACTCAAAAAATGTTCGCATATTTGAAAAAAATGTTGGCCTTTCAACAAAAGATCATTAGTAAAAAATATCCTGCTTTCAAAAAAATTTCACTAGTTCAAAAAATGTTCTTGATTTTCAAAAAAATGTTTGCATATTTCTAAAATAGTTCACCTTTAAAAAAATGTTCATAAGTTCAAAAACATATCCTGTTTTCAAATTAATTCATAAATGCAAAAAATGTTCGTCATGTTCACTTCTCAAATTTTGTTCAGACTTTTATTTTTTGCTCACAAATGATTTTTTTTTGTTTTTTATCCAAAATATTCCTTTTTCCAACATTTGTTCAAAATTCCAATAAGTTTCCGTTTTAAATTTGTTTGCAAATTCAAATATTGTTAACCAATTTGTTATCTTCAGAAAACGCTTAAATTTGTTTGCAAATCCAAATATTGTTAAAGGTAGCCTCGTTGGTTTCTGGAAAATGTTTCAGTTTTTATCTCCAATTCGTTAACTAATTTGGAAGTTTTTGCGTTTCACAAAACATTAGTTTTTTTTCGAAAAAAAAATGTGCTCGAAATTTCAAAAGTATATCGGATCTGCGCTGGCATTTTGTTCTTAAGGACTTGCGCTGCGTTACCACCTCTGAGGCTCGATAGCTCAATTGGTATTGTAGCTGAGTCTTTCCCCAGGTTTCCTGGGTTTGATCCCCAGCAAGTGTGCTTTTTTTTTGAGCTACAGTATATGCGATCGCAGCCCGTCTGTACTTCATGGGCCGGCCCAACTGTGGACTCCCTGTGCGTTCGGGCGACAAACTGCCGCAGAGAGCGGCACATAGGATCTCCCATGATAGATCCTCTCGCTGAAGGGAATAGCTCCTCGGTCAAGCAACTGGGCTGACCCATCCGCGAAATGCCAGAAATCGTTCTCTGGTTTCCAGAGAGATGACCGGCGTCTCTAGCCACTCTGCCCGTTTCCCGTTCGTGGTAACTAGTAGGGGTACGACCTAGTTGAGGCGATTCTAGCCAGTTTTCTCCCTTTTTTCCTTTTTCATTTTCTTTTGTTTATTTTCTTTTTTATTCTCCTGTTTTTTTTCTTCTTTTGTATTTGTTTCTTAGTTTTTTACATTTTACATTTTATTTGGTTTTGTTTTGTTTATTTTTTTTGATTTTCACTTTTCTTTTAAAATTTATCAGCTTTTGATAATTCCAGATTCTCCGTTACTTTCTCAGATTCTTCATGGTCAACTCCTGTCCATCTTCCAGCACCGATAGACCCAGTCACCAACTTGAATCTGGTACTCGTCAACACTGCTTCAGCATCCCTGTACACTTTGTCTGACCACATGTTTGACCACCAGTGCCCTGGTCTGGCATTGTGTCTCGTGCTTACCGTACGCCTCGCCGCTATCACCGCGTCGAGCCTCTGCTGTCCTGGTCGAGTCTCCCTGGTAGCTAGCCCCCACTGCCTCAACCCCCACTGCAGAGAACTATCGATCATCACCGACCGATGCCGAATATCACATCTCTATCAGACCTTTGGTACCCAGTCCATCCACGTGTCTCTCGCCTTCCCGCTGAAATAGGCTACGATTCTCCGGATCCTTACGTCGTAGCCCCTCCATCAGCAGACTCCAACTCCACCTTCAACATGACTCCATGTAGCTGGCCGTCGACTTCAAGCTCTTATGTGTGCACTACGTTGAATCAACCCTGCAATTAGTGTACTTTTTTCAATTTCATGAAATGTTTCTCTAATTAGTGTACTTTTTTCAATAAACAAAAAACTAAGTTTTTTATCCTAAGACAAAGACCATCCCAGCAGGAAATAAATAAGGAAAAAATTGTTGGGGAACGTAGCGATAATTCAAAAAAATTCCTATGTGTCACCAAGATCAATCTAGGAGATGCTAGCAATGAGAGAGAGAGGGAGTGCATCTTCATACCCTTGAAGATCGCTTAGCGGAAGCGTTACAAGAACGCGGTTGATGGAGTCGTACTCGCGACGATTCAAATCGCGGAAGATCCGATACAAGCGCCGAACAGACGGCGCCTCCGCATTCAACACACATATAGCCCGGGGACTTCTCCTCCTTCTTGATCCAGCAAGGGGAGAGGAGAAGTTGAGAGACAACTCCGGCAACACGACGACGTGGTGGTGGAGCTCGTGGTTGCCCGACAGGGCTTCACCAAGCACTACGGAGGAGGAGGAAGTGTAGGAGGGGGAGGGGCTGCGCCACGGGAAGGGTTGCGGCTGCCCTCCCACCCCTCACTATATATAGGGGAAAGGGGGGGAGGAGGAGGCGCCCTAGGGTTTCCCTAGGGGGCGGAGGCTATGGCAGATTGGATCTCCCTAGGGAAACTCTAGGGAGACTTGCCCCCCAAGCCAAGCGAAGTGGAGGCTTGCCTCCCAAGCCAGATGGAGGCGCCCCACCTCCCCAAGCAACATGGGTAGGGTGTGGGGGCGCACAACCCCTTAGTGGGCTGGTTTGCCCCCTCCCCTTGGCCCATGAGGCCCTGCAACACTTGCCGGGGCCCCTGAAACACCTTTCGGTGATGCTGGCCATAGCCCGGTACCCTCGGAACACTTCTGAACTCCAATACCATTCGTCCAATATATTGATCTTCACCTCCTGACCATTCCGGAGCTCTTCGTCACGTCTGCGATCTCATCCGGGACTCCGAACAACATTCGGTAACCACATACTATTCCCATTACAACTCTAGCAAAACGGAACCTTAAGTGTGTAGACCCTACGGGTTTGGGAACCATGCAGACATGACCGAGACACCTCTCTGGCCAATAACAAACAACGGGATCTGGATACCCATGTTGGCTCCCACATGTTCTACGATGATCTCATTGGATGAACCACGATGTTGGGGATTCAAGCAATCCTGTATACAATTCCCTTTGTCCATCGGTATGTTACTTTCCCGAGATTCGATCGTCGGTATCCCTATACCTTGTTCAATCTCGTTATCGGCAAGTCTCTTTACTCGTTCCATAACACATGATCCCGTGACTAACTCCTTAGTCACACTAAGCTCATTATGATGATGCCTTACCGAGTGGGCCCAGAGATACCTCTCCGTCATACGGAGTGACAAATCCCAGTCTCGATTCGTGTCAACCCAACAGACACTTTCGGAGATACCTGTAGTGCACCTTTGTAGTCACCCAGTTACGTTGTGACGTTTGATACACCCAACGTATTAATATGGTATCCGGGAGTTGCACAATCTCATGGTCTAAGGAACGATACTTGACATTAGAAAAGCTCTAGCAAACGAACTACACGATCTTGTGCTATGCTTAGGATTGGGTCTTGTCCATCACATCATTCTCCTAATGATGTGATCCCATTATCAACGACATCTAATGTCCATGGTCAGGAAACCACAACCATCTATTGATCAACGAGCTAGTCAACTAGAGGCTCACTTGGGACATGTTGTGGTCTATGTATTCACATATGTATTACGGTTTCCGGTTAATACAATTATAGCATGAATAATAGACAATTATCATTAACAAGGAAATATAATAATAACCATTTTATTATTGCCTCTAGGGCATATTTCCAACAGTCTCCCACTTGCACTAGAGTCAATAATCTAGTTCACATCACTATGTGATTGTAATGAATCCAACACCCATGGGGTTTGATCATATCTTGCTTGTGAGAGAGGTTTTTAGTCAACAGGTCTGAACCTTTCAGATTCGTGTGTGCTTTACAAAACTCTATGTCATCTTGTAGATGCAACTACCACGCGCCATTTGGAACTATTCCAAGTAACTGCTCTACTATACGAATCCGGTTTACTACTCAGAGTCATCCCGATTAGTGTCAAAGTTTGTATCGACGTAACCCTTTACGACGAACTCTTTTACCACCTCCATAACCGAGAAAAAATCCTTAGTCCACTAGTTACTAAGGATAACTTTGACCACTGTCATGTGATGCATTCCTGGATCACTCTTGTACCCCTTGACTGACTCATGGCAAGGCACACTTCAGGTGCCGTACACAGCACAACATACTGTAGAGCCTACATCTAAAAGCATAAGGGAAGACCTTCATCCTTTCTCTCTCTTCTGTCGTGGTCAGGTCTTGAGTCTTACTCAACACTCACACCTTATAACACATCCAAGAACTCCTTCTTTGCTGATCTATTTTGAACTCCTTCTAAATCTTGTCACGGTATGTATTCATTGGAAAGTACTATTAAGCGTTTTGATCTATCCTTATAGATCTTGATGTTCAATGTTCACGTAGCTTAATCTAGGTTTTCCATTGAAACACACTTTTCAAACAACCATATATGCTTTCTGGAAATTCTACATCATTTCTGATCAACAATATGTCGACAACATATACTCATCAGAAATTCTACAATGCTCCCACTCACTTCTTTGGAAATACAAGTTTCTCATAAACTTTGTATAAAGCCAATTTTTTTTATCATCTCATCAAAGCGTATATTCCAACTCCGATATGCTTACCCCAGTCCTTAGAAGGATTGATGTAATTTTGCATACTTGTTAGCATCTTTTAGATTGACAAAACCTTCTGGTTGTATCACATACAACCTTTTCTCAAGAAAATCATCGAGGAAACAATGATTTGACATCCTATCTGCAAGATTTCATAAATAATGCAGTAACTGCTAATATAATTCCAACAGACTCTTAGCATCGCTACGAGTGAGAAAGTCTCATCGTAGTCAACTCCTTGAACTTGTCAGAAAACATCTTAGCGATAAGTCGAGCTTTCTTAATGGTGACACTCACCATCATTGTCCGTCTTCCTTTTAAAATCCATCTGTACCCAACAGCCTTACGACCATCAAGTAGTTCTTTCAAAGTCTACGCTTTGTTTTCATACATGGACCCTCTCTCGGATCTTATGGCCTTGAGCCATTTGTCGGAATCCGGGCCCACAATCGCTTCTCCGTAGCTCGTAGGTTCATATTTGTCTAGCAACATGACCTCCAAGACGGGATTACTGTACCATTCTGGAGTAGTACGCGTCCTTGTCGACCTACGAGGTTTGGTAGTGACTTGATCCAAAGTTTCATGATCACTATCATCAGCTTCCACTTCAATTAGTGTAGGTGCCATAGGAACAACTTCCCGCGCCCTGCTACACACTGGTTGAAGTGATGGTTCAATAACCTCATCAAGTCTCCACCATCCTCCCACTCAATTCCTTCGAGAGAAACTTTTCCTCGAGAAAGGACCCGTTTCTAAAAAAATCACTTTTGCTTCCAGATTTGAGATAGGAGGTATACCAAACTGTTTTGGGTGTCCTATGAAGATGCATTTATCCGCTTTGGGTTCGAGCTTATCAGATTGAAACTTTTTCACATAAGCGTCGCAGCCCCAAACTTTTAAGAAACGACAGCTTAGGTTTCTCTAAACCATAATTCATACGGTGTCATCTCAACGGAATTAGGTGGTGCCCTATTTAAAGTGGATGTAGTTGTCTCTAATGCCTAACCCATAAACGATAGTGGTAATTTGATAAGAGACATCATCACACTATGGTGTTCCATATCCATTAGGGTGCAGCTACGATGTTCGGTCACACCATCACACTATGGTGTTCCAGGCAACATTGGTTGTGAAACAATTTCCATAATATCTTAATTGTGTACCAAACTCGTGACTCATATATTCATCTCTGTGATCATATCATAGACATTTTATCCTCTTATCACAGCGATCTTCAACTTCACTCTGAAATTACTTGAACCTTTCAATAATTTAGACTTGTGTTTTATCAATTAAATATATTTAGTATCTACTCAAATCATCTGTGAAGTAAGAACATAATGATATCCATTGCGTGCCTCAGCACTCATTGGACTGCACATATCAAAATGTATTACTTTCAACAAGTTGCTTCCTTGAACATTTGAAAATTGTTGAACGAGTATTTGGAAAATGTTGAACAATTATTTGAAAGGTGTTGAACACATATTTGAAAAAAAGTACAAGTATTTGAAAAAAGGTTGATCATATATATATAAATGCTTAACAAGCATTTAAAAAAATGTTGAACATGTATTTGCAAAAAATGTTGACAAGTATTTATAAAAATGTCGATCATGTACATATAAATGTTGAACAAGTATTTCATAAGTGTTGAGCAATTATTTAAAAAATTTGAACCAGCATTTGAAAAATGTTGTACAAAAATTTATAAAAGTATTGATCATGTATATAAAAATGTCGAACAAGTATTTGAAAAAATGTTGACATGTATTTGAAAAAATGTTGAACAAGCATTTGAAGGGAAAACTGAAAGGAAACAAAAACCGGAGAGAGAAAAAACAAAAGAAAGCAAAAAATGGAAAAGTAAATCGAAAAAAAAGTGGAGAAGAAAAAAGAAAAAACTAAAAGAGAAAACTGATATTCATGGACATCTAATTTCCCCATATGCAAAATGGGTCGAATAGTGGGTCTAAGCCTCTAACGGTAGGACCAACATGTGCAAGACTAAATTGTAAAAAACCTAAATATTAGAATGATTCCTGCAACTCTGCACAATAATATGCTAGTAGCGAAAGGACCATGCATGAGCAAACCTCGATGGTAAACCTCGGTGCCTCCCATTGTTTTCCTGCAACACATATAGTGAAGATCTGGATCAGGTTAACAGAGAATTGGCATACTATTAGTAAAATATGTTAATGAGAAATAAACATATTGCAGATCCAACAGATTAAGTCGAGACGCATGGAAAAGCTAGTTAACCTAACCAATCATGATAAACAACTTGGAAATAGAGCACTTATATATGTTTCTCGTGTATTGAGTACAACCAAATTCGATTTATTTCTCATATGCATAACAATAGAAAATTGTACCCACAACAAATGAACATCAAATTGCAGAAGTGCACCAAACGGTTAGCTGGACAACAGAACAAATGAACCAAAATAGTTTGCCGAGCACGACATTGCAAAATAGAACATATACTAGAAGATAAGATAGTTAATGAAACCAATAATGCTCGAGAAATGCTAGGAAATATAGCAATTGTTGGACTAAACTGTTAACTGAACATTACTTTTTAGAATATGAGATTGCATATTAACATTACAGAGGACAAATCACTAGAAGGCAGGGACGGTGGCCTCGAGAAAACACCGAGAACTGTATTTTAAAGTAGACAACCGTCTGGCGGCGTCGACGGTGGTCTCGAAGATGAGGTGCTCCTCCAAGATCTGGTGGTCGGCACGCATGGCAACCATCGCGACCTCATCCGCGCGCGGGGCCACAATTTGCTTCTTAGCTGCCAGATGCTGTTGAGCTCTGCTTGGTGTTGCTGATGTGTTGGTTTTTCCCTCCAAGTGTAAAGGGTGATGTAGTACAACGACGACAAGAATTCCCTCAGTTATGAAACCAAGGTATCGAACCAGTAGGAAGATCCACAAGACTATGTAAGCAGCACCTGCACACAAACAACAAATCCTCACAACCCAACACATGTAGGGGTTGTCAATCCCTCGTGGGTAAAATAATATGGTAAATAGATAGATTGATAGATGCAAATAAATTAACGACAAGAAAAATAAAACGTAGCAAGGTATTTTGGGGTTTTTTTAATATATACCTGAAAATAAAAGAGCAAATAAATTGGAAACATGAATAGCAAAATAGATCTTGAAAGTAAATTATGAGAGATAGACCTGGGGGCGTAGGTTTCACTAGTGGCTTCTCTCGAGAAAATAGCATACAGTGGGTATACAAATTACTGTTGGGCAATTGATAGAAGAGCAAATAATTATGACGATATCCAAGAAAATGATCATGTATATAGACATCACGTCCAAGATTAGTAGATTGACTCCTTCCTGCATCTACTACTATTACTCCACACATCGACCGCTATCCAGAATGCATCTAGTGTATTAAGTTAATGAAAAACGAAGTAATGCTTTAAAAACGATGACATGATGTAGATAAGATCTATTCATGTAGGAATAGACCCATCGTTTTATCCTTAATAGAAATGATACATGTGTATCGTGTCTCCTTCTGTCACTGAGATTGAGCACCGCAAGATCGAACCCATCATAAAGCACCTCTTCCCATTCCAAGATAGATCAATAAAGTTGGCCAAACATAACCAAAATATCAGAGAAGAAATACGAGGCTATAATAATCAAGTATGGATATAATTTCATAGATCTGATCATAAACTCATAGTTCATCGGATCCCAGCAAACACATCATAAAAAGAGTTACATCACATAGATCTCCGAGAGACCATTGTATTGAAGATCAAAATGAGAGAGAAAGCCATCTAGCTACTGCCTACGGACCCGTGGGTCTGATATGAACTACTCACGCATCATCGGAGGAGCACCAATGAGGATGTTGAAACCCTCCATGATCGTGTTCCTCTCCGGCAGTGTGCCGGAACGGGATCTAAATTTGATCTCGTGGCTTCTGGAACTTGCGGCGGCTGAAACAAATTTTCATCGACTCCCCTAGGGTTCCTGGAATATTTGGGTATTTATGGAGTCAAGAGGTGGTGGAGGGGAGTCCGGAGGCTCCCACTAACCACCAGGGTGCGCCAGGGGCCCAGGGCGCACCCTGATGCCTAATGGGCCACCTGGGCCTCCTCTGGTGAGCTTTCTTGGTTCCCAAGCTTTCTTCTGGTCCAAACAAAGTCTCCAAAATGTTTCGTGGCATTTGGACTCCATTTAATATTGATTTTCTGTGAAGGAAAAAACAAGCAAAAAACAACAACTGGCACTGTGCACTATGTCAATAGGTTAGTCCCAAAAAATGATATAAAGTTGCTATAAAATGATTGTAAGACATCCAAGAATGATAATATAACATCATGGAATAATAAAAATTAATATATACTTTGGAGATGTATAAAGCTCCTCGCTATACTGCGTGCAAAATGTTTGTGGGTGGCGCTTAATTGGAGAACAGGGGCAGTGATTTGGGCAGAAGGTGTCGCGCCGTCGGTCGAGGCATGTGCGACGGAGAAGGAGGAGGATGATGGGGGTGGGGTCTGTATTACCTGACCATATCGACGAGGCCATGCGGCAAGAGGAAGGGTCGCCGGCAAGGAGGACGTGCTGCATGAAGAAGGATCACTTGGGAGGAGGAGGCGCTGCAAGAAGAAGGGTCGCGGGCGAGGAGGCGACGCTGCCAGTAAGCAGCAGTGATGGTTTTGAACTTGGAAAGCAAAGAGGAACAGTGGAAATGTGGCTTTTGGTCGGGGAGGGGGGACTAGATATTTCTGCGGTGGCAGAAAATTGTGATTCAAGCGCGGGCGGTGGACTATAGACGAGAAAGCTTCCTGCGTAAGCGAGAAAAGAGAGTGCGCCAAGATATTTTATATAGCATCCCACACGATTCTTGCTAGTAAACTATTCGTGTTGTGCTTGATTTTTTCATTCTGATTTGAAAGACAAAATGGTGTTACGAAGGGAGAGGACAGTGTTTGAATTGCTTGAGCATTATTACACAGTGAACATGCAACTATATGAGTGCCGTGTTAAATTTTGTAATTATTTCGGGCTCATTTGGCCTTTTTATACATTAATTGAGCTTATAGGCATTTAATATGCATAATTAAAATTTGAACTACATGCACATGCTCTAGTGCACCAAAGTTTCCTGAAAAATCACATGTGTGTCTTTTGGTGAATTTGTAGGTCCCATCCAAGAAATGAGAATGAAATTCAAACATCTGGCGTCGTGGCTCGGCCGGAAACATTGAGAAGCTTGGTCTTTAAATTCCTCTAATCCAAAACTCGCGTGAATATCCTAAAACTTGGCATGGTGTCATGACAAGGCACCAACATGCTGTGGTAGAAAATTTGGCCGAATTGGAACAAGTTTTGGTATAAGCTTCTTGTAAACCGGAGCTTCTTTTGAGAAGGCTCGTGGTTTCGAGAGGGAACGTGTCACCTTTTGTACGAAACAACATACGCTGTCTTACCCCCTTTTATTTTTTTATTGTGGCAAGATAGAACTATATGAGTGTCGTGTTAAAATTTGGAATTATTCCGGGTTCATTTTGTTTTTTTACACATTAATTAGTTTCGCGGCATTTAATGTGCATCATTTAAATTTGAACTACAAGCCCATCCTCTAGTGCACCAATGTTGGTTCAAAAATCACATGTGTGTCTTTGGGTGAATTTATAGGTCCCATGCAAGAAATGAGAGTGAAATTCAAACATCTGGGCGTCGTGGCTCGGCGGCAAACATTAAGAAGCTTGGTTTTAAATTTTTTGTAAATTCAAAACTCGTCTGAAAATCATGAAAATTGGCATGGTGTCATGACATGGCACCAACATGCTACGGTAAGTAATTTGGCCCAATTGGGACAAAGTTTTGGTTTAAACTTCTTGCAAATCGGAGCTTCTCTCGAGAAGCCTCGTGGTTCATAGAGGGAACATGTCACCTTTGTGTGCGAAACGACATATGATGCCTCCTCCCTCCCTTAATTTTTTTTACAGAGGCAACATAGAACTATATGAGTGTCGTGTTAAAATTTGGAACTATTCCGGGTTCATTTGCCTTTTTATAAATTAATTGAGTTTCGGGGCATTTAATATGCATAATTCAAATTTGAACTACAAGCAGATGCTCCAGTGCACCAAGATTGGTTTCAAAATACATGTGTGTCTTTGGGTGGATTTATAGGTCCCATGCAAAAAATAAGAATGAAATTCAAACATCTCAGCATCGTGGCTCGGGATTAGATCATAAGTGGGTTTACGGGATTAGCCGGGGCCCTGTTTAGATCCCTAGGTGCACAGGTTCATGACTAATGCTATTAACTCTTGAACAAAAAAAAACAGTGATTTATTACTCGATCCATGCTTCTCAAACTTTTGTTCTGATTACTCATCTTCGTACAAACTTGTTAAACAATCGTACCGGGTGTACTAAACCTGTTAAACCTCGCTTTCATCATTTCAACTCGCTTGCGTACTGCCTAGATGGAAAATGATGCACGCAAGTTGCAGAATCAGACTTACAGTCCTTTAAATAGTACATTCAACAGTTGATTAATCTAGTGAAAGCGAGCTAGGGAACATTGACTAGCACTTCCTTCGTTCCAAATTACTCGTCGCTGAAAATGGATGTATCTAAAATTAAATTATATCTAAATACATCTAAAATTGAAATACATCTAGATACATCCATACATGCGATAAGTAATTCGGAACGGAGGGAGTATCAAATAACAACGTACAAAAGCAACCGGTGTGTATAGGCCACCGAAGATTTCTGGACAACGTGGTCGCTCGCGAGGCCTTTGCGCCACGGCGCCTCCACTGCCAGCCAGCCACAACACCGCCACGGCGCCACTCCCCGGACGTCATCTGGTGGTGCTATGTGATGGCGCTTTGTCTTACGCCAGCGAGAGATTGAGAGTGATCACTCGTAGGTAGCTAGGGCTCTCAGGACCAACATATAACGTCACCTGTTAATTGGCCCAGCAACTAGTGTTAACCTGGGCTTGGATCAAGCTATAATGAATCTGTAACCCGTCCCTTGATCTCACACACCTTTCAATTGAACAGATCTATCGATCGAGAGGATGGGGAGGGCGCCTTGCTGCGAGAAGGTGGGGCTGAAGCGAGGAAAGTGGACGGCGAAGGAGGATGACACTCTCGCAAAATACATAGCTGGGCACGGCGAGGGTTCATGGAGGTCTCTGCCCAAAAATGCGGGTAAATATGGCGTAAGCTGTTTTGCTTGTTCACAGTAGCTACTTAATTAGTTGAATATTCAAGATCAGACAGACTACTTAACTAGCTATACCTTCATGACTAACATGAGGGAGTGCTACAAATATGTTAATATGTTCCAGCTTCCCATTGTATTAATACTGCAGGGCTACTAAGGTGTGGCAATAGCTGCAGGCTACGGTGGGTCAACTACCTGAGGGACGGGGTGAGGAGGGGCAACTTCTCTAAGGAGGAAGACGATCTCATCGTCAAGCTCCATGCTACATTAGGCAACAGGTACGGGCCTTGGATTACTCCACCATTAATATATATATGACCCACGCGACGCTATGCTCGCAAGAAGATGTGTTGGCCTACTATTTTCGATTTTTTGTTCAAAAGGACCCCTGGCCAACAGAATTACCAAAAAAGACCACATGTCAAAAACATTGTCAAAAAGGACCCCCTCGCTAGTGGCGGCAGGCGCGGCAGGCGACACGTGGCGCCTGCCGCCATGCCAGGAGGCGGCGGGCCCTGCCGCCACCGCAGGAGGCGGCCGCGCGGGATATAACCGTTTGTGCACAGTGCGCCGAGCCGGGACGGAACGGCCAGGCCTGGTGGGCCATGCCGCCACTCAGCGAGGCGGCCTCTGTTGCCGCTGTCGGGCGCGGGCCGACAACCTGTGATGCTCGCGGGCCCCGCCTGTGGGCCAGGCCGCCACTACAGCAGGCGGCGACCCTGTTGCTGCACGCGCGACAACGACGCAAACGGCGCTGATTCCGGTGGGCGCAGATTTTCACAGGCGCTGCTTTTCCCCAGTTCCTTGTTTTGCTTTCTGCCATAAGTTTCGATGATCCAGAATCGGATTCCCGCCTAAACTTTGTAGTACTAATTGCTACGTAGACGATACTGATTAAAGCAGTGCGTGATTCTCGCTTTCGTCTATTTCTCCAGCCGAAGCGACAGCACTCAGGCGTGCTGTTTTCAATGCGTGTTTTCCTGCCGCACACTCGAGAGCGTTGTTGGTGCTGCGTGTGATGAGACACCGCGATGCTGGAATCCGATGCCGCGGTAGGTGAGTTCTGGCTAGTTCTGTCGACAATACAGTGGTCCTCTTCTTTTTAAACGCACATCCGCGGCTCCGTGTGCATACACTCTCTCTCCCGCATATCTTTGGTTGCCTTCTCTACCTCTTTGCTCTCTCTAAGCGCATACACAGACAGAAAGGAAAACTTGGTAGCCACTTTTACTCGTGATTTTGGTCGATTTGGAGTTGGATTTCGAAGATGATGAAGTTGAAGAAAAGATAGATTAAGGTAAGATCTATCCATTTTTGTTGGTTTCGTTCACATGCATGATGTTTTTGTTCTGTTTGATTAGTTCCTAAGTGTGTATTCTCTGTTGTTTTAGGCATAATTTTAGCACTTGAAGGAGTCATTTGGAGTCATTTAGAGCTTGAGGAGTAGGATTTGCATTGCGAAAGTGAACTACAAAGTTGAAGATCAAGGTATGAGCTTTGCAATACGTGTAATTTTTTGTGCATGCACGATGGTAATTAGTTAGTCTTTTAGCCCGTCATTAGCTATGCGATGTTAGTGCGTAGAGGTTAGAAATAATTTCAGACGACAAATACAACATTTATAATATTTTTTTAGAAGAGTAGATTGAACATGTTATATCTATGTTAGGTGCATTCATTAGTATTGACATGCGAGAAATCTTAATACGGTAATTAGGAAAAAAACTTGTACAGTAATTGTTCATTGCATGTGGTATGCCATTTCATGTGGTATGTTTATTAATAAGTCTATAGTTAGGAAGCGTAGGTCTACTTTGTTATGTCGCAATAATCTAAATTTTATATGTTAAGATTATGTGCTAATGTACTTGATGATGTATGTAATTAGATAAAATAAATCATCTTAGTAGCAAACAAGAAGGAGATGACGTGATTGAAGAAATTGTGTTTCTATCTTCGCTGTCCCTTTTGAGGTGATGACCACATACATGCAAGTGCTATTTTCATACTTTTGATAGCAGAAAGAAAAATCCGTGTGTAATATTGATGTTCATGTGATAATAGGTTGACTCAGTTCATATAGTACTGGCGACGGGAATTTATTCGAACTATTTGGACTCTTAATTGCATTCGCAAGCACATCCATATTGAAGCTAAGGTATAAAATGACACCGTAATTTTGTTAATATTTTTTATATTGATGTATTATTGTGAATAATGTGCATGCCACTGCAAATATTATTATTTGTAAATAAATGATTGCTATTGTATGCTATGAAAAAATTATATAAAGCCAGAAGAAATTAAATGTTTTACTCATATGACATTAAAATGTTATTATTGTACTGTTATGTTTAGTGGCTGTTGTAAGAAAATTAATTTTTACTAATAGTCATTTTTACTCTTGTAGACGAGTTTGAGAAAAAAATAGATCTTTAAATACACTTTAACCAAACCCTTAAAGTCTACGCAAATGATTCTAGAAACAAACCGAATATTTGTAATAAAAATACGGTTATTATTTTAGTCGTATGATATGTAAATGTTGTCATCATTACTAAATGTTCAGTTACTAACTATTTGAAATGTAAAAAATGTATGGTGGTTAGGTACTATGGAAAATTTAGTAGTGTACTATGGGAACGTCTTACGCGACGGTCCTTTCGGGGTGGATGTATCCTTGTGCGAGTCGACTACAATTGTAGTGAGAGACATGGTCAATGTGGGTTACGCAGCAGTTAGAAGGTGCATCCGAGCGGTGTTTGGCCCAGGGATGCAGGGAAAAAAATGACAATGGAGGCCTTCGTCGTTGACGGAGGAAATGATGGGACAGTTGCCCGTTAGGGTTTGCGGCCTGTCACAGGTGATCGGTCGTGGGGGTCGTACATGAGATTTGCAAGCAATTCCAATAACTCAATGTATGGTCAGCCGATGGTGTATGTGGAGTTCATTTCAGTCACTAATGTTGCCGGATGCAGTAGCAGGGGTGGTGAGGTCGAGTTGGCCATCACATCAGCCCCTAGCATCAGTTGGCCATCATTTCAGTCTCTTGTATTTTTTTAAGTTAATTTTGATTTGCATTTGTATTTCTGTCTTCCTCGTAATTTATATTTATATGTTTGTGTGCAGGTTATGGGTGAAGTGCCAGTGCTTTTGCAGGGGCCCCATGATGCCGGCCACCGTTGCCACCTATTTTTGAAACCAAATACTAAGCATGATTATCGGCCTTTCAGACTTCGAACCATAAAGAAAACATGGCCAATACACAATCATTTCCTTGCTCACCTTGACGCTTATGGACTACAAGGTTTTGCTAGGCTCACATCATGCGACGACCAAGTACGTTCGGACCCATCCCTTTTGACATCCCTCGTTGACCGGTGGAGACCTGAAACCCACACCTTTCACTTTCGTTTTGGGGAGCTTGCACCTACACTGAAAAGATGTTTCTATGATCACTGCTCTACCAATTAGAGGTGAGCCGGTAGCCTCTCCACAAGTGTCTTCATCTTGGGCATTAGATATAGCAGCCCGTCTTGGGATGGAAATGCCAGAATCACAACGTTCTGGTAACCCTCGGGGCATCCCACTCGTCTGGCTTCGTGATAACTTTCTTAATTTATCTAGCTTCGTCAATGAGGAGACGAGAAAAAGACATTTGTTTGCGTATTTGTTGTGGCTCCTCGGAAATCTATTTCCAAATTCACATGGGGACGTTGTTGTCCCTGGTCTCATCTACATTGCAGAGAATTTGGTAGATGAACCTTTACCCGAGCAGCCAAAATACATCTTCGGTTCTGCCATGCTATCTCATACATACAGAGGCTTGTGTGATGCCACGCAAAAAACCTCTTTCACACAAAAAGCTCCATTACTTTGTGTCGCCTATGAGTTTCTACAGTTATGATCCTGGGAATACCTCCCTGTAGGACGACCTCGTATAGTACAACCCATATACCCATACGACTTTGGCGAGGGTGCTAGCGCAACTATGGCCACCAGGTGGACAAAGGCACGGAAACATTGGTCTCCAGATATTGCGAAAAATTGTTACCCTATGTACCACCAGCAGTTTGAGATACTTGATGAGGCAGAAATCACATGGAACCCGTGGACTCAGGACCAGCTAAAAATGGTCTTTGATGCTCGACACTTCACACCAGGCATGTTGACCGATAGTGCATTCTGGTTGACTCGCTGCAACTTATTGTTCCTGTGGTGTGTTGAACCTTACAACCCAGAGCGTGTAATGAGACAGTTCGGTCTCTATCAAGAAATTCTACCACCTTTTCCCAGACGTATCGACGAGGAAACACATAAGTAAGATGTGTCATCCCTAAATAGTTAGTGTCATTTTTAATTTACTGAACTCACACTTTGTTACATAATTTGCAGGCTAAAAAATATGGGCAGGGGTTGGAGTTTATACGATTGGAGGGAAGAGAACAGTGAATGGGTACACAAGTGGGAAAATGAAGCGCTAGCAGATATAGTGCGTCAACTTAGGTATATTTTATGTACATTATTTTTTCACGATGATCATACGATGCGTGAAGATGCTTTGCTTTCATCACAACGGTTTATGTAATTATTTAATTTCGCAGACCGTACGATGGAAGTACAGATCAAGCGTACAAGCAGTGGTACTGCATGAACACACGTGCTAGCCTGGCCAGTCAGCCAGCTACTATACCAACACATCTCACACAAGAGGAGCAGGCGCGGAGACATGTTGAGCTGCATGCAGCTTACTATCGTGACCACCTGGTAATCACTTGTAACTTTTTTAGGTCCATCATTTCATAATCATTTGAACTAAATAACATCCAAATATTGTTCAGCTTGAAAATGTCAACGAAGTAGGGCAGATGGCTACGGATAGCATGCCGGCCGAGGGCCCGTATCGCAAGACATTCCAGAAACTTTTGCAACAATTCGTGGCAAAGAAGTTCAGATGCGGTAGAGGCGACGACGTTGCCACTGGAGCATACATGCCGGTAGCGAGGTCAGCCAGACCGAGTGCGGCACCGTCGTCCAGACCGAGCGAGGCGCGTATGAGCCATGAGCAATGGGGGGAGGGTCCGAGTACTAGAACGACATTGCCACGACATGACTCATCTCTGCCGCTGCATCGCTCTTCTTCGATGCAGCTTCGTCAGGGGCAGACATCTCAGGACCATGGCACGGGCTTGGATTCGATGCCCGAGTAATTTCTTTCCCCTAACCCATATGTGTACACAGGATATGATGCATACACCCAAGGTGAGGGATCTCAGCCGTATCTCTCCACGCGAGGGATCCCCATGCCCGAGGAGACTCGTATACCAGATTTAAACCAGCACCACATACAATGGCCAGACAGTATAGGAGAGGGATATGCTCAGGTAGTCATGTTTACATTTCAATGCATTTACAATGATATCATATATTATCCTCTAACAGTTTGGTTAAAATGTTTCTATGTGCAGGACACACCTGATGTTAATTGGGGCGATGAGAACACCCAACGCGGCGTCAACACATGCCTCCGGGGAGCATCACGTGATCATGGCGTCAACACATGCCTCCGGGGAGCATCACATGATCTTGGCGACACGGTTACGTCATTAGTTACAGAGTTCTTCGGAGGGGACGTTATTGGCCCATCTTTTATCCCCCCGGAGTCACAACCATACGCCTACAATTACGCTTCAGGTTCGCAACAAGGATTCGCGACTCCACCACCTACGCAGGACTCGCAGACACATGAAGCCGAATTGGAGTACGGCCGCGGTCTTCGTGTGCCCCGGCCACCTAATCGCTTGTCGCCTTCCGGTCGTAAGGAAAGGCCAGGTGGTCGTCGTTAAGTAGGGTGATACATCTATGCACGTGCGCGACCCATTGTATCTACATATGTGTGTATCAGACTTTTCAATTTGAACATCTATGTATGCTGAAATAAAAATGCACCAGTCAGGAACAATTTTTCCCGCCTATATCTTCCGCCATACTATCCCGCTCCACTCTTTTGCTTATGTTAGGCCGAAATAATTTGTTTTAAAATTTTGGCTGATGAATACTGTGCAACCATAGCCCGTCTTAGACATTAAAAAAATATATTTTCAAGCAACGCTTTCCCCTCAATATTTTCCCGCAAACGCTTTCCCTCCATATGTTCCGCCACCCGTTTGCCGCCAACCCCTTCCCGCCATATCTTCCTGCCACCCGTTTCCTGCCATATGTTCCCGCCAACCCTTTCCCTCCATTACCATTGTCGTTCTTTCCCGCCATTTTCTCCTCTTTACCTATAAAACCCCCTTCAGACGGAGGTGGATAAGCATTCGAGTGTAGTGTAGTCGAGATGTCCCATTATCCTTTCGATCGTAGTTTTCACCCTGGGATGAGTAGCACTCTGCTGAGGCTAGCTACCAATTTCAAGATGGACAATAGGATAGTTCAATGGGACAATCTCACCGGTAGTGACACCATAATGAATGAGTTGGCTCACCAATTACGTAGGTCTGGGTGGCCTGAAAGGACCTATGAGGAGGTACGTAAAGAACTTCTTAGGTTGGATGCAAGGTGGAAGAAGGTTGTGGAGCCGAAGAGTGAAACTTTTAGAAGGACTGCAGAAAACCATCCATTTTTATGCATCCTCGAAGGGCAAGAGTTCTTCATCGTCCAAGGGTAAGAGTTCTGCATCCTCGAAGGGCAAGAGTTCTGCATCGACGGAGGATCACGATGATGCCTTCATGTAGTTTTTAAGCTGTATTCCAGTTGTACCGTTTAATTCAGATGTACTTGCATTATTAGTTTGTACTCTCTTATTGTAAGGAATTATGTTCTATCTTAATTTCATTTTATAGTTGTTGCACGATGCTCGATAATTAGTGGAGGGAAAGAAAATGCCACTACTTTATTCTAAAACTATATATTTTTTCCATCACGACAAGGTACAACTGAAAATAAGATACAACACGACAAGGTACAACTGAAAATAAGATACATCGTAGAATTTAAATAAAGCTACATTTAACTACTGAAATGAAGCTACATTAAACTGCAGAAATAAAGATACAAATGATTGCAAAATTTAAAATACTACCACAGGAATCTACTGAGTCCAACGTGGATATTTTCCTTTTCCATCGCCAGCTTCTTCTGCTGCCTTGGCCTGACGAGCCTTTTCTTTCTTTCTCTGCCTCTCCGCCTCACGAGCCTCCTTTCGCTGTCGTTCTTGCTCCTCCATGCGACGAGCCTCTTCCCTGTTTTTCTTTCCCATTTCCTCAAAAAAACGGTGTTGCTCCGCATAGTATTCTTTTAACTCTCTCTCTTGCTCTACTTTCTCCTCAGCTTCCGCCTTCTCGCGTCGCTCTTCCGCAAATAAACTATTCCACGCACGGCGACTTCTTTCACGAATCTCAGTCACTGCCCAAGCCGGCTTCTCTGTGTCAATCCAATGATAGTACATGCACAGAGGCGGAGGAGACTACAACAAGAAACAAGAATGTTACTAAAGAATCAATGAAAATACCAACAATATCTATTCGTGATGGTTAAAGCATACCGGAGGCTTGTCGTACTCTGAAATAGCTACGGCAGGATCTTCCTCATAATTGGCGCACATGAAAAACTTCATGCCCAACCAATCTGAAAAATCCGTCACCTCCTTCACCTTGCAAAGATCGCCACACCAACACCGCAGGACTGCCACCCCCGGAGGCAAACTTGCATTCTTCATTTTCATCGGCCTAATGCTTGATCCGAGCAAGGCAAACTCATACCGACTGAAAAAAATGTGTTACACACTTTGCGCACTGCCGATTTCGAGGATGGGTGGACGAGAGCCTCGGTGTCTCCTTTTATAAGCTCAGACGATAAATGATGGCGAGAAAATTAAGCAGCGATATTTACGATCCCTGTAGTGTCGGCACAACAGCTTTCCGTAGCCTCGGATTCCCAGTGCCATCGCATCCGCTGAGGCAAAAGAAGCAAAGGCAGGATTGATTCCCAGGCGAAAGAACCAAAAGCGTCCATATTCCCGCGCGTCGGAGTCACAACCATCAAGCTCGCGCCTCGAAATCAGCGCCGCACCTCGAAATCAGCACCGTCTGCGCACTGTCGCGCGTGCAGCAGCACAGGATATGCCGCCTCAGCTAGTGGCGGCGTGGCCCACCTGCTGGGCCCGCGCGCAGCAGGCCTTGTCGGCCGAGTAGCGACAGCGGCAGCGGCGGCCGCCTCACCCGGTGGCGGCAGGGCTCGCCTGGCGCGGCCCGTTCCATCGCGGCACGCTGGCCTGTGCTGCCCTATGGACGCACCGTTATTCACCGGGCTGCCGCCTCCTGTTGTGGCGGCCGGGCCCGCCGCCTCACGGCGTGGCGGCAGGTGACACGTGTCGCCTGGCGCGCCTGCCGCCACTAGTGAGGGGGTCTCTTTTGTCAATTTCGTCCGCAAGGGGTCTCTTTTGTCAATCCCAGTGGACAGAGGGTCTCTTTCGACAAAAAATCACTATTTTCTGTTTTACTTTATGTGTAAGTTCTATTTTCAGACAACTTCCGAGAGTGGACTTTTTGATCCCAAGCTTCATGGGGCTCAAAATTTTGAAAATACAAAAGCCAAAAATTGTTGTTTCAAAAAATTGTGAAACGAGGTGCACATATATATAATGACGTATACTCTATCACTGTAAATCATGGTGATGAAATATGTTTTTATGTGGTCTACACAAAAAAATCATGATCTTTTATAGTGAACAGTACATGTTGTAGACAATCATGGGTTGTGTGTGTGTGTGTGTGTGTGTGTGTGTAGCTCACGTCATAATGCATTTCATCATGGAAATTTACAGACAAGTATACCCCCACCCCCACCCCCCTTCTAGTTTATATCGCTCGATTCAAAAATCTCACCAACTAAGATAGATGGTGAGTGGTGGAATATTTTTTTGTTTACTAAAGTGGTCAATCAATGCACTTGTTTTCCTTAAAAAGTTATGTTTACCAACGCATTAATTACACGTGAATATTTGCATTATATAAATTGTCATTACTTATAAATAGAAAAATGTCAGAAACTAAGGGTCAAAGATTAATATTGGAGAATGTGTGAGGATATGAAACAGCAACTACTTAGAAATGAAAAGACTTCATTCGTTTCATAACTGAACGTTTGATGTCTATAATGTATGCTCTTTCGAAAATAATGCACCCCATCCATGAGCATTGAACAGGACCAAGGCAAAATTAAGCATGCCAAAAACAGAGGCAGATATCTGTATTAATGTTGCATTCTTGTAATATTTTGCTGATTTTGATATAAAACAATTAAGTTGCATCTAGTTACATACAAATTTGAGGAACTGATCTTAGTCAATGTATATGTGTTAATCCATTACCGGTCTTGTATATTAATATATGATTTTAGTCTTTTCCTATATTCATTTCACACCTAGAAATAATGTACATGCTCCCTTTAACAGAAAGGAACACTAAATGTAAATTAGCGATCCCATTTTTCGCTCCCTTTCACATTTAGTGGTGGCGTAATATTCTGGCGCTATAGATTAAAGGTTATTCCCTCGACTATACAATTCTATGGCCCACATCATTGTACAGAAACAGATTTGCTATTTCTTGACCAACTTATTTCTCAAGTCATACACGACAAGATTTAGCCGTTTTTCTTGCGTTTCGTGTTTTTGTGTTTGCCATGTATTCAGTTTATCACTATATCCTCTCTTGACTATGTGGCAAAAATCCAACAACACAAACATGGACCAAGCTAGGTTGCGCTGTCGCGTCAACTGTGTTTTATTAAATATCTCTTAACTGGGGCAACAGAATGATACTTTGTTAAAACTGTAAATTCTCGCACTGTCTTTCTTAAATGTGACTCACTTGCTTTCTTTCTGAAAAAATAGGAGTGCATGATCCAATCGCATCTAACCTTTGCACCTGTGAAGTGGATAATTTTAAATCAGTAATCCATTACTTAATTAGTTTCTTGAGCCCACAAAACATATAACTCCCCTTTTCTTTTACGCAAAATAGGATGTAATTACCAATTTGTTGGTGGTGACATATGAAAGGCAACGCACAAAAGGAAGGGTATGAGGACTCATTTCCATCCGTGAAATTGTTGATGCATCATATTGGGTGTACATGAGATTTTCTTTTACGAGACGGGTTGTTGGTCTATGCATGTGTACGTGGGATTATATTTTAGGGCCACCCGTTTTATTGGTTCGCGTAGTTCTACATGTATTTTTTCCTTTTCAAGACAGTGCACACCTTATAAATTGTTAGCTATATATGATTTTAAATAAGAACAGGTTCACTAAACAAATGATTAGATGTTTAACGCAACAACCTTTAAGCACTAGAACAGCGTCTAGGTTTCGTAATTGTGATGTATGTTATGTAGATGTTTCAATGATCAGATGTTTCCTGTGATCAGATCCATTCGCGATTGTGATGTCTCATAGATTGTACGGCTGTAGTTTTAAACAAGAGTGGGTACATTACAATCGTTCAATCTATTACACATTACAATAATTTCTCCGGCGCAGCAGACCAACTGGTGCCGTGCTCCAGACGTTCTCACTCACTCAGAAAGCTCAGTGTACACTAGAGAGTGGCGGCTGCTAGTAGTCTAGTATTGCCCTAGTAGTCTAGTATTGCTCAGTTCTCAACATCAGTATTAGTCAATGTACTTGGTGGCGCTCTGGATCTTGCTAATCCACTTAAAAGATGACATTGCTGTCACCCCCAGCGCGAGCTGAGGAGATTGATGCTAACCCCGATGATGTAGAATGTGTACTGGTCCTCTCCAGCCTATCTCATGGTTCATGATCATGCGCGACATTTTGTTGGTCATATTAACTGTACCAGCCAGGAAACGCGAGGAACAATAAAGTAAACAACTTGCAAATTAGTTCGGGCATGTACTTGCAAAATGGCTCTATCAGTGCGAGAGACGAACCATGTGATCCTTGAGACCTAGGATAACATCGTTGATTTTTTTCTTTTTTTTCTTTTTTGCGATTGGTGCCGGATTCCTGTTCCCAATTAGTTCAGGAAATTAAGTAGAATGTCACTTAGGCAATCAATGGTATCGGCAGTGATGGGGTACAATCAGTGCGAGAGTTGGATGGGCTCTAGCTAGGATATCTTCGCCGAATTGCATGTGAAGAGGAATACATACTCATTGTTTAAATAGCGGGCTATTGCCATTTACTGGTTGTTGGGCCAGAAGCTAACGAAAAAGCTATAGCGGAGCTGTCGCAAAGCGAAACCAATTTAGCGTTTTCCATAAATCATGAAAATTTGAAAATAATTGTTGGCATCGCCTCCTCGCCGCACCTCACTTCTTCCTCACATGCTCTATCTTCTCTCTCTCTCTCTCTCACACACACACACACATGCACCAAGGAAGAGGATCACAATGGCTTTGCCAAAAAGATTTCCCTGGTGACCATAACGTGGCTACATCTTTTCTCAGCCCTCACCGGTCAAACAACCCGCTGAAGCTAACAACCAAGGCATGCACCAACAACTCACTAGCCAACTACATGCACGACTAGAGGGCCACCCCTGCAGCTGACTCACTAACTAACCAATACGTGCAGCTAAGGACTGGCTATAACTCACACGACATGTACACATGCATGTGTACAACTAATGTCAAGACTAATTCTAACAAAAATAAGTATACAATAAGGCATCATATATGATATAATGCATATACTTAACATATACATATGTTCGTATATCAAAGAGTGAATTCCATTTTTTACCTTGTAGTTGTACATTTGTGACACATATTACCCTATTTAGCGGAACTTTTATCGAAATGTCAGATTTTGGAGACTTTTAACACGGTTTTACCCCAGTTTTACATTTTGTTTGTTTATGGTCGATAGGATCGGCATGTTGCGTCATTGATTCGTAAAAAAAACTGTAAGGATCGGAGGGCATCATTGGCGATCTTGTCCAAGCTTCTCTTGTCTATCTGTTCCACTCCTTGTGGCCGTCCACATGTTTTTGGATACAGGGCGTCACCTCACACCTTACCTGATGGACACGCATCAAAAAACAAGGGTCCAAAGATTTCAAAAGGGGTATTCTAGACGAATTTTCACTCGAAGGGGTAATTAGTGTCACAAATGTATAAATATGGGGTAAAAAGTGGAATTCACTCTATATCAAAACCCGAGCAACAATCAGGCGTTCTATTTAAATAACCAAGCTTTGCATCAATGCGTCAGAAACTAGAACAAAAAATAATGCAGAAGGTTGGTTTTGTATAGCGGCTTAGCGGGCAAACGACTCCAGATTTGACGCTATAGTGGGAAATCGGGGCTATTAGCGTCATTTTAAATTCAGCGTTAAAAGTGCATAGCTTTAGCTTGAGAGATCTCAAAGGTTTGACACTCAATATAGTCCACGATATATCTATATCCTAAGGTATACTCTCTAATTAGTCTGCCTGGTCCGGTGTTTCGAGTTAGTACTATCTTAGCTCATAGAGCACCGCTTCCCATTTATATTTAAATAGCTCTCACTAACGAGCATGCATCTTCATGAACTGGCTGACAGATGGTCACTGATCGCCAGTCACCTGCCAGGGCGGACTGACAACGAGATCAAGAATTACTGGAACGCTCATCTTAGCAGGCAGATCCACAGCTTCCGGCGCATGTACACCGCTGGCAAGGAAACCACCATAACCATCGACATGAACAAGCTTTCCACCGCTTCCAAGCGCCGAGGCGGCCGGGCACCAAGGAGCAGCACGAAGAAGCAGCCGGTGCTTGAGCCCACCAGGTCAATGGAATGCTCTAGGCCGGTCGGTGACATGTCATCATCAACATCAAGCCTACCTCAGGGCAACTCGGAAACTATGTTAGAACAGAACCGGCCGATCAACATCATCACTAATGATACACCCTGCAGTGAGGAGCCCATGGTCATGGACCCCATAGATCTCAATGGTGGTTTCCTGGAGCCCAGCTACGTGTACAACTCAATGGATCAAATTGGGATTTTACAGGAGTCTGGGGAGATTGGGGCCCTGTTATCAAGCATCAACGACATGCCAGCTAGAGTGCTGACCGGCATCGAGCACGGAGGCCACTCACCTCGGGTTGAGGATCTCCTGGACATGGACTGGGAGGGTTTTGCGTCTCACCTATGCGACCAGCCAGCCCAGAATGATCCCCTCCAGACCGCGAAGCCACAGGCAACGACAGGCTCCGAGTCGGACAAGCTTGAGTCGTTCGTCAGTTGGCTCCTCTCTGATGCGTCCTAAGAGAAACAATCACAAAATGGCTGCCACAAACATAGAGGAAGAAGAAAAAGGTGTCGAGTCAGGGTTTTGGTTACCGCTCAAAATTTCAAGATTTACAAGATTACCGCGTATTTCCATGCCCCTCGGTAAATGGGCATTTCAAGCAAAACAAATCAATTTTTTTGAATATTTTGAATTTGAATACTTAATGTACAGTAAAGTACGGCAGCATCTCAATTATTTCAATATAGTTAGTTTTGGCATGTTGGTAACAATCTATTTCCATGTTCAAAATGTAGCGTTCGAGTTCTCCTTCTTGCACTTTTTTTTGAACTATATAAGTTCAAGTGCTATCTATATCAATTTTTGAAAAAAATGAAATCAAATTTTAATTATAAATTTTCTTCAGAATTTGCTTGAAATTTCGTGGTAACCATGATAACCATGTTTACCAATCCCCCGTGTAAAAATATCCCATTCTGTAACCAAAATAGTGGTCACGTGTGCTAGGCTGCTAGCCCTCGAGGCCTCCATGCTGCACTGCCAGATGTTCTGCAGCCCAGACAGGATGATGAAGGTGTGGCGTCCGCGCGAGGGAGAGATCTCAGGGAGCAACTAGTTGACGAGCGCTCCTTCGGGAGACTCCCAACGATCATTTCGGGGTGGGCTGAGAGCGCGCTAAGTGGCGCACTCTCAGCCGCCGCTACGCGTCGTGGTCTGGGCACTTCCTCCGGATTTTTTATTATTTTTTACACGCGTTTTTTGCTTTTTAGATGGTTTTTTCTAGTTTTTTCCACTTTTCTGTTTGTCACCGGACTTTTCAAGCATTTCGACAAATATTTTTCCGACAAAACCTTTCGTTTTCTTCCCTGAGAGGTACAGTTTTGCTTCTAGAGATGCACGCTATTGCTCTCGCGAGAGGCACGGCCATGCCTCCAGGAAACAAGAAAAACGTTTTTCTCTTTTTTTGTTAGAAGTACAGTTTTGCTTCCGTGAGAGGCACAGTTTTGTTTCCGCTAGTGGCTCAGTCATGCCTCTCGAAAACGGAATTTTTTTTGTGTTTTCTCTCTTTTCCTTTCATGAGAGGCACGACCGTGCCTCTCGGAAACAATAAAATTACGTGTTTTATCTTCTTTTTTCTTCCTTGAGAGGCACGGTTTTGCTTCCGCGAGAGGCACAGATGTGCCTCTTACAAACATGAAAAAACAAGTTATCTTTTATTTATTTCAAAATGCCCCTCAGGTGTCCATATAATACACATGCTATCAGCGTATGGTATCTGATCTGGACCGTCTGATACGCTCCGACGGACGGTCCATATCGCTCGGAGTATTAAAACCCAACTTGTCATTGTAGCTCCGTGATCAATTGCGGAAGGCCCTATCCATCCGCGCCTCCAAGCCACATGACTGAGATTGCCAAAATAATTAATTGAGGAGTACTCCTTCCAAAGATCACTCTCATCTCACCAGGTTCCGACAAGTGGCATACTGCATGTGCGCCATTTGTCGCAACTTGGGAGTTTTACCTTTTTCTCGTAAGCCTGTTTATGAAAAACGTTTTTATCTCTAAAACCGTGCATTCGGTCGATATGGTCCATCCATCAGAGAGGATTGGATGGTCCAGATCCAACGCAATACGCTGATGGCTTGTGTATTATATCGACAATCGAGGAGCATTTTCAAAAAAAAATTGAACAGATCAGGCATTTCCTCTCAAATTTTAATGGTATTATCGGTACAACTTTTAGGGGTATCTTCGGTATGATTTTTATCCAGTTCATTCCCGTCAATGCAGGTCCATCCTACCGCACGGGCATCATCGCTAGGGTTTGACTCCTCGTACGTGGTAGTGTTCCATCCATTGCCGGGAGGATGGGGCCGTGCGTCACACCCTCCCTCCCTCCACCGCAATCCCCTCACACTCTCGCACTTCCTCTTCACCTAAGAACACGAGAAGAGACTTCCTTCCTCCCCGTGGCGGCCTCTGCGAAGATTTGGTGCCATCCCACCTCCCAGTTCTATTCTCGTGTTTCAAAAAAAAAATCAAAAAACAAAGGAAAACCTTCAAAAAAATAAGGAAAATCTCAACTAACCATATTTAGCTACTGGATGGAGGTTGCCCCCCCCCCCCCCCCCGAGATTCGATCAACCTCTCCTTGATTTTAGGGTTAGTTTCAACATCACTGTGATGGTGAGAGGCTCAAGGAGGAGTTTTGTGCATTGACAACACCTTTGTATAAGAATAAAATGCACCTTATAGTTCCCAAGAGCCGAAATGGATTTAAGCAAGTGTGCTTGATAATTTTGTGCCATATGGGATACTAGTACTTAATCGGTGAAAAAACAAAATTATGTGGTGTTTGACTTGTTTTTTTTTTGCTGAAGTCAATATACTTAAGTTTTCCTCTTGAAAATTTGCATGTACCATTTGAGTGTGACAATGAACACATCTATTACTTTATTTTATTTTTTGACATTTGTAAAATCCATTTGTGCAATCCAGGAGCATGTGCTCTCTAGAGCGAAAATGGATTTTCAACATTCCTAGTCATTTTGGGCATTTGGTTCCATGTGGTTTTTACTCTTCACTCTTGACGGCTTGACGCTTGAGTATGCCTTTTTCACCGTTTGTTAGTCCATTATCACTCTTCCTATTTGTTCATCAATAGAAAAAAAACAGAGAAAAAACACAGAAAAAAACAAATTGCCCAAGAGAAAAAAAATCCATTGATGGTACTAAGAACCAATCGAGGGGATGGGGTTAAGTATAACTATAAATGTTTATATGGAAATCTGAATGGTACGTCTAATTATTTTCTTTTCGAATCTTTGATGTGGGGAGGGGGCATTGCCCCCCTGGCTAGAATGAAATTTCCATCCTGGTGCAAACCATGTGGCTCCGTACTTCATGGTGTCGAGGGCGGAACATTTGCATGAGGTAGCCGAAGCCCCCAGAAGCACGAGCCCGGCGCTGACTAGAAGGGTGGTGAATAGTTGTGTGTCAGAGACTGAGACCGTGATGTCTCTGGTTTCCACGCCGAGTATAAAAGTGAACAGGGGCATGCATATCTGAAATGGATATATGAATTTAATTATACTATTTTTGCATCTTGCAATCTACATCTAGGTGATGGCTCGGGGATGAGTGCTCGTCGGCGGCAATGGCACGACGAGACCGTGGCGATCAGTTGAAAACGTGTGATGGTGGCGTGCGATGGTGCTATGTGGCTTGCCCATTCTTGGTGTTGTCATCACGGTCACATCAATAGCTTACATACTATGGCAGTGCTTTGACACAGAGGGCATGGTTATGATGTGGCGGCAGCGGTGGGATCTCTAGCCAGTACATGTAGCTGCTAGGATCACGTGAAAACGGAGGCGATAACACATGGGTGACGCCGACTTGGTGGTGCTTCTTGAGTATAGAATCTCAAGCTTTAGGGTGAAAACCCTAGGTCGTACCCTGGGCCGGTTATACCTGGCGATGGTGACGTTTCTGTTGTTACCATGTTAAAGGCATTGCTTAGATATGCTCGGACATGTTCTTTAGCGTGAAAACCTAAAATCTAGCCTCTGGTGGTTGTATTCGGTGACGACGATGCCTGAGCGCCGATTCCTTTCAGAAGGCGTTGTTATTAAAGAATATCGTTTTCCTGATGGTGTCATGAAATGGTTGGTGCCGATATGGCCGTTGACGTTGTTGTAGTTTGTGGGCCGTTGTTTTGATCAATTTGGGGATTTTCTTTTTCCACGGATAGGTATAGATTTGGTCTTATAAGACTTTGCTTTTTGGTGGCGTATTTTTTTATGTGTATGCACTGGTGTTGACGGTGTGCATCCTAACGATGTAGAGGCTGGATGTGTGCTCATGATGTTTGTATCACTTGATGCTTCATTTTGAGCAAATAAAATTCGTCCTTTGTGAAAAAAACTTATGTATAATTACGGTTAACGTGAATAAATGCAAGCACTAAGACTTGAACTCTGATGGGTTGGAGATACCATAGTCCCTCTAACCATCCAACCACAGGTTGGTTTGCGTCTCAGTACAATTCCTGCTACATCTATGTAGGGGTAGTAATACAGCGGCTCCTCCA
Organism: Triticum aestivum; assembly: GCF_018294505.1. Taxonomy (NCBI): domain Eukaryota; kingdom Viridiplantae; phylum Streptophyta; class Magnoliopsida; order Poales; family Poaceae; genus Triticum; species Triticum aestivum. Next base: position 3,416,935 of record NC_057795.1, read on the forward strand.
TTCTCGCTGCTTGCGTCTGCACAAAAAAAACCACGCAATGGCGCCGACTCTAGGACTAGGACTGGTCACCATCGGGAATACGAGTACCGCGTAAGAAGAAGAGTAGTAAAGCATCATCTAATTACACAGAGTAATTTTTTTTCATCTGGCCGTTTTGGAAGGGCTAATGAGAACGAAAGGCATTTTTTCCCGCAAAGTGAAATTTATTGTTAGGGACGGTAGAACTATCATATTTCTGGGAGGATACTTGGCTAGGAGATTTGCTTCTAACTCTTCAATATCCCATGTTATATAATATTATACAACGTAAGGAGGTTTATATTGCTACAGTATTACAATCATCTATGTTGTATATTTAATTCAGGAGGCTCCTTGTGGTGGAACGTTGGAGCTCCTGGTTGCATCTGATGCGAATGTTGATGGATGTTCAACTTTCAGACACACGTCCATGTAATTGGATTCAATGGAGGTTAACTAAGACCACTGCGTTTACAGTGAAGTCCATGTAACTGGATTCAATTAACTCTGGCCCAATATCAAGATCAGTGCATATATGGAAAACTAAAATGCCGCTGACAATCAAGATTTTCATTTGGTTTGTCCATAAGAAAGTCATTTTCACTAAGGACAATTTTCTGAGGCCACGATGGATCAGCAGCTCTCGATATTGTTTTGCCCCTAGCCAAGATCCTCTCGGGCACGATTTATATAGCCATTAGCCCTCGAACTAGCATTGCCACGTTGCTTGGGACCTGGCTAAATGGTGTGGAGCCAATTACTGCCAGATCTATTCGGTTAGGAATATGCGCTTTACTATAGACTGTATCACTATTAAGGAAAACCTTATACATAGAATCTTAGTAGCAGTATGGTTTAAAAACAAACGCTACTGCTAATTAGCAGTAGCGAGCTTTAAAAAACCGCGCTACCAATAGCGCAGTAGCAGTAGCGCTCTAGGTGAAACAAGCGCTACTACTATAATTGCCACGGCGTTGCCTCTAGGCTAGATATAGTAGTAGTGCCCTTCTTCCGGACGCGCTACTGCTAAAATACTTAGTAGCAGTGTTTTTCTTCAAAACTCGCTGCTGTTAAGTATCACCCCCTTACAACTAATTATGTTTAGCCCCATACTGCTAAGCGAACAAGGTGTTTACCACCTTAAATATGTTACTTCTCAAACTATCTCGAGCACTTGGTCTTCATTGAATTATATTTGTAGGATTTATGGCTGCAATATGAATCATCGCCTGTACCTATACAGGTACAGTGAGGATTCATGTTGACTATTTAGATTCTACAAAAGAAGATCAATGATGACCAATGTATATTTTTGATGTGTTTACATGCTTAGACTTAGCAGTAGCGTTGTTTTAGGACGAATCGCTACTGATATTGGTATTAGCAGTAGCACGCTCCCTGTACCCACGCTACTGCTAAAGAAAAACAAAACACGCGGCCCGGCCGCCTCCCCGCACGCTCATCTCTCAATCGTCCCCCTCCGCCCGACGCCGGCAGCTGCGGTTAGGGTTTCTCCTCCGCCACCGCCGCCACAGGTAATGCTCCTCCCCCCTCTTGCCGCCCCTCTGCTGCTCCTCCACCCTCTTGCCGCCCACTCTGTCGCTGCCTGCGAGCTCTGGCCAGGCGCCTTTGGCCGACCGCCCTCGATCCCCTCGCCGGCCGCTGTAGTCGCCCCCTCTCGTAGGAAAGTCACCGGCCTTCCCCTCATCAGCACCCCCGACTGAGGTCACCATGCCATCCCCCCTCCTCGACAGCACCCCTCGAGGGCTGCCCCACCTAGATGCAACGAGGGCTTACGAATTTCATATGGATAGCTTGATGCTTTTGTTTTTCTGTAATAATTTGTTTTTTGCAAAATGTAGGTGCCAATTTATTTTTAGCTTCTCGCGGAAGAACCAAAAATATCACATGCTACTGTTTTTCTTTCCTGTGAAGTGGATCGTTAATCCTTTGCTCATATTGCTTTAGGAAAATGGCGCCACCACCACCACCACCATGTCGACTGTGCAAGTCAAGGTGCGCCAGCAGCCTTGCAACTGGCAAGCTGTTCGGCATCTACTTCCAGTCAAGTTTTCGTCATGCGGCGGTATGAAATTATATGACATGTAACAACTATTTTATTTTTAGTGTTGGCATTACTGCATTGGATCATTTTGCTTATTTTACACAGATTGTTCCATGCAATGTGAGGTTGAAATTCAACAAGCTGACAGGAGACACTGTGACATTTGAGGCTCCTGGGGGGCGTACACTATGGAGGTCGAGAAAGGGCGCAATATGTCACGGATTCGAGGAGATGGATGAGCCCGTTTCCTCGCCCGCATGTGTCTTACTGGTGGTGAGTACATCAGCTTCTCCTTCAGAGCAGAAATACCAAGCTAGCGGTCATTTATATCAACCTGGTGGAAGATGATGAAGATGATGAAGATAATGAGGACCCACTCGATGAAGATGATGAGGACCCACTTCATGAAACCATCGTAGCTCAAAGAATGAAACTAAGCGAGGAGGAGGTGTGCAACCTATGGGACATAATTCCGCCACGTGCTGACTTTGTCGGGGTGCCATTCGTGACCGCCCGACAAGTACCATGGTCGATCGACATGATATGGTATGTTATACTTACAAATACAAATTATCCGATGATATACTAGTGTAGAGTCCAATGATATGTTGTGTGGAATCTAGTCGATGACATGCTTTAGTGTAGAGTTCGGTCACATGCTTATTAGAGTGTAGAATCTAAGGAACTATTAATAGTGTAGATAATCCATGTATACCTATTTGCAAGAATATGTGTGAGGCTATTTATTAATTGATATGTTTTTATTATTCAGAAATTGGCAAAGAGCCAATATGTGGGTTATGGTATCGAGCCTGATGAAGAAGGCTCAGCTGGACTACGCCTTACCACAAGGGGCTCCGTCACAACCTGTAGTTAGAGCGTGGACACGAACGGTCGCACACACTTAAACTCGGTTGGGTGGAAGAGATTCCTCGATGGCAAAAATCTTCGTGTTGGACAGCCCATCCTAATTACTATCAGGAACACCAACCGCCCAGGCTTGAGGATGATGATCATCGTCGATATCATCTAGAACTACATATGTGTGTGTTGCTATGTCATCTAGAACTACATATGATGATCGTCGTCGATATCATCTAGAACTACATATAATGATCGTCGTCGACATCATCTAGAACTACATATGATGATCGCCATTGATATGACCTTGTACTTCTTGAGGATGCATGATGACTATACATGAAATTGTTATCTAGTACTCCCTTCGTTCCAATTTACTCGTCGTGGTTTGAACTAAAACCACGACGAGTAATTTGGAACGGAGGGAGTACTACCTAGTACTTATAATGGTTTATGAATTTGATATCTAGTAGTACCTACTATCTGAAAATTGCAGTTTATTGAAATCGAAAGGGGTAGGAAGCGGGGGGAAATGATGAAAGATATAGCAGTAGCGAGGGACTAGGAAATCGCTACAGCTAACTAATAGTAGCGTGTTCTATAAAAGCGCCGCTGATATCGTCAACAGTAGTAGCGCGGGTGTGGACAGCGATACTACTAACAGTTAGCTGTAGTACCTTATTAGTAGCGCGGCCTCCCGCGCTGCTGCTAGCTTCAAAACCCGCGCTACTACTAGGGTTTTCCCTAGTAGTGTATGAAAGTGCAGAAATGATAATGATCTTTAATTTAAAAAATTACTAATTTTTTGCAGGTACTGCATGAATCCATACGTGGTCGTTACTCACTCATACAGACTGCATGGAGTTTTTGGTTGCTGGGTGCCATGGGATATCTTTAATCGGTTTGGATGGCGGTCTACTAATATGATGGGTGTTTAGTTACTCAGTCCTATGATTTGTCGGTTGTGACATGCAGTTTTTTCAGTTTTTCAGGCTGATTGTTGCTCCTTTGGCCAGCTCTACTAGATTGCAGACTTCGTTTTACTTTCTTTCACATTAATAAAATGGCCACATGCACCATTATGCAGAGCCTGCAGATATCTTCCTTCTCCAAAAAACACTGCACGTTCAGGATGGCTGCGTGTAAAAGGACGGCTTTAAAGCGTCTCCACTCTCCCCCCTCCCCCCCCCCCTCCCAAACAGCCGCTTCACGCACCTTTTTTATCGTTGGCTCTTAAAAATCGGCCTAGTCATGCCCTCTAGAGCCCAAATTTTGTCAGTTAGGGCCGAAATTGGCTCCAGCAAACCCAAGCCAAACCCGGCGCGCTTGGGGCGCAGGAAACAAATTTGGCACGAAAACTGGTGGACCCTCCTGGTCAGCGGGTAGGCGTCGCCGAGAATCTTCGTCATCCTCATCGCCTCGTTTTCTCGCAGGAATCAATGGGAAGGCTGCCGCCAGTCAGCCTTTCATTGATTTACAGGGCAGCACAGTGAAGGGCGGCACCGAGCGTCCCGCCCCCTTCCGCCACGCGTCCACACTACTGCTGCCCGCTCGCCGCCCACTTGCCGCTATAAAAGCCACCCCTCCCCGCTGATTGCCGCACACATGCTCGTTGCAACCTCTCTCTCTCTCGCCGCCTAGTCCTCTCTCCTTCGACGCTCTCCCCCGTCTCTCTCCATCTCAAGCCGCGACACCATGGTCGAGGGCTTCCCCTGCGACGGAGCGATGGCCAACGGCTTCGGCCGCCGTCACCTACACGAGGCGGAGGCGCGCCTCCTCTACGAGGCGGACTACCTGGCACCGCCCGACATGCGGGTGCCGGGATAGTGGAGGTTGAGCGCCCGCGGAGTCCCGTTGGCACCGTCGCTCGCTGGTGCTGAAGGCCGCGCCGAGATCGCGCGCATCCAGGTGTCTCTACCGGAGCACGCGCTGCAGCAGCCGAGGTATGCCCCCGAGAGCCACAATCTGTGGACGGCGTACTTCGAGCGCCGCCACGCCGAGCAACTAGTGTCCATGAACGGCGCTGAATCCCGCGAGCCCCACAACTCCGAGTGCCGGCGGCAATGGCAGGGCGTCCCCGAGCGCGCTCTCAAATCCGTCCTCAAGCATATCGTAGGCGGCAACTCGCCGCAGATGGAGTACCCGGCGGCCCCCTCCTTCTCTCGCCTCCGTTGTAGTTACTGGACGCGGAGGCGAATGGAGACGGCATCGTCATCCTCGTCTAGCTCCCGTTCCTCCCGGTTGCCGCTCCTCCCTGTCAAGCAGGTGACGCAGAAGACGCCGCTCGGGCGGCGTACGTTCGGCGACGCCCTCGTCTGTTGGGTCTAACCCTAGACTAGTTCTCTCTCTATCTTCTCTCTTAGACGGACAGAGGTACACGAAGGACTGGGAGGACTCGACCTTTTTTGTGCGACGTACGCACCGGAAGCCGAACGCCCAACTGTTTTATATTTTTTCTGGACTCACCAGATCGCTGGACTAACAACACCGCTACGAACCTGGACTCCCATCAACAAACTCAACGCATTGCCCTTTTGTAGCTAGACACAAACGTAGCACCCACGGACTCTCCCTAGCGACCCAGTCACCCGGCGCACCGCGCGCGCATGTACGCTTGCACGTCCTGGCGATCCGGTGTTCACGACCTGGTCACCGCCACAAGATTGCTAGCGCCTGCTGTAACAGCCCGGCACGGTTTATTCTCTAACATCGTCATCAACGAGGGTGATCGTGCTCCTTCTCCTCCCTCCTCCCGCCTCGTCAGGCCAAAGACTGAGCCTGGGATCCTTCCCGTGAAGAAGGAGCACGAGGCAATGGCCGCCGACCTAGAGGATGGACTGGCGTGGTCGTGCCAGGACTACGTCCCGGAGGAAATGGCTCGCCAGCGCCGCGCTCTAGAGGAGATCGCCGCGCGGCAGCGCGGCCGCAGGGAGGGCGGCGTCGTCTACCTCGATGACAGCGACGAGGAGGCGACGGCGCCGCTGACCAACCCCTAATGCGCATCGGCGACGCAGGCCAGGGGTGCAGCAAAGACGATGGTCGCGCACTACTAGAAAACAGGGCATATGTTCGGGCCAGAGAAGCCCATTAGTCCCGGTTCAGTCCGGAACCGGGACCCATGGGGCCATTGGTTCCGGGTCGTGAGGCCAGGGGGCCTGCCGGGCCTCGTGGGGGCATTGGTCCCGGTTCGCCTGGACCCTTTGGTTTCGGTTGGTGGGACGAACCGGGACCAATGGTTCTCGCTCCTGGCCCACAACCATTGGTACCGGTTTGTTGCTTGAACCGGGACCAAGGTTGTCCTTTAGTCCCAGTTCGTGCCACGAACCGGGACCAATGAGTTGCCAATATATACCCCTCGCTCACGAGCAGAGCACTCCACAACTCTGTTATTTTTGGCCGGCGAGGGGAAAGCTCTGTGGTGCTCTAGCTCACCTCATATGCACACGAGGTGTTCGATGAAATGCCCGAGCCAGACTAGTTAAGCTTTCTCCTCTCTAAGCTCGACCTCCAAGCTCCATTTTCCTCCAAATTACTCTGGTTTTAGCGGTCCGTTACGTCCCGTCCCCGACTTCACCGCCGTCGAACGCCCGTGCCGATCTCATCGCCGGCACCACCGTAGTGAGCCTCTTGTTCTTATCTTCTTTCTGAAAGAAAAAAAATTCTTACTTGTATGTTTAGATAGATACTTGTCTAATTTTCTTATTTTTATTATTTCTTGTTATTATATAGTGCGATGGTTTTGGGCCCCCGTCGGCCCTCGTCCTGTCTATGATTCGGATGTGGTATATATTATCTTTATAACTATTAAGTTCATTTATTGTTTATGACAACTATGCCGACCAACATGACATAGAGTTTATTTATCTAGGAGGTATGTGAACCATAAATTCCAGCCGACCCTATTGTCGAGAGGTTAAATTTAGTTGAAGAATAAAACAATTTCTTGAAGGAAAAAAAATTGAGGAGGAGAAGTTGATATTAGAGTTGCATGTTGCGGATGTCGTCGATGATAACAAGATCAATATGGATGCAATGCTCTTGAAGATTAGAAGGATTAGAAAATATGTCATTCATACCGAGGTTTGGTATCATTATACCGTTAGATCAATTGTTACTTTGGTTGCGATTATGATCGCATTTGCTTTCGCATTGAAATGTTTTACATAGTTTCAATGTATGGTTTAATTAATTAGATGCTCCGGAGAGCTATATGTTGTTCAATGAGAACTATGTATGTGCTTTGGTTTTAATGCGATTATGAACTATATATATAATGCACGCAGATGAACCGATAATGGATGTACGGTGACAGACACACCTCCGAGTACATTAAGGGCGTACATGGTTTTCTCGAAATGGCTGAGGCAAACAAGCAGAATGGTCTTATGTGTTGTCCATGCCCTATTGTGAGAATATGAAGTCTGACTCTAACCGGAAAATCCTTCACACCCACCTGCTTGAGAAGGGTTTCATGCCACACTATAATGTTTGGACCAAGCACGGAGAAATAGGGGTTATGATGGAAGACAACAAAGAAGAAGAGTATGATGACAACTAAGTGCCCCCTGAATACGGTGATGTTGCAATGGGGGCAGCTGTGGAAGATCAAGACGAACCAGACGATGTGCCCGATGATGATCTCCGCCAGGTCATTGTTGATGCAAGGAGTCAGTGCGAAACAGAAAAAGAGAAGGTGAAATTCGATCGCATGCTAGAGGATCACAAAAAATATTTGCACCCCAATTGTGAAGATGACAACACAAAGCTCGGTAGCATACTGGAATTGCTGCACTGGAAGGCAGCGAATACTGTGTCTGACAAAGGATTTGAGAAGCTACTAAAAATATTGAAGAAGAAGATTCCAAAGGATAACGAATTGCCCGACAGTACGTATGCAGCAAAGAAGGTTGTTTGCCCGCTAGGATTGGAGGTGCAAAAGATACATGCATGCCCTAATGACTGCATCCTGTATCGTGGTGCGTACGAGGATTTGAACGCATGCCCGGTGTGCAGTGCATTGCGGTATAAGATCAGACGATATGACCCTGGTGATGTTGACGGCGAGCGCCCCCGGAAGAGGGTTCCTGCCAAGGTGATGTGGTATGGTCCTATAATACCACGGTTGAAACGCCTGTTCAGAAACAAAGAGCATGCCAAGTTGATGCGATGACACAGAGATGACCGTAAGAAAGATGGGAAGTTGAGAGCACCCGCTGACGGTTCGCAATGGAGAAAAATCGAGAGAAAGTACTGGGAGGAGTTTTCCGGTGACGCAAGGAACGTATGGTTTGGTTTAAGCGCGGATGGCATTAATCCTTTCAGGGAGCAGAGCAGCAATCACAACACCTGGCCCGTGACTCTATGTATCTATAACCTTCCTCCTTGGCTGTTGATACGTCTCCAACATATCTATAATTTATGACGTATTCATGCTATTATATTATCTGTTTTATAAGTTTAATGGGCTTTACTATATATACACTTTTATATTATTTTTGAGACTAACCTATTAACCGGAGGCCCAACCCATCTTGCTGTTTTTTTGCCTATTTCAGTGTTTCGCGGAAAAGGAATATCAAACGGAATGAAACCTTCGGGAGAGTTATTTTTGGAATGGAAGAAATCCAGAAGACTTGGAGTTGCAGCAAGGGAAGCTTCGAGGTGGCCACGAGGCAGGGGGGCGCCCCCCCCTTTGGGCGCGACCCCCACCCTCGTGGGCCCCTCGAGGCTCCTCTGACCGACTTCTTTCGCCTATATATCTCCATATAACCTAAAAACACCTAGGAGCACAATAGATCGGGAGTTCCGCCGCCGCAAGCCTATGTAGCCACCAAAAACCAATCGGGACCCTGTTCCGGCACCCTGCCAATGGGGGGATCCCTCAACGGTGGCCATCTTCATCATCCCGGCGCTCTCCATGACGAGGAGGAAGTAGTTCACCCTCGGGGCTGAGGGTATGTACCAGTAGCTATGTGTTTGATCTCTATCTTTCTCTCTCGTGTACTTGAGGTGATACGATCTTGATGTATCGCGAGCTTTGCTATTATAGTTGGATCTTATGATGTTTCTCCCCCTCTACTCTCTTGTAATGGATTAAGTTATCCCTTTGAAGTTATCTTATCGAATTGAGTCTTTAAGGATTTGAGAATACTTGATGTATGTCTTGCCATGC